>NW_020664409.1:15680241-15759709 GCF_002925995.2 Terrapene triunguis
CCCTGAATTGCCGCAGGTGCCGCCCCTCTCCCTTGGCCGCCCCAAGCACCTGCTTGATAAGCTGGTGCCTGGAGCCGGCCCTGACAGGAGGTCAGACTAGATGATCATAATAGTCCCTTCTGACCTTAAAGTCTATTATTCTATGACTTTCATCACAGAGATGATATATATCAACCCTTAAAGACTATGTTCATGTCAATAATCAACATGAGTCCTTATTGAATCATTGTTTGCAAAGGTGCTAAAAAGAATGATGCATTCTGAGGGATCTGTGATCAGCACATTATAAGATATTCTCATACACTTCCATGATGAGATTTTATTTACATTTTTAAAGATTATTATTAATGTACACAGAAAATTACCATACAAACTCTTAAGGTAGCATGCCCAGCCCTCAATAGGAAGGAAATAGAGCACTCACCATATTCTTAACTGACTTCTGATATTCAAATCTTACAACAAATGTGGTACAATAACATCATGCAGTGATCTTATTCATGCAACAGTAGATTTAGTGAATGGGTAGATGTGGTAAATCTGCATTGATAATGCTTTTCTGTGTTCAAACATGAAAGTTATATTAAGAAAAAGGTGAAAATGAATTAAAAAAAGAAAAAAATCCTAGGCTTCAAGACTCCAACTTTAAAAAAAAAAAAAAAAAGGTTTCTAAACTTCTCACCTTTTTACTTCTGTTCAGTTCTATCAAGCTACATTTTTTCTGAATCTAACATTAACACATCCCTGCCTCTCATGACTAAAAGCATATGCTAGTGCCATTTCAGCACACTGGGAGACCAGCAATACCAAGATAGTGGTAAGAATCTTTTAAATTTAGGTAGTGAATAAAACCAAGAGGTATGGTTAAGAGTCCATTACCAAGTCCCTCTTCTAGATCTGTCACTGAACTGCCTGCTCCAAAATAAAGAGTCCATACATACTGAGTTTGAACATCACAATAGAATAACATTGTGTATTTTATTGATAAACACATTATGCATAATTCAAATATCATTTTTCCTAGTAGTCATGAAAAAAAGCTTCACTTAGCTTGAGTAGGTCTGTATGAATAAGAATGACTCAGTAAATACAGTCCACTAAAAAGAGGCCAGAAAGAGAGAAACACAGTGCCCCTAATTTATATAATCCAAAAGAAATACAGTAGTCCTATGTAGTCACATGACTCCAGGTGCTAGGATATCAAGAAAAATACCAAATGTGGTGAGAATCATCTAAAAATTGTGAGAAGTGACAGTACTGGAAAGAGGTTACTACAGAGCTTCTTCTAGAGCTGTTAACCCTTTCATGTTCTGTTTGAAATGCATTTTTCAAGTCTGTTCCAGAGCCAGTTCAGAAAGGTTCCTATTTGAATGAAACCAGTTTTATTTTGTACACTTATAACTGCGAGACAACAAGCAAGGACTGTGAGATTCATATCAGTTTGCTGAAACCATTTCCTCTTTTAAACCTGTGATCCAAAATATTAAAATAATAATGAGAATACCCTGTAATTATAGAAAATAATGCTTACTTGGGCCACTGGCATGACAATGCTATTCTGCATACTTGTGATCCAGGAAGGAAGTAAGAAATAGCTAAAAGTCTATGGTTAAAGCTCACGTTCTGAAAGACGACAGGATTACATAGGTAAGTATTGCTCACTGTAAGCATCCAGGGTTGCAGTATCCACCCCTCGGAAAGTAATAATAAAATACCAGAAAGATGCCCCCTTCCCATCTTTATTGGAACATACTTGGATATCATTGGTAGGGAGCTGACTGTGGTGGAGAGGGCATGGAATGTGGGAGAGGAGGTGTGATACATGGGGTGGGGAGAGTAGCTCCCTTTGGTGGACACGCAGCCAGCCAATTAGCTTTAAAATCCCTCTTGGTCTGTTCTCTGCTTGCTTTACCTGTAAAGGGTTAACAAGCCCACAGGTAAAAGAAAAGGAGTGGGCACCTGACCAAAAGAGCCCATGGGAAGGTAAAACTTTTTAAAATTGGGAAAGAAACTTTCCCTTTGTTTGTTGATCTCTGGGCTGCAGGAAACGGAGCAGTAATGCTGTAACCAGCTTTAAGCCAGGTATGATTATAGATTATCAATTCATACTTTGAACCTACTTATCAGATATGTAAGTAAAATTAGGGAATGTCTAAAAAGACATGATTAGGGTATTTCTTATTGACTTGTGGACTCCTCTGTGCTAACCCCAGATGCTTTTGTTTGCTTGTAACCTTTAAGATGAACCCCCAAGAAAACTATTTTGGATACTTGATTTTTGGAATTGCTCTTTTAAAATCTAGCAAAAGCCTAAATTCCAGATGTATTTTCTTTCTTTTTGTTTTTAATAAAATTTACCTTTTTTAAGAACAGGATTGGAATTTTGGTGTCCTAAGAGGTTTGTGCATATGCTGTTTGATTAGCTGGTGGCAACAGCTAATTTCCTTTGTTTTCTCTCTCAGCTCTTCCCTGGAAGGGGGTGAAAGGGCTTGAGGGTACCCCACAGGGAGGAATTCCCAAGTGCTCCTTCCTCGGTCCAAGGGTGGTTGTTGTTGTTTTTTTGTATTTGGGTGGTGGCAGCATTTACCAAGCCAAGGTCAAGGAAAAGCTGTAACCTTGGGAGTTTAATACAAGCCTGGAGTGGCAAGTATTAATTTTTAGAATCCTTATGGGCCCCCACCTTCTGCACTCAAAGTGACAGAGTGGGGATTCAGACTTGACAGGAAGTCACAGTGCCTAATAGAGGAGCCTGCAGCTGATAGAGTTTTATTACGGAATTATACTTGGCCTCTAACAAAGACTGGCATTGTAAAGGCAATTTCATATTAGTTTGTTCCTTTAGTTCTCAACAACTGTTACTCCACATCACATAACTATGTATTTCTGAGTTTGTTAGAAAATGTATGGTCCCTGTGTAGGCAGTGCAGCTGCAGGTCACATGCAAGAAAAGTCCCAAATAAGAAATGACAACCTTTCCCCCCACCTCATTTCTGTGATTCTTAGCACACCTTGCTGACTTGCAATAAGATACTTCAGATTGCACTGAACTGGTTGTCAGAGCTACGTCATGGCTAAAAAGTAACATCCAAGCTAAGAGGAAATGTTTAGTATTAGATTTGTTTGTTGTTTTACTTACGTTAATTATAAAGGCAAGCCCTAGGGATAGCATGAGTATGAACAATATTCAGTGTGCACACTGTGAGGAGGTGGGTGTGAATGCCACCTGCTTACATCCAGGTGCTTCACTTCAAGAAGCAACAAGGAAAGGAAAAATGAGATATTTGTTCGTTTTAGTACTCTGCTGAAGATTGCAGGACCATCTTGTGTCACACATAATGCAAAAGGTAATAATGTGACACAAAAAGACTTATTGAACTCTTTAGTATGACATTAGCATTACCAAAGCGCCAATAAACTTTTGAAATGGCATACAAAGATGAAATCCTGACACCTGCTCCAGCCCCTTTAGATTGGGTAAAAGGGCTGGAGCAACATGAAGGTGCACTAAGGGTATGTCTATATTGCAATGTAAGCCTGGGCTTGTGCCTGGGCTCAAGGCAAAGCCCCCTTGCGTCTACACTGCAATTGCACTAACCCACAGTTTGGACCCAGGGTCCCAGGACCCTGTAGGGACTGAGCTTAAGTCAAGGCAGAACTTAGGGTCTGAGCCCTATTGCTTTGCAGTGTAGATGCTGCCCCGGCTTGACTCAGCTCCCGGGAGTCATCTGAAAGTATCCACAGTTCCTTGGGGCAACTTCCTTAGTTCTCCTAAGCCAACAATCTGCAATGCATTCTATTGAAAATAGTGCTGCTTCCTGGTCACGCGAGCATAGCCAGATTTTGATGAATCTGTGGTGTGAGGCCAGTAAAACTGTGGACTTCAGCAAAAGCGCCAGGAATGACCACGCTTACCAGCAGATAGCTAAAAATCTGGCAGCTCTGCAGATTTTTCGGACAGGTGATCAGTGCAGGAGTGAATACAGGAAGAGGCCAAAGAGTGAATACAGGAAGACAAGGGATAAGAATCATACTTCAGATAACTCACAGCAACATGCCTATTTTATGATGACTTTGACCGGGGTCCTAGGTACTGCCCCCAGCACAGAGCTAACCTTGCTTTATGATAACCTCGTGAGCTGGGGTGGC
The DNA here is from genome assembly GCF_002925995.2 of Terrapene triunguis. Classification (NCBI taxonomy): domain Eukaryota; kingdom Metazoa; phylum Chordata; order Testudines; family Emydidae; genus Terrapene; species Terrapene triunguis. The sequence continues at coordinate 15,684,388 of NW_020664409.1, forward strand.
CCCTGAATCAAGGATGGGGACTGATAGGAGCCAGCAGCCCTGGGGCTCATATGATCCCAGCCAGAATCATGAAGTGACTCTTTTAATAAAACCAGTCCCAGAGCAGGATGTGGATCAGGATAAACAGCAAATTCTCAGTCCCTTCTCAGAAGAGTTGTTTGATCCATGTCCCACAATGAGGAACAGCCAGCTGCTGAGCCTGCAGAGAACCCAGTGGGGACAGAAGCTGCCCCAGAACTTGGTAAGTGCATGATTCAAATTAAAAGTTTATTATTACAGTAATGGAAGGGATTTCTGCTTTAAGAGGCAATGCAAAAATGGTAAGCCCCAACTACCAGCATTTGGCCACTAATGATGGATTGTATCACAGAGCCTAGGCATCTCTTCCCTCTACATCTCCCCAACCCTCCACCAGGGGTAGTTCAAAATGGCAACTTGGAATTTCAAACTTTCATACACAGCTGTAAAGTTTATTTTAACTAAGTCATAGATGTTTGCTACAGTCATTCTTGTTTTCCTTTCAGTAATTAAAAATTTGCCATTCTCCAATCACTTCTCCTGGGTCTATGCAGCTGCCTGTAAACAGTGAAGTGTGTGTGTAACAGTATTCTGTTTCCAAATCTAGTCCATTTCAGAGCTAATCCATGCAGAGGTGGATTAAAGCTGCAGATTTCAGAAAGTTTTGCGTTCATCAATAACAAGATAAGCCATGTGTGAGCTAACACACCATCATGTTAATTCCCTCATGGATTCTGACACAGTCCTGACTGCTGATAGCTGCAAACTTTTCCTGAAGCAGGAACTCCAGATAGTCACATTGTGGGGAAGAACATATTTTCCAAGCCATCTGTATAGCTAACTTGTCCACTCCACTCACACAAGTGTGCTGTTTAGTCACTATTCATTAGAATTCTTCTGCTGCATACACTGCAGGTTTCCATCCAGCAGCTTGAAATAACATCTCTCTCTGCCACTAAGGCACCCCAAGAACTGTTATGTCTTCCAAAATATGAAAGGCAAAATACAAAACACACCCTTCCTCCACAAGCTCTGGAGGGAGGCCCCGGAAACGCAGGAGGAGCGCAGTGCCGGGGTGAGTGAGAGTCCGGCCTGGCCCCGAGCGCAGGCAGGACTCAGTCGGGCGGTAGGGAGAGTAGGGGGGCGGCCCACGGGGCCAGGCGGCGCCTGTTCTCCCCCCCCCCGGGCAGGGGGACTCGGGAGCAGCCGCTGCTGCAGTTCCCACTGCCGCGGGGGGAGGAAGTGGTCGATGGCCAAGCTCGGCGGCTGCGGCTCTGGCGCCTGGGCCTGAACCCCCCGAGCCCGGGCCTGTTGTGGGGACCTAGCAGCGCGCACGCTGCGCCCAGCCCCTGGCCAGTCGCGTCTGGGCTGCTGCCCAGCTGGTGCTATCCCACGGCAGCCCCGGGGCGGAGGCATCGGCAGCAGGCCCGTTCGTCCCCTGCGGGACTGATTGCCTCAGTTACCACCCCTGATAGACTGGCCTGGGTGACCTCAGATGTGTCTCTTTATGCTGGAGCTTGGGGACAAACTGATCACAAAGCTCCAGAAATGTGACTTTCTTCATGCGAAAGTTCTGGACCCACTGCTGGTCATCCCAGGTCTGCAAGACGATGTGGTCCCACCAGTCTGTGCTTGTGGCCCTGCACCAGAAGTGGCAGTTTATATAGGGGACATCAGTAGCTATGCCAATTATACTGAGCAATATCTGCGAGTGAGTGCAATGTCAACTTACTCCTCTGCCTTCGGAAATCCGTCAGGTACCTTTGGTGGGATGGAAAAGGCCACTGAAATGTCCACCAGCACCTCGCGGATGCTCTGCCAGCTTCTCACGCTGGAGTGAAAGTGCAAGCAAGAGAACTTTGTCAAAAGGCGCCTCCTCCATGTTGCTGGCTCTGGTAGCTGGGAATGCCCAGAATAAAATAACCGCTCAGCAGGCTGTATTGATGGGCAGTTCAGGCTGCCTGTAATGTGCAGGGTGAGCAGTAGAGTTTTCCCACAGTGCCCCAGGTTCCTAGGGGTAGAGCAGCCACATTTTGGGGGTAGGGAGGCACTAGAGGCTCTGGGACATGGTTACTTTGACTCGGATCTACATACTGCAATGTAGATGCCAGAGACCCTAGGTTCAAGCACGGGTCAGAAAATTCTAAACCTAGGGTTACATTACAATGTAGATGCTCAAGCCTGGGTTCCCTAACATGGGTCAGCTGACTTGAGTCCCACTAACCTTGGGCTTACATTGTAGTGTAGACATACCCTATAAGCCAGGGATCTGACTGGGAATCCCCCCTGGCACAGGCACTGGGGAAGACAGCCATAAGCCTGCCTTCTGAGGACCCCGCTCATAGGGGACATACTGGGGTGGATGTATTGGGAGTGGGGCCACATGGTCCCACCCATACACTCCATAATGTAAACTGAGGAGTTTCTAAATTAGACCTGGGACCATGGAGCAGCCCAGGACTGAGAGAGCGCAAAGGTGGCTTAAAGCCACCTTTAGCCCCCCTCTGCCTAGGCTGAGAGTTCTATGCTGTACTGCTTAAGGGGCAGCAAGGCATCTCACTCAGAGTTGTCACCTATAGAAGTAAATTGTGTCTGGGGGAGAAGGGGAGAAATCAAATTATGGGTCCTGCTCCAGACATAGTAAATGATTCTGGAATAACTGCCTAAAGGTAGTTATGTCAGTGCTGCCTCCCCCTAAGAGCAGTAATAATGATCCTTTTCTAGTAATTTAATTCTGTACCTTTAAAAAAAACACTGCATCACACTTTACATTGTTAACATACAAGGATATTTTCAATACTTTTTTCTCACTCCAAACATGTTATGTTGTTTGTTGTTTAACAGATGACTAAGCACGCATGTTGTTTAAAAAAAAGACACTGCTTTTATTTTTACTTTAATTTATCTCTCTGATTTTACTAGAAAATATTTCTCATTCAACTGGGTCATACTTCATTTCTGTTAGAATTTTATAATAAGGACTCTCAGTTGTTTAAAATCTTCATATAGATTTCATATGTCACATCACACTCTTGAACCACAGGATAATGAATCACATGGCAAAAAAACCAACAAATCTTCTGTTTTATCTTCTTGTAAGATACATAAATATAATGGCAATGAGTGTGCTGTAAAACCTGGATGGATGGATGGTTCATTGGATACACAGCTAGATAGATATATAGATGTTTCAGTTATGTATACTAGAGAACACTTTGTTTCCCCTTTTTGGCTTGAGTGAATGGCAAACATTTGGAGCCTTGCTGGATTGTTTCTGTTACGAGGAGAAATTGTTAGTAATCAGATGTTTCTTTGGTGCAATCATAGGCACCGACTTCCCCTCTGTCCGGTGGGTGCTCAACCCCCCACCGCCCCGGCCCCGCCCCTCCACCGGCTCTGGCCCCGCCACTGCACCACCCTCGTCCCACCCCCACTCCACCACTTCCCCAAAGTACCCGCCCCACCCTGCCTTTTCCCACCCCAGCCACGCCCCCTTCCCGCCCCCATCCCACCCCCATTTCCCCAAGTCCCAGCCCCTTCCCTGCCTCGTCTTCACCTCCTCCTCTGAGTGCGCCGCATCCCTGTTCCTCCCACTCCCTCCCTCCCTCCTAGAAAGTCCTAACCGCAGCCAAACAGTTGTTAGGCGGTGGGGTGGCAGGAAGCGCTGGAAGGGAGGGAGAGGAGTGGGGACATGGCATGCTGCGGGGGGAGAAGGAGGTGAGGAGGGGGGAGCTTGGCTGCCGGTGGGTGCGGACAGGGCCGGCTCTAACTTTTTGGCCGCTCCAAGCAAAAAAAAAAGAGTGCCGCCCTTCATAGCGCTGCCATAACACACACCCTCAGTACCGCGACAACAACCCCCCGCAGAGTGCCGCGCTGCCGAACCCCCCAGCCCCCCGTGCAGTGCCGCCGAACACCCCGCCCCGCGGAGCGCCGCCGAACACCCCCCCCGTGGAGCGCCGCCGAACACCCCCCCCGTGGAGCGCCGCCGAACACCTCCCCCGTGGAGCGCCGCCGAATGCTGTGCTGCCGAACCCCGCCGCCAAACTCCCCAGCTTCCTGCAGAGAGCCGCGCCGCCGAACCCCCCAGCCCCCCCCCCCGCGCAGCGCCACCGAACCCCCCAGTCCCCCGCCGAGCGCCGCCGAACCCCCCAGCCCCCCGCAGAGCGCCGCGCAGCTGAACACCCGCCCCCCGCGGAGCACAGCGCTGCTGAACCCCCCCGCCACCACACACACCTCTCGCCGAGCGCCGCGCCGCCAAACACCGCCGAGCCGCGCTGCCGAACACCCACCCCCCCGCCGAGTGCCCCGCCGCAACGCCACCCCCCACCCCGCGGAGCACCGCTGCCGAATCCCACCCCTCAACGTCTCCCACGCGCCCAGCCGCTGAAACAAAAACAACCCACCCCAGCCCCAGCGCCGCCCGACCGAACCCCCCCAAAAAACCCTGAGCGCCCCCCGCCACCCCAAGATTGGCCGTCCCTTACCAGGTGCTGCCCCAAGCACGTGCTTGGTCGGCTGGTGCCTGGAGCCGGCCCTGGGTGCGGAGCACCCGCTAATTTTTCCCGTGGGTGCTCCAGCCCTGGAGTGTAGCTTCTGATTGGCTTTGCCATACGGTGCCTTGGGAGGCGGCTTCCTATTATTTCAGCTATCACTATACAAAAGAGGCATTTAACTGCTTCTTCCTTTTAGTCTGAATAACAGGTGGTTAATATCTCCCACAGACTTTTACCAGGTCAGTGACTGATCTATAGAGCAAAGACATGCTTGATGGCAGCCATTAACACCTTCCAGCGTAACAATATTCTGCTCCTTAACCAAATCATTATTGAGATGAACCTCTGCTTATAATAAGGGCCAGATCTTCACTTGGTGCTACCTGACTTACACCAGCTGAGGATCTAGACCTAAGTATCACAACAGAATAAACATGGACAGCCAAACTCTTCTCTCTGTTGCATTAGTGCAATTCAACCGACATTTACTGGAATTGCATTATGGGCCTGCCAACTCTACAGTTGCCAGGCTTTCCCTGTAGACTACAGATTTTCAGAAGTATGTCTGCAGTGAAATCCCCTTCTGACTGGTTATCCCTCATTAGGATGTGGGGGAAATAGTGAAGGGGAGCCAATCAGAGCTGCTTCATGTGCTTAGGGTCAGCCTGGTCACTAGGGAAAACTAGAGCTTAGAGCTGGATGGAAAACAGCAGCTTGCTGCTGGCTCTGAAACTACTGCTGCTTCTGGCCCCTGCCAGACCTGGAAGGCAGGTTGATGTCCTCCAACTGTTGCTAAGCCCCCCTACCCCCAAAGCCTAGGACAGAATGAAATATCCTTCTATTCTTGTCCATCCTCTCAGCACCAGGAGGAAAGAAGCTGGAGCCACTGTATTTTTTGCAGGAGAAGGAGTATGATGAGCAAAGAGGGCCAGTGGATATGAGAGGCCAAGGGACTGGAAGGGAGCAGGATCACCAATAACTCTGAAATGAGGACAGATTTCAATAGAGGGTGGAGAGGTGGGAGGATTGATTGGGGTGGGGTGCTTGGAGAGGTCAGCACCAGGATTAATCCAGGTGGGTATAGAATTAATGAAGGAGCCTCTATGTGGATAGGAGGGAGGAGAATTAATTGGAGAGCCTATGGGAGTGGTGGAGAGCAGAATTAATTGGAGGTGAATGGGTCATAGAAATAACTGCAGAGCTTTATGGGTATATTGACACAGCAAAGAAAAGCCTGCATGCCAGCCGACTCAGGCTTGTGGGTCTCGGGCTGTGGTGCTGTTTCACTGCTGTGTAGACTTCTGAGGTGGGGCTGGAGCCTGAACTCTGGGACCCTCCCACCTCGCAAGGTCCTAGAACCCAAGCTCCAGCCTGAGCCCAGAAGTCTACACAGCAGTGAAACAGCCCCGCGAGCCTGAGTCAGCTGGCATGAGCAGCCATGGGTATCTAGTTGCTATGTAGACATACCCTACACGTGTTGGAGAATAGATTAACTGCGGGGCTGTGTTGGAGGTATAGAATTATTGTATGTGGTGACTGAATTAATTGATGGTGTTCTAGGAGGCAGAATTGATTGTTTTTTCACAGGGAGGATAAGGTAATGAGGAGAGTGGTGAGACAGAATGCATTGCAGTAGCTGGATGCTGAAACCAGAAGCAAAAAAATCAAACTGAAAACAATATGCAGATGTTTAACAATGAGGGCAGTTAACCATTGGAACATTTAATAAGGGATGTGGTAGATTCTCCATCACTTGAAGTTTTAAGGCCCCAATTCATCAAACACTTAAGTATGTGTATAAAGGGAATCATTGGGATTTTAACATATGCTAAAAGTTAAGCATATGCTTAAGTGCTTTGATAAATTGGAGCCAAAATCAAGACCGGATATCATTTTAAGGATATATAGTCTAAGACAAGCACAAGTTGTTGGGCTCAATGCAGAAATTACTTGATGAAGTTATATAGTTAAGGCCCTACCAAATTCACGGCCATGAAAAACGCGTTAAGGACCGTGAAATCTGGTCTCAGTCCTGAAATCTGGTCTTTTTTGTGCTTTTACCCCATACTATACAGATTTCACAGGGGAAAACAGCATTTCTCAAATTGGGGGTCCTGACCCAAAAGGCCAGAGGATCGCAAGGTTATTTTAGGAGGGTTGCGGTAGTGTCACCATTACTTCTGTGCTGCCTTTAGAGCTGGGCAGCTGGAGAGTGGCGGCTATTGGACAGCTGCCCAGCTCTGAAGGCAGCGCCCCGCCAGCAGCAGCAGCACAGAAGTAAGGGTGGCAATACCATACCATGCCATCCTTACTTCTGTGCTACTGGTGGTGGCTCTGCCTTCAGAGCTGGGTTCCCTGCCAGCAGCCACCTCTCCAGTTGCCCAGTTCTGAAGGCAGTGCCGCCACCACCAGCAGCGCAGAAATAAGGGTAGCAGTATCGCAACACCCCCCCCACACAATAACCTTGTGAACCCCCCCCACACTCACAACTCCTTTTTGGGTCAGGATCTCTACAATTACAACACCATGAAATTTCAGATTTAAATAGCTGAAATCATTTGTGAAATTTACAATTTTTAAAATCCTATGACCAAATTCATCAAAGTGGACCGTGAATTTGGTAGGGCCCTATCTATAGTGTTATGCAGGAGGTCAGGCTAGATTATTTGAATAGTCCCTTCTGGATTTAAACTCTTTGAATCTATGACTTCAAAGCAATTTTCTATTGCATTTTACTTGTTGATGCAGTGCATCTAGTCCTTTCTTGAAGTCCCAGTGTTCCACATGTAAAATGATGCTCTCTAGAGGTTTTGACTCGAGGAGGATGTCATTCATTATTTGAGTGTATTGTTGGTAGCTATTGAGTTAGTATGAGATCTGCAACAAAGTTAATCTTTACTTACTCTGGGTCAAATTTGACCCTGGTATAAGTGTGTACAATTTCACTTAAGTCAATAACCCACCTATGCCAGAAGTGAATTTGTCTGTAGTTAACTGTGCTTTTGTTCTGAGCCAGCATTATTTTCCCCCTAAGAATAATGGGCCAGATCCTCAGCTGGTGTAAATCAACATAGTTCTATTGCATTATTAAAATATATTTCCTTATCCTGAAAACTCTGTCATTCTCACTATATAAAATTAGTCATGATGACAGTAAGTTCCAATTCTGAAACCTTTCCAAATAAATCTTCATGCTGAATATAAATGGTTGGAATAAAAACATCTAGGCAGAGGACGCTATAGTGATTATGTCATCCCAAAAATATGATTGCTCTACAGCTGATCTGAGTGCAATTCCAGTGTAAAAAGTTTCTGGCTAAAAAAAAAAAAAACCCACAACAAATTAAACCCCAACCTTGCCTTATTGTCAGAAATAATATTATTGTTAGGAATAATGTTCTTGGCAAGTAATTTCAGATTGAGTACAATTTTTCAGCTTGTTCTTAGTGCAAACACAAAGAAAGTGAATTAAGGGTACCTCTGTTATTCAGCATCAGTCTCTAAAATAAAGTGCTCCTCTCAGTAGTATTTCTTCTTTTATATCGCATTCCATCCTTTTATGCACAGTGAAACATGAACTAAACCCAAAATCACATCTAGACTCCATTTATGCAGGAGGAGAAAGAACACATGGTGGTGAAGCTTGTGCCCGTGTGTTGTAAACTCTGGCTATAACCCATGATTATAGTAAAATCTATTTTAAAAAGAACCGGGGAGGGGGGAAGAGATATTGCATATGAAACTGAAGACTGAAAAGGTGCCCAGAACAGAGGCAGGCAGGCAGAACAAAAAGTGGCAACAAAAACAGGAACTGTTCATGTTGCAGGATCAAGTGGATTGCACCCAGCTTCCCACAGACTTCAGGGAGTGACTCTAAAGATGTGATGCAATTTCTGGAAGCAGATTTCCGACTGAATGAAAGTGATGGTCAGGTCACCATCCATCAAAGCAGCAACAACCAACTAAATAGTAAATTTGATTATCTAAGTGAAGAAATGAACTCATTGAAACAAGGAACACAGGGAACTGGTAATAAAGTGGATGAGGCCTGAAAGGTGGATACAAAAATCTAGAAGAAAAATGCAAATTAAAGATTCCTAGACCATGCTCAAGCCACTAGATAACCTAGAGAACATATCAAGGTGAAATAATATCCTTCCAGTCTGTAGTAGGAAACAGTAATTCAAAAATGACTTGCTAAAGTATGTGTTAATATTAATATGTTAACACCCAGGCTGTGGTCAGCCCATTGTAATAAGATAAGTTATTGTACTCATCCTAAGGGTCTTTGTAGAAGTTGCTCAAGAGTCTTAATTTGTACAGAGTATTATTAGGGTTTGTCACTGTTGGGTTAGTTATATATGGAAAATGTGGTAATAGCTGAAATAAAAATATATAGTTTCATTAAAATACATTAAGATAAATACAGAAAAAATCTACAGATGAGCAAAAGTACGCAAATATGAAAGGAAAAGGCAACACAATTGGCAGCACATTAACCTTGCTCTTGCAGAAAGTTGGAGGGATAAATAACATGATCAGAAGAGTAGGGAAAGAGGAAGTTTCTGCTAAAAAGACAAGAATACAGGATACTCTGCTTCAGAAGATACATCTGACAGACACAAAACAAAACAAATGAAAATAGGGTGGGAAAAAAATCTATTAGTCTTACTCCTGAGCCAGAGGAATAGTGGAATAGGAATAGCCGGGGGAAAGCATTTCATGCAAATTTAGGGCCAGTCTGTAACAGAGTGTATGCACAAGGCAGAGGCCTCTAGGAACTTTTCCCATATGCCTTGCATCCCCAGCCAGCAGCCACTCACAACTGCAGCACCTCTGGGTACCCTTAGTAGGCATCCAGAGAGGGATGGGGAGGAATAGGCAGGATGTAGAACTAGGGAAAGTAGGCTGGTGCAGAGGGGAGCACATTGTACCATCCCATTGTCTCTGGGCATTGATATAAGTTGGAGAGGTGCAGATTTTTTCATTATTTACAAATTGGCATGTACTATTAAAAGTGAAATGTGTACACAGTGATATGGAAAAATTGGGAATTCTACAAGCTGATGAGGATACCAAGCATTTGAACAACATCATATTTAAGTTCATATGCTTTGTATGGGGTTCTTCCAGTAACCTATGAACATGAGATTCATGAGAAATGCATTCTGATAAAATGTGGATGGGTCTGTGTGTGGGAACTAAAACAATATCCATAAATGCTAGGTACAATTTAGTGTACAATAAATTTATACACAATGCATTTGAGACTGGATAAACAAAACAAAATAAGACAAATTTAAAATGTGCCCTGATGCAAGCTGCTGTCTTTCCTTTGGACTGGGAGTGCCCCATTATTAAGGGATACTGGTCCAAAGAACTAGAGATATTAGTGGGCATCATAAAACTCCTAACCCAGGACTGTATCTTAAGTAGTATTTTATTGCACCAACATGAAAAACTCAGAATTCCTGGCACCGACACTGCTCTTGGCAAGGAGGTAATTTTTATCTAAACAGAAAAGGAAAACCTGTATAAACGATCAAAAACGGACTTAAACACAGAATACACAGTGCTGCAATGGAGGAAGTAATATGTGACAGACAGGAAAATGCAAGGAAAAACAAAACAATGGCCCAAATTCAGACCTGGTGTAAGTGGTCCAACTCCACTGAAATCAATGGAGTTAAATTAGCCTTACTTAATTTAGCCCTATTTATAGATTATATGGAAACAAACAAACAATTTGGTAGAATATCTGTAAGGTGTACACAAACTCTTTCTTCTGGTTATGAAACTTGCAATAACTGCACACACAGACTGGAATCTAAGACTGTTTATTATATGGTTACCGTTCCGGCTTATTAAAAATGAATACTGAATTGTGTGCTTATATATAATTTAACAAGCTATAGCACTCAATAGTTACGTATTATTTTCTTTTTTCAAACCAAGGAGCTAAGAAAAATATACATAGATGTTTTTATGTATTTGATATATTTAAGATTTGGTTTTGTAATAATTCTAAATCACATCATTTTATAGTTGTAATAGAATTTCTGGGAATGCAAACTGCAGTTCTGTTCATCCTCCTCTCACCCATTCCTCTCTTTAATTTCTTTCATCACAGCTTTTTAAAAACATTTTTAAGCCTCCTGTGTGGCATATATGGTGGTTCATTAGCCATACAATCAAGGAATTCACAGATTTAAAACTCAGATTTTATCTACATTCTACACAAATTTGATGTTCCCTTCCTTTTGCTGTTGAAATCAGAAATATCCATGACACTGAGGTTATAGAAAGAGTTATTATACTAAACAAAGGATTCCATAGCATTTTAAGTTTGCTACATACATGATTGTGTTGTGTCCCTCAGTCACATATTGGATCCCACATTTGGGCCTTGGCATCTTAAAAGATAGAATCATATCTATATTATCTAAGTGTGACACAGAGGCTTCTTGAAAAAGGACCCCATTTTTTTTAAAAAAAAACCCTCTTACCTCATACTTGACGAATTCACTACAACAAATAGATGTTTTACGGGATATTTATTCATAAAGAGTAACATGCAAGGTATCTACAGAAAGCACATAACTTGTCAATACTCATACCCATTGTGAGATGTATGTACGGGTAATATTTAGGAATGATGTTTTTATACTGAAAGTGTACTTTATGGACATGGAGTAGAAATTAGTCACCAGGAGATAAATCTAGTGTTGACCCGGGATCCTAGAAATCTGTTTGCCATAGAAAAACGCAGAAAAACACAGAATTTGCATTTTTACAGAGAATCTTTAGTTTTTACAAAAAAAATAAAAACATATACAGTAGAACCCCATTTATCCAAGCCTCCCTTATCCAGCTCTTTGTATTAACCAAACCACCAGCCGCCCAGGGGCTGACCACCTGAGCCCTGCCACTGTCAGCTCCAGGTGGCTGGTGGTTCAGTTAATACAGAGAGCCGGATAATGGAGGCTCAGATAAACGGGATTCTACTGTATCTCAATAAAACATAGTGTTCAACTGATACCTATATATATTGTGACTAGGGAAGCTAAAGTTCAGCATTTTATTTTAATCACAGAAAAACATGGATTTTTGATGTTTTTTATCAGAGAATTTTCATGTCAGGATCCCTGGTGATGACCCATTCAAGCAAGAGGCAGTTGTGATCCCTCCCTATTCAACCAGTGAGATAATGCAAGCTTCTATTGTCTATCCTTGCCACAAAACAGTCAATGGAAAACCATCAAAGACAATTGCAAATGATCAAAACCACTTGGAGGTGAAAAGGAACATTACAGTAGGCAGGGGATTGTCCTGGCTATGAAAAAAGACAAAAGACAGTTTCAGTATAGGGAAAGATACTCTGTGTCCATTCACTGAGGAAACCCCTTAAGGTGCAGAGGGTTTTCATGAACAGTTGAATCCTGGTTTTTATGAAAACATCCAGCTCTGCAATGGACTGAACTTTGGGGGAAACTCTACTTTATTAGATAGGAAAGGTAACTGGGGATAAGTTTAGACCCAGGTTTGCATTTTATGCTGTTGTTTTGTGTTGTAACCAGTGTTTCCATCACTTTCTCTCACTTATAGGTAAATCTTTATTCTTTCTTAAATAAACCTACTTTTGTTTTATTGTAAGTGCTCACAGTGCTTTACAGAAGAGGTGGTTTAAGGTAAAACTGGTAAATTGGGGTGCACTAAACCTTTGTGTGCAGGGGATCTGGAATTCCTGCCATTAGCCAGTGTCGGGGCTGGATATACCTTGCATGGTGAAGTTAGGGCTGGCATAGCCCAGAGGAGACTGCTTGAGTGGCTGAAACACCCAGCTCCCACAAGAAACTTTCTCTCTGGCTGGAGGCAGGGGTTAACAAGGTGGCTCACTGTCCTGGGTGCCTCAAGAACCACCACACATGCATTTGTAGTAGTATCCACTGGAATCAGTGGATATTGACACCTGCCATGTAACAAGGCTATAACATTTTAAATCTTGCCCCAGATCATGTGCCTGGGATGAGGAAATTAAGTCTCATCTAGGCTGACTCAGACCCTCATTTCTGCTACATAGCTGGATATATTACAAACTAGCTGACTGTGACAAGTCATGTTCTGTTAAATACATACAGTAACAAAGTAATTGCCTTTCGTACTCCGATTTCTACCTATAGTCATTCCACACATATCTACAGTCTAAATTCGGACATGTTAATACCGAAATAAAAGACTTTCAGCAACCACTACTATTTATACCCTTAAAGCCTGTCTTTTTTGATCCTGGCTTGATAGTGCAATAGCTTTATAAATAATATCCCCCAGGCAAAGTACTCTAATGCTGCATATAAGAAACATTAGTAAATGTGATATGTGAAAATGAACTAAGATATACTGTTGGTTTTTTTAATACTATTTCTTTATATTCAACTTGGGTGACAAGAGGCCAAAACATTAGTAATACTTCAGAAGCATTTGAAGATAAAATAGGAAATAACCATTAAAAATAAGGTAGAGTTTACATCATTTCAAGAGTGATAACGTAGGTAATCTATCCCAGAGAGAGAAAGAGAAAGAGAGAGCGCTGAATACAGGGTAGGGGGAAAAAAGAACCAGACTGCCTACGTGAAGAGTTCTCCATCACTCAGCAAGCCATTATAAGTCTAAATATAATGGCGCCACGGGCATTGCCACTGCTATAATCGGATGTGTTAGCATATTTATTATCAACTCTATTTTTAGGGCCTTATAAGTCAGTGATAAAAATTAGCTCTGGTCTGAAGCTTGATATATAACGTAAGCAATTGGTATATAAGGTGAGCAATTTTTCATGTAAATAGATTGGATTTTTTTAATATGGGAAAAAATAAAAAGAGCAGCTTACTGGTTTCACAAGAGATTCCAGTGGTTCCGCTTACCTTTTCACCAGATAAGCCTGAGTGCTCATCTGCAGTACTGGAGGATTTTAAATTGTATCAAGATTTCTTGAGACAAATGGCATCATCTGTGGGTATTCAGTCTGGGTTTGTTCAGGAGAACACTCATAAGATAGTGGATATTTTTCAAACTTCAGCTCCTGGGAGAGTCGCTCTCCTTATGAAGCAATACTGGAGCTTGCCAAATCTCTGCGGAATACCCCAGCATCTATAATATCCATAGCTAAGCATACTGGCAAGATTTAGAGTAGTTTTTTTCTCTCATCTGCTTCCTAATCCCCTGATTGTGACTGAGGCAAATGAGAGAGTAAGGCAGGGTAGGTATAAATCTATTCCTAAAACAAAGAGTCGAAAAAGGTTAGATTTGATAGGAAGAAAAGTATATTCAATATCCTCATTGCAAATGCACTTTGCCAACCAGCAAGCATTATTGTTTAAATATGACTTCGTAAATAAGTTATCAGAATCCTCCAAGGAAGTATGTAAGGCATTTATTACAGTGGACTGTTTGGTGGCAGACAGCTTTACAGTCAGCACTGGATGTGGTAGATGCTTCGTCCAGACTTCTGGCTTCAGTTGTGACAATGAACAGGGCCTCATAGCTACAAAACTCCAGCATAGCTCCTGAAGTTCAACATACCGTAGAGGAATTACCATTTGATGGTTGTTTTTTGTTTTCTGAGAAAATTGACAAGACTTTACATTCTTTTAAGGACTACCAAGCTATTTTACAGTCTTTGGGGCTTATACCTAGGCCAAAGATATGTCATTTTGCGGATCACAACAACATCAGCAATATCGCTCTCAGCAATACTTTCATCAGTTGTACTAACGGGCTAGGCAGCAAGACTTTCCCAGAAAAGGACATAAATCATAGAGGAGATGATCTTCTGGGTTTAATTTTAGCCAGCCAGCCCATCCTTCTCCACCTGCAGGGAGGCAACCTATTTGACTTTCATATCAAGAGCAGCATACTAGTTGTGAATGTTTGAACTCTGTCTCCTCAGTTCAGAGACATTGTGTCTCACTCCTTCAGTGTTTGGGAAAGAACAACTATGGACAGATGGGACTGGGTTCTTCCATACAATTTCTGTTTTATAAGCCACTGCTTCTTCAGTAGGTTCAGACTTTGTGTGGGAGCTATAGAGGAGGTTCCTCGTCTTCAACAGGGAAAGAGATTCTACTCTCAATATTTCCTGATCCCTGAGTCCAAGGGATGGGTGAGACCTATCCTCGATCTCTGCAAATACATTAAGTATATGAGATTCGGCATGGTTATCTGGCTGCTATTCTTCTTGCATTGAATCACAATGACTGGTTTATTGCTCTGGATCTTAAGGACACCTATTTCCATGTGATGATTTCCCATGCCACAGGGAGTTCCTGAGATTCCTTGTCTCTGCCCAACACTGTCAGTAAACGATTCTCCCCTTTGGCCTGTCGTCCGCATCATGCATCTTTACAAAGTGTGTGATGGTGGTAGTGGCCTATCTCAGAAGCAGTGGAATTCATGTCTTTCTGTACCTGGCTAGTGAGAGGAACAAATCCTCAGTCATGTCCATTTCATGGTGGACTTAATTGTTTGACTGGGGTTGATTTTGAACAAAGCAAAGTCAACATTGGCTCCAACTAAAAAAAAATGATTTCATTATGGCCCTGCTAGACTCTATGAATTTGAAGGCCTTTCCCCCACATGAGCGATTCCAGACAATTCAGCCTCTTTGTCTGGCTTTCCAATCTCATTCTTCAACCAAGGTCCATGTATGCCTGATGTTACATAGATATATGGTTGCATGGACTTAGTGATTCAGCATGCAAGACTGTGTCTTCATCCTTTTCAGTCATGGCTGAAGTTGGTCTATTGCCTGAGCTGCCTGTCATTGAACAGTCTTGTCCAAATACCTACAGAGATACTGGACTCTCTGCAGTGGTAGGCAGAACAGAACGATGTGTTCCCTTTGTCCATACTCCACCAACCAGAACTGTAGTCACCAATGCCTCCACAATAGGTGGGGGAGTGCATTTAGGAATGTTAATGGTTCAGGGTTTGTGGTTGGAGCAAGAAGCATCATGTCGTATCGATGTACTGGAGCTTCGAGACCTTTACAATCTGTGTCTTGCCTTCTAGGATCAGATCTGGGAGCAGCAGTTCACATACTCACCAACAATATCACCGCAAAGTATTATGTGAACAGGCAGGGAAGAGCCTGCTCCAACCAGCTTTGTCAGGAAGCAATAAAGTTTTGGCACTTCTGCATCAAGGAAGACATCATACTGACAGCCACACACTTACTGGGCTCTCAAAACCAGTTGGCTGACCATTTCAGCAGGATTTTCTCTGACAACCACAAGAGCAGCATGGTAAAGTTCATTTTCAGGGAATGGGACATCCCATTGGTCAACCTATTTGCAATAAAGAACACCAAGAAGTGCCATCAGTGTTTTTTCCCGAGCAGGACTCAGTCCAGGGTCTCTAACTGCTGTCTTTCATCTGAACAGGAAAGTGGACCTGATGTATGCCTTTCCCCCATCCCTCAGGTTATCCTCAAACTGAAGTTGGACCATGCCAAACTTGTAGTACCAGGTTGGCCAAGACAAAGTTGGTTCTCCAACCTTCTCAGTCTGTCTGTTCAACCTCCTAAATCTCTTCCTCTCCTCCCCACCCTGCTAACTCAACATCATGGCCAGGTTCTTCACCAAGAACTGAACAATCTACATCTCATGGCATGGATGGTACTAGATGAGGAGGATGGGCAATGCTTGGAAGCAGTTCAGAGGATCCTGCTTAATAATAAAAAAGCATCTAATAGATCTACTTATTGGGCTAAGTGGAAGCATTTTTCAGTTTGGTCAATATCTAAGGGAATTCAACCCATGTTGGCTCATGTTCAGGACATTTTGGACTACCTGTTACATTTGAGGTCCTCGGGTCTGGCTTTTAGTTCATTGGTGACGATCTTGGTGTTCTATCCCCCAATCTAAGGAAAATCGATTTTCTCAAACTGCATGGTAGTGAGATTTCTGAAAGGTATTGCCTGCCTGTTCCCACCTGTTAAGGAAATGATCCCATTGTGGGACCTTAATACTGTGCTGGCCGACCTCATGGGTCCTTCATTGGAGACAATAGCAACCTGTTCATTGTCTCTCCTCTCCCAAAAGACAGCCTTGCTTGTGGCTATAAGGTCTGCAAGAAGAATCAGAGAATTACAAGCCTTAATGGCAGAATCTCCATATACTCAGTTCTTCAAAGCCAAAGTGTCCTTAAGACCACATCCAAAGTTTTTGTCCAAGGTGGTTTCATCTTAACCAGGTTATTTACTTGCCTATAGTCTTTCCTAAGTTGCACTCAAATTTGGATGAGCAGCTGGTGTTGGGCATTCTGTCTGGAAAGAATTAAACCATTTTGTTCATCACCTCAACTTTTTTGTCTCCTGTGCAGATCTGATGAAAGGTCAGCCAATGTCCGTGCAGATACACTCCAGGTGGATAATTTTGTGTATAACCATGGCTTATAGAGTAGGTCAGACTGCGCCTCCATGAACATTATAGGTTGATTCAACAAGAGCCCAAGCAACACTGATTGCATTTCTCAGCAGTGTTTCAATATTGGACATTTGCAGGACTGTTACATGGTCTTCCGTGCATACTCTTACCAAATATTATGCTATTACTGCAGCATCTAGCTCAGATGCAAACTTCGGGAAGGCAGTTCTGCAGTCAATGTTTAAATAGACTTTGAGCCCCACCGCCCACCGAAACTGCTTGTGAATCACCTGAGTGGAATACATGTCTGCAACCACTTTAAAAAAACTATGGTTACTTGCCTGTATTGTAACTATTGTTCTTCAAAATGTAGGTGCAGATATGTATTCCACGACCCACCCTCCGTCCCCTCTGCATTGGAGTCTCCCGCGTTTGATTCCAGTGTGAAGGAATCTTGAGGGCGATAGGGGTGGCACCATCCTTATATAGCCCTGGGAGGATGCAAGCGTTGCCCTGATGGGTACTGCTAAGTAAAGTTCTCCAGCTTTGGTGCACTGGATACAAGTACACCTGAGTGGGATACACATTTGCACCCCTATCTCTAAGAACAACAGTTACAATACAGGTAAGTAACTGTCTTTTTTCTGCACATGGGTGAAATCCTGGCACTAGTGAAGTCAATGGCAAAATTCCCATGGACTTCAATGAAACCAGGATTTCATGCATAGTGTCTATAGTGTCTGCAGAAGGAGAAAGTTAAATTTAGTGGGTCCATATTGGAAGCCACTTTTGAAAATCTGGGTTTAAATAGCTAAATTTTTCTGTATGAATTTTTGAAAGTAGTTTCTCAGATAGAAAGAAAATATGGCCTAGGGAATGGGGCATTGGACTAGGAATCAGGATATTTGGGTTCAGTTCTTCTTTGTTCAGCCACAGGCTTCCTGTGTAACCTTGGGCAAGTCACTTAATCCATCCTGAGCTTTTGTTCCTCAATTGGAAAATACAGGGGTGTCGAGAAGACAAAATCCATTAGTGACTGTGAGACGTTCAGATAGTATGACTATGAGGGCTGTATAAGTATTTAGATATTTAGTGTTGCCCCTCTGCCAAGCAGTAGCAGAATTTGGGGCTTTACAAGTCAGTTTTCCCATGTGGAGCAGAAATCAGTGACCCAGAGCCAGGTATTTTATTAGTGTAATATATACTTTTCTTTTTTTAAACAAAAATTCCTGTTTCCTTGGACAGAGATGGGGACAGACAGCACACAAGCAATAGTCCTGCAGAAGTCTCAGATCAAGCACCTCTGCTCTGTCCTCGCAAACTGCTGCCCTGTGCCTCTGTCTCTCTAGGGCCTCAGCCAAAATTCACCATTTCACTTAGTGCCTTATTCCAACATTTGTCCCTGGGATTTACAGTTGAGAAATCCTTAGTCCAAGGCTGCTCTTGAACTGCATGGCTCAGACAGGTGTGCCTGCTGATCCTTTGCAATACAAAGCAACCTCAGCACTTCAACTGCTGGAGGAAGGAAAGTGTTTTAACCCACATAATACCCTTAATGACTTTCTGGGTGCAGTTACTACATGGCATCTTAACTCTGTCTGTGGGGATTTTCATCCTGGATCTGTATACATCAGTGACTCCCAATGGGCAAGCCACAACAAGAGATTCATCCCTTTAACTTCAGAGGCATTACAGATTTATTTGGCTCTCTGAGTCCACAATGCAGAATGATTACTTGTGATTCAATATTTTTAAATGACAATGGCCAAGATACAATATTGAATAATAAGTATTAAAAAGTAGCAGCCATGCATCACAGCATCTGCTTTGCCAAACTGGTTTTCCTGCAGAATCAGGATTATTGAGCCATTGTTTGCAGTTCATTCTATTTTCAATGCCCATTCATAGCATCCACCAAGGAGTCTTGGAAACCTATTGCAAATTAAAGCATTTTTTGTTTCCCTCCTCCTTCACTCTTATGTTAAGTAAACAAAACCAACGGAAATCAAAATGATCTGAAACAAGTGCCAAAAGTGACTGCATTTGTAGACCTCTGTTCCCACATTACTTCAGATGTTATCTGTTATGTTCATACCACAAACAATGAAGGGGAAAACACTTGGAACGGTCACAAAGGTCAATAAACATCTGGTTTATGAAGTATTGCCCTGCTGCCTGCATTATGTTCATAAAATTACTTTAGTCAGGAGAAAGAAATATAATGTACTGAAAGTAAGTGGTAAATTCTTCTCCATCTCGAAGTGTGGGGGATTTACATGTGCAGTTTCTATTAGCATAAATCTTTGAGCATCAAAATGAAAATTTATCCAAAAACCTCCCAGAAGAAAGACAAACACAGTGTGCAGTTTTAAGGAGACTATCCTCTTCTCAGTAGGGGTAAAGATTTATGAGGGCCCTATATCTCCCCCAATCAGGAGCATCTCTTCAAGCACAACACTCCCCCATGTAGACAGAGGTTTCCTTCTGCCACAGAAACAAATCTAAGCTCCTCTAAATGCAGATCAACAATGGACCCCTGCAGCTACGTGTGTTCATCTCATATTTATATTCTTCCCAGAATTCCTCTTGTTTATCTCTCAGGCTATTGCAAATGCTAGGAAATTTTTGAGATTCCTTAAGGAGGCAGTCATCACCTGAACCCACTGGGAACTCCATTAAAGAACTTTTAAAGGAAAAGTGCCATATTTATCTGTATTGTCTAGAATCAGGAACATAACTGTGTTTATGACAAAGTCTATTTTTATGATTTCCATTATAGTACAGACTACATCCAGTTGTGGGCCTTTATGTTCTTTATTGATGTGTTTTGCCTGAGTAAAGACTGCAGGATCTGGCTTTTTATTGATTTTTGAAAACTTCCACAGTAAAAAAGAAAACTAAATTCTGCAACCCCTATTCAGGGAAAATGCCTTTTGACTTCAAATAAGGATGTAGTATTCGGCTGTCCAAGAGGAATGCATGTAACATCACAGGAAAGGATCTATTTCAATAATTCAGAGGCCCAGTCATCCCATCATGTGCATGCATGCAACACCAAGCTGATTGGGCTCCACGAAAAGACTGCATAAATATTAATGTATGAGCTGTAGTCCTCATGAAGTGTGAGTATAATCACGTAATCCTTTACATGTATATAGTGACTTTCATCTAAAAGGAGGGGAATTGAAGACTAGTGCATGCAATGCAAACTACAAGGGAGATTCCTGTAACCTTACTGCAGCCACAAAATTAATCCCACAGTGTCTAAATTTAGACACCTAATTTGAAAATTTTGGCCTAAGAGTTTAATCCTTGTTCACCATCCCACATACTTATTCTTACACTTTTCAAGACAACAACCTTATTATTCAACTTTGCCAGCTAATGAAGAGTATATAGGAAGATATTCTTGATATGTACCAGTAACTTCTAATGACACCTCTAGAATATTAACATGCAGAGACTAGGTTTATCCCACTTCCTCCTTCTTGGCATCAGTTTATTGTCTTTTTTCCTAAACAGACCATCTGCATTAGCATTCTTGGTGTAACTGTGGTGGGGAAACTGAAATGAATATTGCTTGAGAGCTATACCACATTTTGGCATTCATGCCATGCATAATGATATAACCACAACAGGGTATTATGGTCAGTGACCACCTCAAATATCCTCCCTGACAGATAACACTGGTGTTTCGATATAGAAGTTAGTCAGTGGGGCTGGGATGATGCAATAGTTGCCATCAGGCAAATGTTAATAATACCCACTGTCCCTAGGGAAGCCCTCATCTGGCGCTTATTAGTTGATTTAGTCTTCACCTTAGACAGTTCCTATCTGATCTAACCACTTCTTAGCCAATATTACAAATAAGTCACCTCAGTCATACTTATTCCTCAATATTCAGTCAGACTTCCACATAAAATGTTCCTAAACATCTCGTTAAGATCTCTCAACTACTCCAAAAATATATCACAATTTCATCATTATAGACCAGGGTGAATTTATTCAGCAGTTCCAACACTTTCTTACCATCCTCTGAAACATTACAAAAGTGTTCTACATGCCAAAAGCCAATAGCCAACCCGTAGGAAAAAGATAACGAATCTTCTTTTCTTTTACATTACTTTAAACTACTGTATGACCCATAATATCGGGAGTGGTATTATTTAGAGACGTGAAATTCACATTGCCCCTCCTTTCATTTTAGATGAAAGGGTGTCACATAACTCTATGGAACACCCAGTTTTCAGAGTAAATGGACTACTCATGTTGGGGGATTGAGTGATTCACTCATCTGAATGGTTAAGAGCCAGTGACATAATTTGCTAAGATGCTGCACACCAACAATGCCTGTTGGCAATTACTTCCTGAATTATATGGTATATTTTGATGCTCCTAACTAGTGTTCAGTGTCTGAAGTGCTTACTATAATTTTGGTAGCTACAAATACTCAGCTACTCTTTTTTTAAGTCCATAAATGTTAAAAGATGCAATAAATTTGCAGAGGATTGAGGTTCTGATGCCTTAATGCTGACACAAAGAAGTGACTTCATGCAGAAGAGAGAGCACTGACAGAATGAATGTAACACATGTGAAGAGACTTATTAAAGACAAGCTTATTAAAACTAGTTAAGCCAAAATTTGCAAATGTGAGTCCCCAAAGGTAGACACCTAAATCCATCCTTAAGCACCTAAATTAGTGGCCTGATTTTTGGAAGGGCTGCATACCTGCAGCTCCTAGTGAATTCAATAGAGGGATTGTGCAGGGCTTGATTAATTAGTTTTTATAAAGTATGCTGAGGCCTCAGGATGGTAGATGCTAAAGAAAGGCAAATTATTATTTTATTTTATTCTTGCCCTTAGTAACATGTACAACATAGACCTAAAATCTTCACCTACCAGACAAAAGACTCTGTTATTTTGGCCTGGTCCACACTACCCCCCCACTTCGGACTAAGGTACGCAAATTCAGCTACGTTAATAACGTAGCTGAATTCGAAGTACCTTAGTCCGAACTTACCGCGGGTCCAGACGCGGCAGGAAGGCTCCCCCGTCGATGTCGCGTACTCCGCTCGCTGAGCTGGAGTACCGGCGTTGATGGCGAGCACTTCCGGGATCGATCCCAGAACATCGATTGCCTGCCGCCGGACCCTATGGTAAGTGTAGACGTACCCTTAGACAAGTTCACCCAGTGCCTGGCCACTAGTTGGCAGAAATAGCAGTTTTAGGCTATCCACTCAAACACATCTTTGATTGAAACTGAATCCCTGTTGAAAAGTCCAAGCAACTGTGTGCAGACACAGCACCCTCCAAATGGGGGGAGGGGTAGCTCAGTGGTTTGAGTCATTGGCCTACTAACCCAGGGTTGTGAGTTCAATCCTTAAGGGGGCCACTTAAGGGATCTGGGGCAAAATCAGTACTTGGTCCTGCTAGTGAAGGGAGGGGGCTGGACTCAATGACCTTTCAAGGTCCCTTCCAGTTCTAGGAGATAGGATATCTCCATTAATTAAATAATCAAATACATAAGTGTTAGAATGAGCAGCCAAAACTGCATGGATGCTTTTCAGTGGTGACTGGGGATATACAAAATTTCCACCCTAAAATGTCTAACTACTTAGAAGGCTTGGCGATCAAAGGTTAGTCGGAAGGGATGTGTTGTGCAAACCTACCATTAGAGTGCCCCCTTGCGGCAGAGCTTGATGTTGCTGGAATCTGCATTTCTAGAGCCACCTGCAGGTCAGCTGTCTCTGTGCACAATTCAGCCCTCTGGTTGAGAAGCATCTAAGGGTATGTCTATACTACCCGCCGGATCAGCGGGCAGTGATTGATCCAGTGGGGATCAATTTATTGCATCTAGTCTAGACGCGATAAATCGACCCCCGAGTGCTCTCCGATCGACTCCTGTACTCCAGCTTGGCGAGAAGTGCAGGCAGAGTCGACAAGGGAGCGGCTGCAGTCAACTCACCACAGTGAAAACACCACGGTAAGTCGATCTAAGTACGGCGACTTCAGCTACGTTATTCACGTAGCTGAAGTTGCGTAACTTAGATCGATTTGTACCACCCCTCCCTCCCCCGCCGAGTGTAGACCAGGCCTAAGTCCAACCCCCTTCAGGGCAACAAAACCTCAAACTAGTAATCAGAGTCTAAACAAATCTACCCTTCTCTGGGCTCTGTCTTCAATCCTCACCGTCAGCTACTCCAGAGTCTTCTCCACCACCCACCCACCCCGTTTCATCACTGAGCACTGGCCTTTCAGAATGTGTTGTTTGAGTCTCTGCTCTCTTGCAGGCTCTAGCTCAGGACCCTTCAGAGTAGTCCCTCTGCACCCTGTAGTTCCTCCCTTTCAGAATGAGCTCTCCCCATTTATGGGGACCAGATATCCATTAAGTTATCACCTGATGACTCCTAGACCCACCCCCCTGACTGAGAAACAACTAATTAGGTACATCCATTGCACCATCATTCAAACTACTTCACTATTAACCCCTTTCCAGCCCAGGGCTGTCACCCCATCACAGAATGTTCTATTTCTACTCCAGTATTTTGCTGGATTAACTTCTTGAAATAAGAAACAACTCCCACAGCCTTTTTCTCCCCGTCAGGCACTCTCCTTTAGTATCACACATTCATATATAGAGTGCCTTCCGTGGCATTTCTAAAAGGTACTCAAGAGTATCATACACTGTCTCTGCCTCTCACTGTTCCGTGAGATGTAGTGTGATCTTATCAGGACACTCCAAATTGAGGAACATAAATAGGGACATGTGCTCTAGCAGGCCAGACTAGTAATCCATTTAGTATCTTCTTTATTTTGTTTTGTTTTGTGTTTATAATGGCAAGCGCAAAAACACAATTATCCTAGGCCAGGAAGTCTGGGTACATACTCTTGTTGCGAGCCCAGACTGAAGCTCCTGCCACCACATCTAAACTACTGCTGTTGCCCCTGTTAGCTAGATTAAAGCTAACATGGGTATGCCTACCTGTGCTAAAATCACACCTTCACTTGCAGCATAGACAAACCCAGAATGTGAACGTGCTACCCTTGCAACATAAGGCTTTAACCATTCATTCAAACAGTGGTAGGTTACATTTAGATTTCCTATCTTAGTGCAAGGTTGCTTCCAAATAAATCATCAAACTTCTCCCCTATTCCCACCTCTTTTTTATAGTTGTTGAAAACACTGGCAGACTGAAGCAAAACCTATCAGCATTTTTCACGGCCTCCGATTGGATACATATGCCTAAAACTCTATCTGAATATTTCTCTACATGAGAAAAATCATAGTTTTAATTAAGCTTTCTTTTCAAATGGTGCCAAAACAGAATATTTTCTAGAAACACTACACTTTTCTCTCCAGCATGAAGTAGGATGAAAGACGTTTGTTCTGTGCTTTCATATGCATTCTCTAAGATGATTTTGTGAAACGTTCTTTGATAATAAAGGAACTGCTTGTTAGTGCAAACTGAAAACAAAGTGTCACTTGTCAGATTCCAAACAAGTACACCCTCAAATGTAAAATCCTCACATGCAAAAAATTAGTGCTACTGCAAAGTAAGAGTTGAGAGGTCAAGAACTCATGCATAATGCCCCTGCAGCATTAAATCAGCCACACTGAATACCCTGTATATTTTACAGTATTATACATTAATAAAGAAAAAATGTTAACATTTACATTTAACAAGTGGAAGAGGTGCAGAAAATACTATATGGCGCCAGTATGGGTGAGTTAACATTGCCAGAGCAAACCAAACTTTTGGGATTTCCTGATTTTTACCGTACTTGATCTTGTAACCTTAATGTTATACTGATTCATTTTTGCATTTTAATTTCCTTTTTATTTTTAAAAGGAAAAAAGAGAATTTAAATCTGGCATAAAAGACTTGTGCAGCTTCCAGGCAATGCTAGTTTTTGGAAGAGTACATGTAGGTCTACATTGTGGCTGTAGGATCAGCCCATTGTAAGGGGCAGTACATTGTTGTGCTCTCCTTGGAGCAGCCCTTCCTGTCTCCCCACTGATCCAGGAACGGAATAAACTGTGCTGGATATCAGTGGAGTGGAGTTACACTGCCCAGCACTTTGGGAAGGTGACGCCAAGGCTCTTTCAAGTCCCAAATCCTTTCTTGCCCTCCTGCACATGGGAGATACATATTTGTTCATGAAGCCTGCTTCTCCTCCCACACTGCTACCCACAGTGTGGATACCTGGCACAGATGCACACGGGGCACCTTGTGTGTTCCTGAATGCCCTGGAGCTTCCACAGTAGCTGTGCCACAATTTGGCCTTTAACTTACTGTGTATCAATTCCTCACAGATTAAGGCCTTGATTCAGCAAGGTACATATCTTATTTTAAATATGTGATTATTCCCATTGGCTTCAAACAGGAGCTCATACCTGAAAGCAGAAGTTGGTCCTGATTCATTAAAAACTTAAAAAAAAGGCAGTTCTATTGAAATATTCGAGTCAAATCATCATTAGGGTAAAAATGTTATTACTTATAGGTGTTGTTGTAAAGGCAACTACTACTTACTTAATATCTGTTATGTTAGTTTAGGGTTTTTTTATATATTTTAAATATTCGGTTTCTATTTTACCATTTAAATATGCCAAATAATTACATGAATGGAACAAAATCAAACCAAATCCACAGCCAAATTCCGTTCTCTCTAACACTGGTGAAAATCAGATGGGTTACACTGGACTTACTTCAGAGTAAGAGAGAACATTGACCAATTGATCTCTGTGGGTTGATTGTATTTGTCATACTTGAATTATGTTTATATTGATTTATAAGACAATAATTGATTCTTCAGTCAATAGACTCTCTTGCTATTTGGTGTAAAGAACCATGCAGGGAGCCAGAAGAGAAACCAGAGCATAATTTATTTTACAAAGCAAATCATAAGATCCGTCAATTCATAGATACTACAACACTACTCCATTATCTTCTATTTTAGACCATTCTATCCAGGAAATATAGGCTATATCGGATTAGCAATGGCTCTGGAGTGAATACAAAGCTGTAATTCCCTTGACAGATTCTGCTGATGTCACTAACCGCAAAAGCGAAGATTGAACATTTTCTGAACAGAAAGAGTACTCAGACTGAACTGAGTGAAGTGATCCCAGAGAGAATGTAGCTATTTTTAAAAAAAACTGTGGGAAAATTGAGAACTTCTGAAAAAGTGGAATGAACGGTGCTGATTGGGGCCACAAATACAGGAGGCAGGAACTTTATACACTTTTTACACAACTCCACCAATGCAACTAAAATAACCCTGTTTTCAGAGTCTCTGAGCAGAAATAGCAGATCAGACTAGCCTTTTCTAGTGTGGTGACAGTTGCATAGATCTCATCTGGGAGTGGGGTATTTGACATGGTATCTATGATTAATTCTGCATATACCAAATCAATACAGAGGGCTCTCATCCTTCCCTGCCATAATCCATCTCCTCTTTACTGTTTTTTCTGTCCTCAAAACATAGCTTTAAGCACACATGTCTCTAGCTCCTATCCCTGGTTGTGGGAGCACATTCCATACTGTTCTGGTGCTGCTGGATCAGTCACTATTTGCAGTTTTATTCTCTTGCTGAAGTCTTGCCTGTATCTCTTGGGAGAGTTCAGGATTATTAATAGCCATTCAACTCCTACCCCATCTACCCAATCTACAGAGAAAAGCTCAGAACTCCTTGAGACAGATCCTCAGCTGTTGTAATTTAGAATAGCTCCATTGACTTTAGTGGAACTACACTGATTTTACACAAGCTTGCCTCCCTATATTCGCTCCTGCTTAACTTCTGCATATTCTCATGCCAGCAGCTTTCCTCTAGGCACCATCTAAATGCCTCCTTCTCTTAACAGGGGAAGGGTGAGGATTCAAGCCGTTCCTCCTGCATTCTAGCAGATAACGCTATCAATCTGCTAGTCCCACAGGTTGACCCATGCACCAATAATCCATCCAGTCAGTGGAGCAGAGCTGCAAGAACAGCTCCCATTCAGCTTCTCGTGTTAAAGGCCTGGTTGCTAATTCACTGTCCACAGTATGGTTAAAACAACACTAGCAATGATCATGCTTAAAACATAGTTGTCCCTAGCATAGTACTAGGTCTGACTGCTGCTAGCACAATTCCAGCACATACAGGGATTTTTTTAGCGGGGACCACACTAGCCAAGTTGTGCTTGAGGCAAATCCCTTTCCTCTCCCAATAATCTACAGGTAACTTGGATTTATAACATGATTCTGAGGAGGAAAAGACTCTTTGTCCCCACTGGTCAGCAAGAATGTACTAGCAGCAACTGAATTTAAATATATGAATTAGAGTTGTGGTTAGCTTTGTATTAGCTGCAGAACTGCAAAACATTTGAGGGTTTTCAGTACCTCCCTGGAGTGGAACATTTTTTTCAGCTGCAAACTCAGACTAGTTGTGAACTCTGTTTCTAATTTGTACAAACAGAGTGCAGGATGAGACCACCAAACTCATTTCCACTTGGAAAGGGAGACAGCTGGTGAATACAAGATCTACATTCACTTGTAATTTAAAGGATTCGATACTAGTCTGAGAAATGAAAGTACGTATTGTGTATCTTCAGAAGTGGAAGTTTTCCCCAAGCCTATGCAGCAGTATGGGCCTCCCAACCTTGCATTTATGCAGTACTTTTTGCCTTCAATGCATTTAACATACATTAGGGGCCAGATTTTGGCACCCTTACTTACACTGATGAGTAGTAGTTTACTACTCAAATAGTCCTATTCAAATGGGCTATTACAGAATAAGGCACGCCAGAGCATGAGGAAGGTATCATAATCTGGCTTTAAGGAATTACAACACCGCTGCAAAGTAGCAGAGCACACTGTAATTAGGCCAGAATAATTCTACTTTCTGGCCCTGATGCTTGGGTGCAGGTGAGCTGCACTTGTTGCCATTCCTGAGGAGTGGTGGGGAGGTGGCTATATGCAAGTTTTATACAGTCCCAGTTTGGGGGGGAGGCCAGTAGTCGATTCAGCCTCTAGCACAGCTAGAGCAGCCTTGTGGATACTCTAACTTGTACTGGCTGATAGTGGCCTCCAGTGGAATCATCTTTCCTGGTTACCATCCTATCAAGCCAGTGGCTGTGAGGGGTGGGATGTAGAGCCCTTTTATTGGTCCCTTTGCACCATCTATGTTGCATGTAAGTGGTGAACTGGTGGCCAGATTTTGATTCCTTAAATCTACTTTATTCCCAGAGCTTCTAACCTACACGGATTGCATGACAAAACAGACCCACTGGTATAAAAACACAAAGATGTTCTAGCTCCTCACAAGGAAACTCACATCATCATAGGTGTGAAATATTATGGTGTGAAATATTATCACCCCAATTTTACAGAGAGAGGGCCACTGATATGAGATGACATTAGAACCCAGAATTTCTTGGTTTCTATGCCTTCACCTAGACAACATGCCTCTTTCTAGTTTGAAAGTTTGCACTGTTTTTATGTTCAAATGTCAATTTTCTAATAGTGAATGATGTAATTTCCTTCTGTTGAGAGGCAGTGTCATCCAGTGGCTAGGGCACTAGATGGGTTCTATTCCTGGCTCTGCCTCCATCTGATCTTGGACCAGTCACTTTACCTGTGCCTAAGTTTTTGCATCTGTATAAAACATGGATAATGAGAGTTTCCTTCCCTTGTAAAGTGCTTTGAAATCTATAGATGAAATAATAAGAAATAATTATTCAGCGTCTGATCTGTGTTTGTACAGTCCCTAGCACAATGGAGTCTTGCACAATTAGGTACTATGGAAATACAAATAATTAATAAATAATAATAATTGTTATTTAAGGGCTCACTCATAAGATATTACAACTCACCAGTATTTGTGATCAGTATAAATGGGATTTGTTCTCTGCCAGGGTATACAAAGGAATAAACTACATCTCTACCCTGATATAATGCTGTCCTCGGGAGCCAAATAATCTTACCGCATTATAGGTGAAACCGCGTTATATTGAACTTGCTTTGATCCACCGGAGTGCGCAGCCCCATCCCCCCAGAGTGCTGCTTTACCGCGTTATATCTGAATTCATGTTATATCGGGTCACATTATATCAAGGTGTAGTAAGTAAATACAGGGTGTAAATACACCATAAACTTGCAAAAGCATAAATCTTTCCCCACTTTTCTCCCTGTGTGCTAGAGAACTCTGACCCTGCCAGCAGGTAGGGGATCTTGGGGGACAACTACTGCACTGGTGGGGTGCAAAATAAACTTTAAGAAAATGCAAAAACAGGGAAAATTCAATAGTGAGGGGTATGGGGTTTGTTAAGGTAGACAATTGGGGAGGGGTTTCTTTTAGTAAATAGGATAGGGGGTTTCAATAGTGGGGTACAATACAGTGGGGTACAATACAGTTGGTAACCAATTAATACTGAAGTATAAATGTAACAGGTAGCTAACAATTTCTATGTAAAGGGTGTGTCATAGCAGCATATAACCAACTAACAGTTATGGGTAAAATGTGTTAAATAACCAACAACTCTAGATAAAAATGTGTCACAGTGGTGTAAATGTAAAATGTGAGGGGTGTTAGAGAGAAAAAAGGGTAACCAATGGGGTTTTATGCTAGACTTCAGTAATACAATTGAGGTTTGGCAGCAGTAGGAGCGGGGTGGGGGAAGGGATTAAGAGAGAGAGACAGAGAGAGAGACAGAGAGCAGACAGGCTGCAAGTTTAAACAGTAGAGAGACTGAAACGAGTGACTGGGGAGCTCGGGGGGAGACACGGGGGGGGGGGGGGGGGGGGGGGCAGCGGGAAGACAGACTTAACCACAATTATACAGAACACAGCAAAATATTATCTATGATCTAACTTAACCAAGACTACACAAATTAGCAAGTAACAGAACACAATGCAACAATTTTTTAAACCTAACTTACAGAGCACAATACAAACAATTCTTTAAACCTAACTTAACCACAGCTATGCAAAATGAAATTACAACTTATCTAGACTAAGAACCTGATTCTAATAGGTGCACCTTACACTATGCCGCTTCTTTGATCGGGAGGGGGAGCAGTTCCAGAGGGCAGAGTGGTGTGTGCCCAGGGTACAGCCCCGGGGTGGGGAGGTTAACTAGTGGTGGCTGCAGCAGTGGGGTGGCTGCAAGCTGCCAGCCCAGGATACAGTCCAGGAAGGCACAGCCTAGCAGTGGCACAGGCTTATTTCTAGCAGCAAAGGCGCTGCGGAGCAAGAAACAGATTACAGATACAGACCAAGGAGTTAGCTTGGGTCTGTCTGCTGGGGAAACAAGGCCAGCAGGTAGGACAGGGGGAGTTTGCAAGAGGGAGTTCTTACCAATCCCCAGGACCTCAGCAAGCACAGAGACAGGAACGGCAGTAGCATTGGAGGATGGAGAGAGGACTTGATTCGCTTACAATAATCAGGAGATCTCCAGGCACAAATTCGTTGTTTGTGGGAGGGGAGCTTAAAAACAGGGGTACGCTCAAAAACAAACGAGAGTGGGGAGGGGGCCCCCCAAAGACCCCTAGCTGATCAGACCAGGGCAAAGCAAGGACCTTCTCCGAGGTCTGATCAGAAAATGTCCAGCTTTAAAGGCAAACTCAGGCAGTTTCCCACCAGTACTTTTGATTGGCTCCTCTTGATACAGAGGAGGAGAGAAGGCAGGGAAACGTTGCAGGTAAGCATAGGCATGCCTGGGCATGTTCTGAGCCACAGGTATGACTCATATGCTTAGTTAGTTGGCCACTTCAGGTCTTGCATTTCTGGGCAGCGCCCCCCCCACCGAGCCCGGGTCTGAACAAAGGAACCAAACAAAGAAGCAAGAAGCCCCCTCCCCGGCAGAGCAATGGCTCCAGTTAGTCTGTACAAGCCATTCCTATGAATAGGGCTGTGACTTTAGTTAGCACAATGGCCTGGAGGGGCGGCCACACAGGACAAACAGAAAGGAGAGGGGGAAAAAGGAATGCAGCAGGGGGACAGCTGTAACAGACAAACTCCACCTTTACTCTAATGCTATTACTTGAAGCAAAAAAGGATAATAGTCACAAAATAAAACATCAATTAGTTTAAAAAGTGGAAAAAATGGAAAATGCTAAGTAGGTCAACTTTTAGCCAACAGACTCAACTTCTAGGGTCAGGAAAGGCTTCTGTCATATTTTTGTTCCTTTGCTAGGGAAATTACAGTCATGACTTTGGGGCTGTGAGTTTTCCAGTAATGCCGAGACAAGTCATTTGTGTGTGTGCTATAAACAGCATTACTTTTTTATCATATGATGGACATAATGCATTGCAGTTAACAGTGTTGACTCACTCAACGCTTTATGCTAATACATTAATGTCATTCAAACAACACAACTGTCAGGTTCCACTTTTCCACCCACATTTTGTTATTTAATATGATACCTGCCACACACAAGAAGAGTTACTGCAAGTTGGCCCTGCTTATTTTGCAATCAGACCATATACCTGAGAGAAAGTTCTCTGAAATGTCTCCTTACTTTGGTCAGCATTTCAGCTGAATGACTGCTGCATGTCTTTCAGAAAGATAAAGACTCTCTCATAATCTGACTGTAAAGACCATTTTGCTTAATCCAAGACGTAAAGTTAGCTGTAATATCAAAGATTGTTCAAGCTAAAATCCCGTTCTTGAATAACCTTGAACTGCGAGAAAACTCAGATTCAATTCTGATATTCACAGGTTGGGCATATCTTTAAAATCTATTTAATATTTTCCATTCTCCATTTGAATAACGAGATTGAGGGGATTAAGTATCTTAGATCTGAAGCTTTGTTTTTGTTAAAGTTATGTTTTACAAAATATAATATCATTAAAATGTAAACTTTTCCCTGCGGTGTTGGAAGCCCCTTTCCTTAGCACCGTGCTAGTTCATGAGAAACACAAAGTGAAATTGTTCCATCTGGGTTTACAGTTCAAGATGAGTGATAAGCCAAACATAAACATCAGTCTTTGTGCCAGTTTGTGCCTGGCCCTAATGGGTGCTCGGAGGGATATGGGGACCAAAGAGTCTTCTTTCACTTGACCTTTTGAACAAGGGTCAGCTGCACATACAGCCCTTGGAACCTTAAGTACAAGCAATAAGAGTCTAGTGCCATTGGGGCTGCTACACATCCCATTCCATGCCAGCCAACAGGAACAGAGTCAGCACAAGGAGCAGTGCCTGCTACATCTTTCTGAAGGATATACAGCATGCACTTCCACAGAGTCCTGGAGGCATATTCATAATATAAGGGTATCATCTGAAATAAATAATTTGAATCTAAGGTTCTTCTTTGCAGGACCAATCTGCAGATCCATAACAATGGGTTTTATCCTTGTTTGCAGATCTTAGGGTTTCCTCCCCCAAAAAGTGTTTTGAAAGTACCTTGCATTTGGTACCATCTGCTCTCTTCCTTATGCAACAAAATTGTTCTGCAGAAATATTTTTATAAACCCCCAGGGATAAATTGTCTCAAGTGGCTTGATTTAGCAATATGAAGATGGGAGAATCTCAAGTATCTAGAAACAGGGAAATCATCCCAACTTTCATTTTAGTGGAATTTTAACAAAGGGCTCCTGAAAGTGCCCTCAAGTCCTCCTCAACAAGTCACTGGGGCATTGGTTCAATGCCACCTAAATCTTTAGCACTACTTCCTCCAGCTGTTTCTTGGAATTTTCCCATCCAAGCCAGCCTGATCCTGCTGAATTTATGAGACCTAATAAGACAATAGCACAAGGAACTTTAAGCCTAGTCTACTCTAGAAAATGGTTGTCAGCACAGCTATATCAGTATAACTATACCAGCAAACCCTCCTAGTGTAGATGCAACTTATACCACCAACAAAGAGCTTTGGCTGGTATAACCATATATATATACCATAGAGCTTTTGCCAGTATAGAAACGTCTCTCTCTCTCATACAGACACACACACACACATAGGCTACATCTACACTATGAGCTAGGGGTGTGATTCCCCAGTTTGTACACACATATTCATGCTAGTTTTCATCGATCTAGTGTGAGTATAAATAGTAGTGTATCCATGATAGGGTAGTGGCAGCTGTGAGTTCAAACCCACTTGAAACCAGTGGGTACATGCTCAGCATGGCTCAACTGTGCTTCTGCTGCCACTACTTGTGCTAGTGTGGCTACACTGCTATTTATACTCACACTCACTCAATGAGATCAAGTGCGAGTATGTGTACACAAGGAGGGGAATCACACCCCTAGCTCATAGTGTAAACATAGCCAAACACAAAATGACACCCCTAACGGACATTGCTATACCAGTAAAAGTTTCTAGCATAGACCTGGTCTTACTTGAAAAGATCCTGTCACTACCTGACTAGCAGCTATGGCCTCAAAAATATAATATCTTGCCCTTTGTCCAAAGAGCCTTTCCATAGATACATGGAATGTGATGTCTCCCAAATTCAGATATGTTACTGAAAGGTTAAACCATAATTTGTGGTTGGTTTCATCTCAGTGATCCACTTCTTCAAACAAAAATTGCACAATTTTAAATAACTGGGGAGCTTTCGGTGCCTGTTTCTGAGAAAAGAAAGTCTCGCTTTATATATGATTCTTTCAGACTGTTCTCACAAGAAACAAAACATTGTTGCTGTAAACCTCCCTGCATTTAATACATTTGTTTTGGACTCCTTTATGAAATCTATTGGGGGGAAAAGAGAGAAAACAAGTATGCTTTCAGTAGTTTAGTCATTTCAAACAGAAACATCATAGCCATTCTCTATGAATAAAAGTATATTTTCACCTCAAAATAGAGTTCATTGTCTTCTGCTTTTTACTGGCAGTACACTTAAATGCAGGGAAGGATGTTGTTCCGATTAGAGCATGTACTGGAGGTCAACAACAACAAAAACCCAACTCTTTCTGGCTCTGCCACTGACTTCCCATGTGACCTGTGCAAGTTATTTACCCTCTCTCTGCTTCAGTTTCTTCATCTGAAAAAAGGATGTGGTGGCACCTACTTCAGAAGGGTATTGTGAGATTAAATAGTGTTTGTAAAACATGCCAAGATCCTCAGATGGAAGGTGCTATATAAATATAATGCATTGGATCTTTTAAAAAATCCATTCATATAAGACAATTACATACAGGAGCAAAGCTTTTAAGAGGAGCTTTGGTATGCAATCTATTCCTACTTGCAGCTGGGCTTAACTGTAGAATTCAGTCTTAAAAAAACCAAAACCAAAAAGCCATTTTAGAGAGTTGTCAGGGATAACACACATCAAGTTAGTTCTTCTTTTGGCTTATTTTTATTTTTAAGAGAGAGAAAATTGCTGGGTTGTTGACTGAAGGGTTGTGGGAAAAGTTGGGATTTCAGGAGAGATTTGAAGGAGGTCCAGAACTCCCAATATCCTGGTACTTGGCACTGCGGTTCAAACTTTCATGTGTGATGCCCTCTGACAATGTTTTTGAAACAGAAATTCCAGAGCATGGCAACAAACTAGATAGTCACCATGCACATTTGCTCCTATTGTTACTGCTTGTATTTAAGGACAGAGGTGACAGCCAGGCCCAGTACAAAGCAGAAATAATGGAGTGGTGTCAAAAAGGGAGTTCACAATGGATGGGTAAGGAGAGAACAAGAGGCCTCGGGAAGTTTTGTGATGCGGTTATGTGAGAGAAGAGCTGCCTTGGGGAGATTTGAGGGCTACAGCTTCAATTTGTATGACTGTATGGACTACCATGTAAATGTTTGGCTTCCCTTCACTGCATGGTATCCAGGCTAAATGGTTTAATTCCTTGCCTTAGGCTTCATGTTCTAACTGAATATTTCCATGAATATATTTAAATCATCACTATCAGTTATAACATAGGGCAGCTAACCTATGATTCTGCTATAAAACATAATTCTAGATTTATTTCCAGGGATCCTGTTCCAGGATAATGCATCATTTTAACCTGTCTCTCCCAGTGTTTCATTTAACACTGCTCTCAAAGCCAAGTCATAGAAGGGACAGGACATATCAAAGGGGGGTGGGGGAAAGGCACTTTAGAAGTCATCACATTGTCAAGATAGACCTGAAATAAAATGGCAAAACTGGGTCCAAGCTGGTTGAAGTCCTGAAGCTCTGGATCTTTCTATGAAATAGTCTGCAGATACAGGCTTCCCTAACTTAACCTTGTTTATCATGGGCCAGATTGGAATGACTCAGCTGAGGAATTGTTCATTAATTTGAGGAAAGGTTTCACAATCTGGCCTATTATCTAAAACAGCAGAAACAGCCATTTAAATCATGAAAAGAAACCCTCCCCCACTTTTCCCATGATGCCCTTCCTATGCTGCATGTTTTATTATATTTACACATTTGTTTTGTTTATTGTTACTATTTGTATCTTAATTGTTTGGGAAGAGTCTGGAGTGCCCTGCTGGGAGGGTTGGGGGGGCGGGGGGGAAGAGAACAAAAAACAAAAACTAACTTCCCAAAACTCAAACCTTCTGGAATATCAGTAAATATATCTATTTATGTTATCACAGAGAAACCTGTGATGTGTCTTACTGCAGCAGTTCCATATATAAACCCTACCAGCCACTACAGGATTAGTGAGGTATAGAGCTGCAATAGCAGCAACACTGACATATTCACAAGTTGTTCAGAAATGCTGATGGTATCAAATACTGGGAGAATGCATATTTACATATGAGCTATACTTACGTATATCCCTACATATCTCCAATATGTCCTTATTGCATACCGTGTTTCCCCGAAAGTAAGACATCCCCCGAAAATAAGACCTACTTCCAGTTTTGCCTCTCGCTGTAATATAAGGCATCCCCCGAAAATAAGACCTCCCGGATAATAAGGCCACCCCGGAATATAAGGCCCCGAAGCTCCAGGAAAAATAAGACCTCCCCTGAAAATAAGACCTAGCGCATCTTTGGGAGCAAAAATTAATATAAGACACTGTCTTATTTTCGGGGAAACAGGGTATATATCTCTGTATATATATGTACACACCTTGTGATTACATTATGGCTCTAACAGCCAGTGAAACACAATGGAAAAAGAGGTTATATCTGAGTCAGGCATAATTCCTTCTCAGAACTGCTCAGAAATTAATAGATTCAGCGATTTTAAGGCCAGAAGGGACATTATGGTCATACAGTCTTACTTCCTGCATAACCCAGACCACAGAATTTCACCCAATCATTTCTGCACTAAGCCCATAACTTCTGTTTGAGCTATAGCGTATCTCTATAAAAGATATCTAGTCTTGACATAAAGACTGTAAATGATGGAGAATCTGCCTTGTCTCTAGGTAAGTTGTTCCAATAGTTAATTACTCACACTGTTAAAAATGTACACTTTATTTCTAGTCTGAATTTGCTTCTCTTCAGCTTCCAGCTACTGCATCTCATTGTGCCTTTTTCTGCTAGATTAAAGATCTGTTTAGTATCAAAAATTTCTTCCCCTACAGGTAGTTGTAGACCATGATCATGTCACCTCAACCTTCTAAAGAGCACTTACTGTATCATGATCAGCGGAACTGGAGTCAGAGGCACATGAATCCTGGAGTGGCTATTATTGAGGGGGGAAAGGAATGGGTGGAGTTAGGCTGGAAGCAACTCAGCCACCTGGACAGAGCAGTGCAAAGGGTTTAATAAAGTTCCACTTGTTCAACTTCACCTACATTTTGGCTTCGCTCACTGCTAATGAAACATGGTGGCAACAGCTGAGTGGTGAGTTCTCTGAAGTGCAACAGCTGGCAGCATGAGCCATAGAACTTGGTCTGAAGACCCCCCGGAGCTCTGGATTTTGCAAACACAAACCTAGCCCAGTGATGGGGCTGGTGAAAGGAGGAGTTTGAGCTGTACACAGAACTGGCTATGCAGGAGGATGACAGGATGAAAGTAAAGCTGTTATTTTACCTGTTGGGGAACAAGGCAGAGAGGTCTGCTGTACTCTGAAGCTCACCACTGTTTTGGGTCTCCCAGCAGTCCTAGGAGCCCTGGAGACTTATTCCTCCCCAAAGCAGAATGAATTTGTGGAGCAACACAATTGTCATCTTGTCTGACCTCCTGTATAACACAGGCCATAGAACTTCCCCAAAATAATTCCTAGAACTTATCTTTTAGAAAAACATCCAGTCTTGATTTTAAAATGGTCACTGATGGAGAATCCATCTCAACCCTTGGTAAATTGTTGCAATGGTTAATTATTCTCACAGGTAGAAATGTATGCCATATTTCTAGTCTGAATTTGTCTAGCTTCAACTTCAAGCAATTGGATCATATAAAGCTTCTGTCTGCTAGTCTGAAGATCTTATTAAATATTTGGTCCCCATGTAGGTACTTACAGACTGTAATAAAGTCACCCTTCAACCTTCTCTTTGTTAAACTAAATAGATTGAGCTCTTTGACTCTATCACCCTAAGGCATGTTTTATAATCCTTTAATCATTCTCTTTGAACGCTCTCCAATTTATCAACATCTTTCTTGAATTGTGGACACCAGAATGGAACACAGTATTCCAGCAGCAGTCACACAAGTGCCAAATACAGATGTAAAACAACCTCTCTACTCCTACTCGAGATTCCCCTGTTTATGCATCCAAGGACTGCATTAGCCCTTTTGGCCACAGTGTTGCACTGGGAGCTCATATTCAACTGATTACCCACCAGGACCCCCAAATCTTTTTCAGAGTCACTGCTTCCATGGATAAAGTCCCCATCCTGTAAGTATGGCCTTGTCACAGACTCTTGAAGTGACCTCTCGAGGGGCTTCAGCTTCACCTGACTGGCCCCCTTAGTTTGCTGTCAATGAGGTCAGTTTTTGGCCCTCACCCTCCTTAAAACCTGTCAGCCTGTCCCTCCCTAGGCTCGTCATCTCTGCCAGTCTCCTGGCTATTTTCCTGGATGCAGCCTGGTGCAGGGCTGTCACCAGCTTGCTACCCCAGGCCTTCCTACCTCCCTTTCCTTCTCTGCTCTCCTCCCTTTATTGCAGGCCCTATTTCCTTTATTGGTTGCAGCCGTGGGTGCCTGCCTCCACGATTGGCAGCTCTGGTTGTGATCAAGCTGCTTGCTTGTAAACAGGAAGGACACTCCTACCCCCTCTGTCTATGTTCAGTATGGGGTTTGTAGACCCCATTACAGGCCTGCATTCTTTGTTCCTAGATCTATTTACCTTTCGTCATATTGAAATGCATATTGTTGCTTATACCCAGCTTACCAAGCGATCCAGGTAGCTGTTTCAGTGATCTGTCCTTTTCATTATCTACCACTCCTCCAATTTGTTGAGTCATCTGCAAACATTATCAGTGATGATTTTTTGTTTTCATGGGAAACTACACAAGAAAATGATGAAAGCCTTATGAGTCACAACTATCCATGCAGTGAGACAACCGCAAAGGAAAGCAGGTGGCCAGAGTTTCATACCCATGGTAAGATGCAGTTATTCTGGGAGACAGCATGAGCAGGTAAAGGAGAAGTGCCCCACAGTTGAAAAGCATTGCAAGAAATGTGGCAACTTGAACCATTTTAGCCGTGTGTGCAAGAGGAGAGGAAGATCCAGAAAGATTCAATCAGACTTGTACAAGAGGGGGATGGTACATCAGGAAGCGGTGATGACATCATGACTCTCTCCTTGAATCTGAGAACAGATCACATTCAGGCTGTTGGGACAAGAAAATAACCAGGGACGACAACAACCTCCATGTGTGCAATAATAGGGAAAGACCTGGTGCAATTTCAGCTGGTTAGTGGGGCCTCCTCCAATGGGATTCCTTGGGGTGAATTGGACTCAGACACGCTTATTACAGAGAGCAGGCGCAATCTAAAATGTTCAATGAGAATATAATTCAGCCCTGTAGGAAAATGTGACTTCATAGTAACTAACACAAAAAAATAAGACAGCACTAACTGAAGTTTGTGGTGGTGGATGGTAAGCACCACAGACCCTTCTTGGAGCATGTAGCCATACAAGCCGTGGATCTGATCAGGGTGCAGCGTCAGAATTTTATAGCTGCAGGCAAGAAGCAAAAGGGGTAGTCCCATGGACAACAGAACAATTCTAAAAGCATATGGGGATGTTTTCAAAAGGTGACAGGAGTCTCAAAGGAAAGCTGCGACTGGAAGTAGGCTTCACTGTGTTCTTGCTA
Source organism: Terrapene triunguis (assembly GCF_002925995.2). Taxonomy (NCBI): domain Eukaryota; kingdom Metazoa; phylum Chordata; order Testudines; family Emydidae; genus Terrapene; species Terrapene triunguis. The sequence continues at coordinate 15,723,443 of NW_020664409.1, forward strand.
TGAAGGAAAATTCCAGTGGCACTATGTAATCCAGTATTCAAAGAGCTTGAAAGCCTTCAGAGCAGAGGTTTCAAAGTTCCTGCAGAGGCCAGTACAGCCTGGGTAAGTAGCACGCTGGTGGTAAAGAAGACATCAGGCAAATTACGCATCTGCATAGACCCAAAGCATTGAATTGGTCATTAAAAAGATGCCACTATCCACTGCCAACAATTGATGACATTTTTCCAGAACTTTCCAAAGCCAGAATCTTGACAGTCTGGTGTGAGGAATGGATTTTGGCACATAACCCTGAATAAAGAGTCTAGTATGTGTACAACCTTTGCAACACCATTTGGTCACTTCAGATGACTGTGCATGCTGAAAGGCATAAGCCCAGCACCAGAGAAATTGCAGAGAAGACCCATAAAGTGCTGGAAGGGCTGCCTGGGGTAAAAATAATTGCACATGATATCCTTATTGTAGGTGAAAGGAGCAATGATACAGAAACTGAACAAGAACATGACAGAGAACTACAAGCTTTTCTGCAGTGATGCAAGGACGAGAATATAAAACTAAACCAGAAAAAAGTGTGACACAAATAGCATGACTTACATTGGGTCTCTGCTCACAGAAGACGGACTGAAAGTGGATCCCAACAAGATCAAGGCAGTCTGACAATCAGAGATAGTAGGCACTACAGTATGACAGGTCAGCCAAGGACCTACTTTCCCCAGAGACAGTCACTCCTGTAAAGATCCGGCCATTATAGATTCATAGATTCATAGATTCTAGGACTGGAAGGGACCTCGAGAGGTCATCGAGTCCAGTCCCCTGCCCGCATGGCAGGACCAAATACTGTCTAGACCATCCCTGATAGACATTTATCTAACCTACTCTTAAATATCTCCAGAGATGGAGATTCCACAACCTCCCTAGGCAATTTATTCCAGTGTTTAACCACCCTGACAGTTAGGAACTTTTTCCTAATGTCCAACCTAGACCTCCCTTGCTGCAGTTTAAGCCCATTGCTTCTTGTTCTATCCTCAGAGGCTAAGGTGAACAAGTTTTCTCCCTCCTCCTTATGACACCCTTTTAGATACCTGAAAACTGCTATCATGTCCCCTCTCAGTCTTCTCTTTTCCAAACTAAACAAACCCAATTCTTTCAGCCTTCCTTCATAGGTCATGTTCTCAAGACCTTTAATCATTCTTGTTGCTCTTCTCTGGACCCTTTCCAATTTCTCCACATCTTTCTTGAAATGCGGTGCCCAGAACTGGACACAATACTCCAGCTGAGGCCTAACCAGAGCAGAGTAGAGCGGAAGAATGACTTCTCGTGTCTTGCTCACAACACACCTGTTAATACATCCCAGAATCACGTTTGCTTTTTTTGCAACAGCATCACACTGTTGACTCATATTTAGCTTGTGGTCCACTATAACCCCTAGATCCCTTTCTGCCGTACTCCTTCCTAGACAGTCTCTTCCCATTCTGTATGTGTGAAACTGATTTTTTCTTCCTAAGTGGAGCACTTTGCATTTGTCTTTGTTAAACTTCATCCTGTTTAACTCAGACCATTTCTCCAATTTGTCCAGATCATTTTGAATTATGACCCTGTCCTCCAAAGCAGTTGCAATCCCTCCCAGTTTGGTATCATCCGCAAACTTAATAATCGTACTTTCTATACCAATATCTAAGTCGTTAATGAAGATATTGAACAGAGCCGGTCCCAAAACAGACCCCTGCGGAACCCCACTCGTTATGCCTTTCCAGCAGGATTTGGAACCATTAATAACAACTCTCTGAGTACGGTTATCCAGCCAGTTATGCACCCACCTTATAGTAGCCCCATCTAAATTGTATTTGCCTAGTTTGTCGATAAGAATATCATGCGAGACCGTATCAAATGCCTTACTAAAGTCTAGGTATACCACATCCACAGCTTCTCCCTTATCCACAAGACTCGTTATCCTATCGAAGAAAGCTATCAGATTGGTTTGACATGATTTGTTCTTTACAAATCCATGCTGGCTGTTCCCTATCACCTTACCACCTTCCAAGTGTTTGCAGATGATTTCCTTAATTACTTGCTCCATTATCTTCCCTGGCACAGAAGTTAAACTAACTGGTCTGTAGTTTCCTGGGTTGTTTTTATTTCCCTTTTTATAGATGGGCACTATATTTGCCCTTTTCCAGTCTTCTGGAATCTCTCCCGTCTCCCATGATTTTCCAAAGATAATAGCTAGAGGCTCAGATACCTCCTCTATTAGCTCCTTGAGTATTCTAGGATGCATTTCATCAGGCCCTGGTGACTTGCAGGCATCTAACTTTTCTAAGTGATTTTTAACTTGTTCTTTTTTTATTTTATCTGCTAAACCTACCCCCTTCCCATTAGCATTCACTAGGTTAGGCATTCCTTCAGACTTCTCGGTGAAGACCGAAACAAAGAAGTCATTAAGCATCTCTGCCATTTCCAAGTTTCCTGTTACTGTTTCTCCCTCTTCACTAAGCAGTGGGCCTACCCTGTCTTTGGTCTTCCTCTTGCTTCTAATGTATTGATAAAAAGTCTTCTTGTTCCCCTTTATTCCCTTAGCTAGTTTGAGCTCATTGTGTGCCTTTGCCTTTCTAATCTTGCCCCTGCATTCCTGTGTTGTTTGCCTATATTCATCCTTTGTAATCTGTCCTAGTTTCCATTTTTTATATGACTCCTTTTTATTTTTTAGATCATGCAAGATCTCGTGGTTAAGCCAAGGTGGTCTTTTGCCACATTTTCTATCTTTCCTAACCAGCGGAATAGCTTGCTTTTGGGCCCTTAATAGTGTCCCTTTGAAAAACTGCCAACTCTCCTCAGTTGTTTTTCCCCTCAGTCTTGATTCCCATGGGATCTTACCTATCAGCTCTCTGAGCTTACCAAAATCCGCCTTCCTGAAATCCATTGTCTCTATTTTGCTGTTCTCCCTTCTACCCTTCCTTAGAATTGCAAACTCTATGATTTCATGATCACTTTCACCCAAGCTGCCTTCTACTTTCAAATTCTCAATGAGTTCCTCCCTATTTGTTAAAATCAAGTCTAGAACAGCTTCACCCCTAGTAGCTTTTTCAACCTTCTGAAATAAAAAGTTGTCTGCAATGCAGTCCAAGAATTTGTTGGATAGTCTGTGCCCCGCTGTGTTATTTTCCCAATATATATATGGATAGTTGAAGTCCCCCATCACCACCAAATCTTGGGCTTTGGATGATTTTGTTAGTTGTTTAAAAAAAGCCTCATCCACCTCTTCCACCTGGTTAGGTGGCCTGTAGTAGACTCCTAGCATGACATCACCCTTGTTTTTTGCCCCTTTTAGCCTAACCCAGAGACTCTCAACTCTTCCGTCTCCTATGTCCATCTCTACCTCAGTCCAAGTGTGTACATTTTTAATATATAAGGCAACACCTCCTCCCTTTTTCCCCTGTCTATCCTTCCTGAGCAAGCTGTATCCATCCACACCAACATTCCAATCATGTGTATTATCCCACCAAGTTTCAGTGATGCCAACAATGTCATAGTTGTATTTATTTATTAGCACTTCCAGTTCTTCCTGCTTATTACCCATACTTCTCGCATTTGTATATAGGCATCTAAGATACTGGTTTGATCTTTCCTCCCGGTTTTGTCCTGACCCTCCTTTCTCTCTGCCAATATAGCCCACACTCCCTCTCGTCTCCGACCCATCTCCCAGGTCTCCATGTTCCCCACTTACCTGCGGGCTTTGCTCACCCGAGAGAGACACCAAAGGAGTGTGCTGAAGATGTTGTGAGGGGTGCAGTGGAACCTAAATCAAATGAGGTGAGTATGCAAGAGGGACAAGTGATCCAAAGGACTAGGAGACATTTATGAACCAGCAGACACAACACCCAGAGAGAGCCTACATAGATCATCACAGAACAGAGAGACAGAGAACCATCCAGAGGCTCACCCCACAGCAAGGGAGGAGACTCTGCAGAGAGAGATAGTTTGCTAGACTCAGAGACAGATGACAGAGAGACAGAGCGAGGTCACTCCTGGAATGGTTGCCTGTTGAGGAGACCAAACTATCTCAAAAGACTATGTAACCAGCTGAGTCTTTGGTAAAGATATGACTCCAACTCAGCTATGTGGTAACAACCTCTGCCCAAAGGGACCTGTGGTGGTGGTCTGGGTGTTAATTATTCATTTTTAATGTGTATATTAAAGTGTTTGCAAAATAGGGAAGATGTATCATGATAAATGGAACTGGAATCAGAGGGCAAATGTTCCCTGGAGGGGCTGTTATTGACAGGACACCAGGGGAACAGGGAATGGGTGGAATTAGGCTGGAGTTGTTTCTTCTCTGGCAAAACCAATGAACTATTAAAGAACTGTAGGAATTTAAGGATGCTATATGAAAACACTTCAGTACTTTCTTAGCATTTTTTTAATTGCTAGTGACTATGGTGAGTCACTGAATCCATACCTTGGCATTGTGGTAGGACTGATTTAATCTTTCCTAAGCTATCTCTAATAAGAACATCTTCCCTATTCCTGATAGCTTTGACATCTAGCCTTAAATATTTCCCCTGATGGCAGAATGTGCAATTTCCCTGTATCATAGGAGTAGATAGTCATTGGGAATTGGAGGGAGAGGCAGGGAGTAAACGAGCTTGCAGCACAGAAGACAGAACTTTTCATAAGAAAAGATCAGCAATATTGGTCAAATTCAGCCCTTGGGTGTAAGCAATTGCAGCTCAATGGGCTGAATGAGTTTGGGTGGGTAATTCAGTTAACTCACTCTTATACATGGACATCACCAAGTCATATACATTGTTATATTGCACTCATCGGAGTGCCTTAAAAATGAAGACAAGAGAGATAAGCACAGGGAATCACTGCAGGGGGTGACAAAAGTGAGTTTTAAAATGGTGGCGTGAATGAGTGGCAGTGGCGCTGGGAGAGATCATCAGAGGGGAAAATAAGCAGCTGAGATCCTCTGAGGAAACACATGCCTGAGACAGAAGCAACATTAAGAAAGAGCATGGCTGAGGTCAAGCAGCAAACTAAGCTGAGATACTTAACATGTGTTAGGGTGGGTGAGGACAGAAATCTGCTTTTGCCCCACTGAATTAAAATAGACTAGTTAAACCTTTTCAAGGGACAATGGCGAGGGGAGGGAAGTTAGTGATAATAGTAGCATTACATGAAACACTCAGGAGGCTACCCTATACTTTTTCATTTTACAGAGGCTGGGAAGGGGCGGTGGGGGGAGTATTTTATCTGCGTTGTTTTCCTTAGCATTTAATTTAAGAAATGACTGGAAAGTTCATGTTTTGCTGAAAAGGCTATTATTGAGTGGCACAGTCTGCTACTCAGTGAACTTAAAAAGATCACTTTTTTGTTTAAAAATAAAAAGGTGAGCAGTTCTCCGTAGTGCAGCCTACAATATGCTGTTCCCAATTTTCAGAAGCAGTGACTCTCCATTACTGTTTGTCAGAGAGCCAAAAAGTCTTGAGTGGGAACCATTTCTTACGTTAAAAATATATATCTACACCAGGCTGCTTTCAGCAGAATTGCAAGCAAGAGAAACAGCTGTCACTTCTGCAGGGTTTTTACTACTGCTAAATCCAGATTTCCATTCAAAACTGACTGAAAATAATTTCAGAAAGAAGCAAATAAAATAAATAAATAAATAAAACCGTATAAGCAAATAAGCAAATAACACTCTTCCTGACCAAAAGCATCATTAAATGGCTGTGTGGGCTCAGGGTTCAAGCTTTCTGTTAGAAAAAGGAAAGTAGCTGGAGTTCAATTCTACTCCCACTGAAGTCACTGAATTCACCGTACATATACAAGGGCAGGGGAAAAGGAATTCACCTTGTGAAAACTCTGCTATTGAAGTTTTCTATTTTCTTGCAGACATGTATATTTTATGTCAGTCATTTACTGTCTTCCCTATTGCTTTTTCTTGCACATGAATTCCAGTAGGAACACATGCAAATAAGGACTTCAGGAATATCACAACCAGGCTGGACACCTCTCAAATCTCCATCCAGAGAGGCTATTGCAGCTTTCTCCTTATGGCAGGCTGACAATACTGAACATGATTATAGTAGATCTAGCCTGTGCCTTTCTGAAAAATAAAAATAATGCATGTTCAACCTCTAGCCTGATGTAGACCTTTTGTTAAAGGGCACACATAGACCACAGTCAGTCTGCCTCCTGTGAGGTTCTTTCCCCCCACTTCCACATCCATACAGGCCTAAGCATACTCTTACCCTATGTGTGGCATGTGTATTAATTTGTGTGCTTTGACGGAAAGGTATGGACCTGTAACAGGATGACGGAGTTCTTTTGTATACCTATTGTGTTAGGAAGTGCTGGAATCCTGCAGGGAGATTTTATCTACCAAAGGTACTTATATGGCCCCTGTTATCTGAGCCCTTCCAAAGCTTTAATATACAACACCTGTGCTATTATTCTCATTTTACATATGGGGAATGGAGGCCTAGACTATCTAAGTGACTCAGACAAGGTCACATAAGAAGTCTGTGGTGGAACAGGGAATTGAACTCCTCTCTCCAGCTAGCACCCCAACCACTTTCCTCTAATGAGCCCTGATTTACTGTGCTAAGTTCAGACCATTTACCCACTCTGGGCATAAAGGGGGGATGGAAGTGGCCCCTCTGGTCAGGGCCGGCTCCAGGCACCAGGCACCCAAGCACGTGCTGGGGGCGGCTCCTGGTAAGGGGCGGCGGGAGGAGCGCGGCGCGGCATTCCGCGGGGGGGGGGGGGGGGGGGGCGGGCGGGGGGGGGGGGGGGGGGGGCGGGGGGGCCGGGGGCGTTTGTGGCGGGGGGGGCAGCAAAAAAGCTAGAGCCGGCCCTGCCTCCGGTCATTGGAATCTAGAACCTGGGCCTGAGCAGTGAGGATCCTCGAAACAACCAATCTTGGGGGGGAAAGCTTGGGCTGGAGTTTCAGTTGTTAGTAAAGCCAAATCCCAGGGAGGGGATGAGATAGCACTGACACATGTACTGACAATTTTGGAGCAGGGTAGCAGGGATCACCACCTGCTCACAAACCTGAACTGTTTTGATGTGATTTTTTAAAACATTTTTTCCCATTAATGAACAGCAAAAGGTCATATTGCAAGAGCTCTCTTCTGGCATCATGTTTATATCCAGTAGCAACCTCAGATTAAAGTGATTTTAGAAGAAGGCGCTGAATAGGAAAATAAATCAGCATTGGTGTCAGTTTGTTTTATTTCAATAATAGTCACCATGGAAACAAAGTCACTGACCTATTTCTTTTCATACATAAAAGTTAACAATAGGGGTTCCAATTTTCATACATACAACTTTTAGTACCAGCAATTTACCTTACAGAATGTCCATAAAGTGCTATTTTATTGAACCTACATTTTTTCCCTTTAAGGCTTATTTTTATTTATTTTCCCCAGTTTCCTTCGCCAGGGATCTATTTTCTTGTACAGAGACAATGAAAGCTCAGCGCCATCATTAGAAATCCAGATTGCTTCTATTTTTGTTTTACCTACCTTGCACATAGGTGCAGAGAATCTAATGCTGACAGTGACTGTAAACCCTCAGTCAAGCAGCAATACTCCCCGACATGCATCTACTACCACTTTTGAATCAGATGAATTTAAGATTAATTAGTACTATGCCATTTTAAATACTGTACACCATTACTATCAAAGAGGGGCATCTTCCAAATGACATGCTAGCTCTGATAGAGTTGACACCTTCTTGCTCACAAGAGAACAGTCCTTCCCAATACAGACATTCCCAACCCAATTTTGCCTTGCGACATTTCCTTTGCTGAATTTACTCATGCCAAATGGTTTGAAATCTATGTGTATATTTTTTGCTTATTGTATATTACTCCCATTATCTCTAAGAGGAATCACATGTGCTTATTACGCAAAGGAATATGTCTCTAAGTGCCATTAAATCACAAATGGAATGTTTTTAAACATTTGGCCCCCAAAGCAAGTGTGTATATATTACATACACACTGGAAAAGGAAAGTTCATCATAGCAAACACCATAAAAACAGCAGCATTAAGTAGCATCTGTCTATTTCCTTTTAATATTTGGAATCACACACACATAATATATAATACACATTTGTGTATAATATATGATGATCATAAAAACAATTGTGTGTGTGAGAAAGAGAGAGAGAGATTGCGTATGGAAATGTTAAAAGAAATAGTGCTTAATGCCTGCTTTTTGCCACCATGGCTTTCCCTTCTCTTTGTACTATCTCAATAACAATTAAGTTTCTGGCACACTTGCTAAGTATTCTGGGCCAAATGCTCTTCTGGAGTAACTGTACTGAAATTCATAGGCCAATTTTTTCTCTCACTGAAACCAGTAAAAATTCAAGTAACACTGCAGTCATGTTACTTTAAATGTGAACCGTAATTATGAACAAAATTTGGCCCACAAACCAAGTTGCATGGGCACAAATCTAAGTCAGACAAAAGAGAAAGTTCCTTTTTGCTTATTGCTCTCTGAGAAGTCTGACTACCCTATCAGTCACATGGATTGCAGGCTTAAGTTAATGGCCTATGAAAACAGTTTTGTGAACTCAAGTCACTCTTGTACATAGCTGTCCACATCACAGTCACTGTATGCATTTTGGCACAGCTGAGAAGTGGGTGTTGTCTGGGATATAAATGGTTATGAGAAGTATTATTTTTAGAGACACGAATATGCCCACATTTTGGCTGTTGTGATTTCTGTAATATGCTGGACAAATGTGTTTACAATTTCTTAACTCCTATTGCCCAAATTTACTTAAACTGCCTCAGAAACAGAATATTTAAAAACATCTTTAGCTAATGCTCAGTCGACGAAACCCTCCTTTTAAAAGACATCCAACATCTCTTTTCCAGCTCTGGATTGAGAGCATTGACCTTAAAAATAAATAAAACATGTTCTGCTCCTGTTTTTTCTCTCTCTGTATCTCAGTGGACTGACACGCAGAGACTGATATGCAATCTTCCTTATTGGGTAACATTTGGCAAGTTTAACTGTTGCCATCCAATAAAGGAAGTGTTCTGTAATGACATCTGCCTATTAATTATAACAGCAATGTAGAGTCTGGACATAGCAGCCAGCTTTTGGTATCAACAAGAAGAATATGTAAAAGCCTGAGCCTGAGTTTCTGAGCACCCTCAACTTCTGTACATCTTAATGTGAACTGAGGATTCTTAATACCTTGCAGGATCAGGATCTAAGAGCAGCAGTTCTCTCATTTCCCCCCCTTTTAATACTGCCATTTTCAACCCAGAGCCAGAGCTGCTATTTGTGTTGTTGTTGTTGCTGTTGCTGCTGCTGCTGCTTTAAGGATCAGTTGATATGTGTTTCTCAGCTGGTCCGGGATCTATCATCAGAATGAGAAAATTAAATAGTGGTACCCCAAGAATTGGATTCTGGGCCTCAATTAACCAGTAGAACTCCCATGTGATATATTGGCTGCATAGTGTCCCCTCTTTAAAGTGCAGGTTCATTCAGAAAAGTAACTAAAATGGTACCATCATTTTTCTACCAAATGTTGCTCCCTGGGTATCCTGGGAGTTATCTTTGTTTATTTTACTAACAAAAATAAGTTTCTCCTTGTTAGCGCTGCAATCTAAAATAATGGCTGTGGATTCGCTGGGAGAAGCTATGTGAAATTGTTAAGTAAGATGGTACCATGTGTACACAATTACTTTTCTGACTAAAAGAGGGTACACTGTATATCCAACACACTACATGGATAATAAATTGGATTCTATTCCACCTCATACATCATAAACAAAATTGTCAGGTAAATTCTAATTTTAGAACTTAATTTGCACAAAAGAAGATTTTTCTCAGTTTCCAGGTTGAGCTTGCTGAGATGGCAGTTAAAAAGAAACCTTTTTTGAATTGATGCACTAAGCAAATTTGATATGGAAGTCATCAATAAAATCTTTAATATGGAACAAAACAATGTAATTTTAAAGGGTTACACTATAAGACAATTGAGAGAACTAATCTGAGAGAGAGATCCATAACTAAGCATGTGCAGAGACTCAAAAGACTAAATCACCATTCCTCTTCAGAACCAGTTTCCCTCTGACTTTGGACAACACCAGTAAATTCTTGTGAGATCCTTCCCACTCCCACTCCAAGCAATGCAAAGCAGTGTGTTTCAACTCTCTGACAGTTTGTAAAATGATCACTTATCTGAGTTAACCTCCCTGTATTGTATAAAATTAGTGACCTCAAAAAAAAGTCAATTGTATAAGGAAACTACATTTTAAAAGTTCAGTTGGAGGTACCTAATTGCTATTAATCTTCTCCACTCCCTGCCAGAATAAGCATTTTATAACAGCAGAGCTTACATTAGTCAGCCAGCAGGGCACTCCCTTGCATAAGGCCAAAGATTTCAAACCTGGGTGCGTAAAGTTGCCCTGAAACCCATATTTAGGCGACTAAGTAAAAATGGCCTCATTTTCAGAGGTGCAGAACACCCACAGCTCCCACTGACATCAGTGGACTTTTAAGTGGTCATGACCTCTGCATATTAGTCCCCTTTTATTTAGGCACCTAACCATGGGTTGTAGAGTCTAACCATAAGCACCCAGATTGGAACAATTTGTTCAAAAGGCCTGTCTACACATAGCTTTTGTACTGATGTAACTATTTTGGTTAGAGGTGTGATTTTTCTACCAGAATAGTTAAAATCAATACATTCTCTAGTATAGACACAGTTGTATTGATATAAAGGTGCCTAATGCTGGTGTAGCATATTTCCCCTCCTGTACAGGAATATGCTATATCAGTATAAGCACTTTTATACTAGCATATCTGTGTCCACACTAGGGGAGTTACACTGCTTTAACTATACAAGCATAGTAAAATAGTACAGTTTTTGTGTGTTGACAAGCCCTAAGGCTAGAACTGATTTCCTGTGAAAAACTCTCAAAGCTGAGTTCAAATGTGTATTTTTCAGTATCACCAGATGGCGTTGTGGTGAAGTTCTGCTTTGCTCTTAGGAGAATGTAACTTTTGTGATGGCTGCTGTTATTTTGTCATGTAACATATTATAATAACAATGTGGTTTGTGTTTTAGGGATTTATTTCATTAAAAGAATGTGTAAATTGAGCATAGATAATCTAAAAATAATTCTCTGTGCAATCTCAGTGTGAAAGTAACTCAGCATGGACTGAACGCAATCTACATTAAGGAAAAGACCACTTCCTGACAATGGTTGTTAGCAATGGATCTCTCCTAGGCCGCATCCACCTATCTATCCTCCCCCCGCCCCCACACGACACACAAACTGTTGCTGAAACTGTTAAACTGTCAGTGCAGATGGCAGTTTGTAGCCAAATTGGATCTATAGAATTCAGGAAATGGGAGACACAGAAAACTCAGAGGAAAATAGGGAAACGCCTCAGAAGCTGGGAATGGGGACAAGGTGAATTGGTTTGACCTGATTTGGCTTCAGAGAATTAAAAGTTGATACTTTCCTGAGCTTCAGCCAGTGGCAACATCAGAATTATATATGTGTTATCTATGCATGACCTAACGTATTCCAGAGGTAATCTTGATCAGGGTAGAACTCTGTCACCGGTTTATTTTTACTTTGTAATTCCTTTCTAGTCATTAAAGTTCTAATGTAAGGTACAGTATTCCTTGTGGGCATTTGCTTTTATTAACAACTGATATATGTGCACTACAAGTAAATCCTAAAGCTAGGAGAATTGGTTACAAATTGGTGACAGCAGGTTATAAAGTACAGAGTACCTCAAGCAGGCAATCTTCTCATGGCTTTTGCCTAACTGTGAAAAAATCTAGAACTGAACCCATCTCTGAACCTTGATCTCCCAAGAGGCTACTAAAATGAACCAATACATTAATTTATAAATTACAAAGGACAGCGTGGGTGGGTTTTCTTTTTTCTTTTTTTAAAGATTCTAGGCTGGCTGTTGACTTGTTTTTGGGTCAGCAGCCATACTACACAATTCAGACTTCCCAGTATTATTGTATAAAAATTTTTGATTGTTGATGTTCTCAAATAATATCTCCCTGCAGAAATACTCTCAAACCAGACTTTATATAGAAGCTCTTAGAGGCTCCAGAAGAAAAAAAGCCAATTAGATAAAAACTAATTTAAAATGATTAAATATAATGTTTACCAAGCAAAAGCGATATGGATAAGCACACACTATATCATCCCCAATTATTTCAAAGGAAATGCATCAGGTGGCCATTGTTCCATACCATAGTTTTCCACCTTTATGAAATCAAAGCAATTTTTGTTTTTTCTATGCATATATTCAGCATAGTGCTTTAAGTAAGAGTTGGTGGGTTACACATTATTTCAAGGGTCTATTCTCATATAAATGACATCTGTTTATTTTAAGGAATTATTCAAAGAGAAAGGACTCATACATATTTCAGTTCAATTGTAAAAAGTGCAGTATGAGGGGGGGTTCTTTGTTGTTGTTTGTCCTTTCCATGTGAGAGCGTAATGAATTGCCCATGGTATGTGGGTGCCCAGGGAGGTGAGAGTGGGGGTTGATACACACAGACACATCAGATGGGCCCGAGGAAATACATCTCCTTTTATACTCAGAAATGAAAGTGATCTTTTACAAAGGAAATCTCTAACAGTTGATCCCTGATCCTTGTACTTGTTCTATGGGAAAAATACATGTCACACTAATGCCAGGGGTCTGAATTTCAACACTTGTATCTTACTGACACACATCAGTGTGTGATGACTTTAGGTCATCGCTTCATAACCAGTCATTGTGTGTTGACATTCTAATCCTGCCATGCTGTCTCCATGCATCCAAATGTAATGATGCCTGAAATAAATTAGGGAATTTTCAAGTGTACTGCAAGTTGAGCTCACAGATGCAGGGCAGTTATGTCAAAACTGAACTGTTCAGCAAGTTTAGGGGTCAATGGCAATCCTGGCCATAAACTGGTATCTAACTCTTGTGGCTGCCCAGGAACTTCGACAAGGAAGAGAGCACTACATCCTCCCTGACATGGCTGTTAGGGTCTTTTTTCCATGCAAGAGACTTACAATTTCCCCAGTTCCCAGGAGATGACATGTCTGTTGACTTCCCAACAGGACAGAAAGGTGTGGGAGAAATACTTCAATTCACCATTCAAATCTTTGACTTCCACTTGAAAACTGAGCATTACCGTGCTAAACCCTTAGAATTTAGATTGGATGAAGATGATGCACAGAAGAGAAGATCATGAACCGCTCAGTGGGAGGAGGGTAAAAAATACACACCCAGCAGCAGCATTTTCTTTTTGGCCTAATACATGCAAGAACGTAATACAATGCCTTTCACTTTCATCTTTCTATATTGCCACTATCCGCATTTCACAGATTTTAGTTAGTAAAAATGTTGCCTTTTGGCACCCAGAAGCCACAGCGCTATAGTTTCTGCAACAAAAAACAAAATCAAGCCTCTCTTATTTGTTTTGCTATGTTTGTAACAGCCTTCCCATTAAGTGTGCCTTTCACAGCTCTCATACACTCATTCCCTGTTGGACCTAGATCAGACACACAAAAGGTCAGACTGACTTTCAAACCTTCCTGTGGCTTGGCAGGCACAGAAAAGTAAAACTTATAAAATCCTTCTTCCTGTTATTTCTTGAACAGTCCTATCTAAAATGAAATCCTTCAAGTAACCCTAACATTCTAACCACCCATCTTGAATGTCTGGCACGAACACAGGAGTCAGATTTGTCAGGAGATGAGGTCTAATTATTAGTTATTAATATTTATTCAGGCCAATATTTTCAAACTTGGGTACTTAAAATTAGGCTCCAAAATCCATATTTAGGCCCTTCAGTTAGAGTGGTTGGTTTTCAAAGCACCTGCAGCTCTAGTAACATACACTGTAATTGCCTCCAATTTTTTTTTAATTTCCTCAAGCTATGGAAATGTTCTTTGAGACAGTGTAGCAGTAGCTGATCATGGTATTGTCAGCTGAACCGCAGTGTGCAAGTGTTTATAGTAAATGTGAACAGCTATGTCACAAGCCACTCACTGTCTGCTTCATAGTAACTTTAAAAAACAATAAAAGAAAACAAAATACACCTTGCAGAAACAGAGTAACATGGATACCGATGGCACTGGATGAAAGAAGCAAAATCCAGTCAACAGTCACTTTAACACATCCTCATAGCCAAGACTATGAGGGTCTAAATGAGCTGTTATCACTCGAGAGAGATCTTGGAGTCATTGTGGATAGTTCTCTGAAAACATTCACTCGATGTGCAGCGACAGTCAAAAAAGTGAACAGAATGTTGGGAATCATTAAGAAAGGGATACATAATAAGATTGAAAATATCATATTGCCTCAATATAAATCCATGGTACGCCCATATCTTGAATACTGCGTGCAGATGTGGTCGCCCCATCTCAAAAAAGATATATTAGGAATTGGAAAAGCTTCATAAAAGGGCAACAAAAATTATTAGGTGTATGGAACAGCTTCCATGAGGAGAGATTAAAAAGACTGGGACTTTTCAGCTTGGAAAAGAGATAACTATGGAGGGGATATGATAGAGGTCTATAAAATCATGAATGATGTGGAGAAAGTAAGTAAGGAAGTGTTATTTAGTCCTTCTCATAACACAAGAACAAGGAGTTACCAAATGAAATTAATAGGCAGCAGGTTTAAAACACACAAAAGGAAGTATTTCTTCACACAACGCACAGTCAACCTGTGAAACTCTTTGCCAGAGGATGTTGTGAAGGCCAAGACTATAACAGGGTTAAAAAAAGAACTAGATAAATTCATGGAGGATAGGTCCATCAATGGCTATTAGCCAGGATGGGCAGGGATGGTGTCCCTAGCCTCTGTTTGCCAGAAGCTGGGAATGGGAGACAGGGGATGAATCACTTGATGATTACCTGTTCTGTTCATTCCCTCTGGTGCACCTGGCATTGGCCACTGTCGGAAGACAGGATACTGGGCTAGATGGACCTTTGGTCTGATCCAGTATGGTCCTTCTTATGTTCTTATGGCTAAGTAGCTGCACTGAGGAAAGCAGTGCATCATGTCAATCACTGAGAGGAGCTGCAGTCAGAGGTAAAAAATACGTCAGAGCTCATGGCCCAGCTGCGGCAACCAGCACACTTTGTAACTGAATAATCAGCTTAGCAGCAAGCAGCTTCAAGCACAAACTTCATGTCAGCCAAGGTATGAGTCTCCACACTTGCTCCAATAGGAATGACATGCTGAAAAGAGTGTTTAGCTACCTCCTGACCTAAACCGCTCTGAGTCTCCTGCTATCTCTGTTTGTTAGCCCCATTGTTAGAACCTGGGACTGTGGGGGTGGTGTGCTGCTAATACGGCTGCAGCACCACTGGAGGCTAGGGCTAGACTCCTCTAGGAGGACCTTGTGAGGCTGGCCTTGGCAGGAAGTACCGCCCAGCATAACCTGGGTGGGGACCCCTCACAGCCCACTGATTGACTGGAACCAATACTTAAACCAGGAAGCCATGATGAGAAGCTGTCTGAGCAACAACACAGACTACTTGTCTGCTTCTGCTCCAGACCCTGCTTGTAATAGACCTTAGACTCCAGGTTCCAACCCTGCTTTGTCCTTGGCTTTGCTCTTTGATTGCGATCTGTAATCAGTGCTTGACCCTACCCGTCTCCTGGCACCTGAACCTTGATCTGTCCTGTGGCCTATATTGGACTCTGACCTCCTAGTACCTGACTTGGCCTGATTTCTGCTCCAACCACTAGGTCTGACCGCCCTTGTTCTGGTTGTGACACCCATAATATATGCAGAGAGTAACTTTTAGCTAAGACATAGCTCAGCTAGGAGGAGTTACCCTGTTGACTTGCTTGCTTAGAGTTCCCATTTGACTCAGTAATGAATGCAGGTCCTGTAAGTTAATAGTAAGTTAATAGTGTAGCTGTTGGTACGTGGCTTGGGTCATATGTTTTGATGCCACTGGTGTGAAGGATTACCTGATTTGCACATGCAATGCCTGTAATAGCTCATAATCTGACTGTGCACTTTGCACATCTAACTTGCTTAAAGATCAGGCCCTGAATGTGCAGAGCACACCGACATCATATTCATCCACCAGATGGGGTACGCCACTAATTGGTTATCTGTTCTGATGTCTGGCACCAGTTGGCAGATACAACATGGCCACTCAAAGACACACCAATAAATCTTAAGCCTCTTGACAGCATGCTTCCAAGGCTGAACTCTTAACTTGCCCTTTTTCCATTGTGTTTAATATAATGGAGGCGGAGCAGGCTTCAGACTTTGGCAGATGTAAAGGACAGAGATGAGCCCCTACTAGCCCCACTAAGATAAAAATAAGTAAAACAGCTGGTAACAGGTGAATACTGTATTTCAGAAGGTCCCAGGAGATGTTTGAAATGCAGTTATCTTGATTTCACCAGATAGTTTTAAGAGCTCCCTGGATTTGCTGCAGTCATCTGTTTGCTCACTCTACCAAATAAATGTAACACACAGCTTCTCAAGTAATGAAAGGTTAAAGCTGGCAGTGATCCACAGGAAATAGGAGTGTAAGGGTGAGTGTGTATTTTGAAATACGGATGTTACAATTTCCATTCCAGCTTGCAAAACAAACCCAGACCATGTCAGTTTAATGATTTATAAGCATGTCTTTAAAAATCATTTATTCAGTTTCTCACAATGACTCTCTGATACATGCAAAGTTCAGCAGTCTGCTTATTTCTTATGCTACTAAGCATGGGCTGCTTGAGATTATTTCTGACTAAAGACCAGATTGTGGCTGCCTGTGCACAGGTGTATGAGGGGAAAAAGAAGTGCAAGGAGCCTTCATCTTATGCACCTGTTTATGAAAGGGGCCACCACAACCTCAGTCCTTGCTCACCCAGAGGTCAAGGATATGGAGGAGTCTAAGCACTGGCTGCCCTTGGGGGGTCTAGTCAGGTGGGGCAGAGCCATGTCCAACCTCCCTCTTATGCTGGTTGTTGGCCTAGGGCAGACTTGGGGAAGCGCATGCTGCACCCCGTGAAAGGGAGTAATAGCAGCCATTCTGGGGTGCATTACCTCAGTGCTTTAAGATAACAAGAACGTTTCCAGGACCTGTCACGGTGGGGAAGCCCTTGTGACTTTAGTCTTCTATTTATAGAGGGATCAATCCTGCATCCCTGAAGTCAGCAGGGCCAAAATTTTGAAGAGAGGCCACAGAATTTGTATGCACTGGATTTTGTATGTCCAGCTCAAGATACCTTGGGCCCGATTTTCAGAAATGCTGAACGCCCACAACTCCATATGAAGATAATGGAAGCTGCCAGGACTCAGCTCCTCAGAAAAATCAGACCCACAATGTTTCCAGTTGGGCACTCAAAAACAGTGGTGACTCTTGAAAATTTCACTGGAGGAGTTTTGCCATTGACTTCAATGGGAGCAGCAGCAGGTCTAGACCAGGCACAGCACGGGCAGCAACAAGAGTGGGAGAAGAAGAAACTGAAACCACAGATGTAGGCAGAGGTGGAATTATTTGTGCTCTAAATGATGATAAACATGAAGTTAAACAAGGTAAGGTGCTTGTAAGAGGATTAAACTTGGAGATTGTCATTTGTTTAATTGTAATACAAACCCCAAATGATCCTTAATGTAATGTATCATCAGACTGCAGAGAGAAACTGTTATCACATTGCGTTCCAGCTTTCATGTCAAGACATACTGCCAATTCTTCCAAGCTAAAATAGAAAGGGTAATCCTCAACTGGTGAAAACTGTCATAGCTCCAATGAAGTCAATAGAGCCATGACTACACAAGCTGAGGATCTGCCCCAAAGGGTTAGAAAAATTGCCAATGGACCAGCACCAATGGCTGCTCCACCAAGTAGATAATTTATATCAGTTTTTAGGTACCTGGAATTTGAAAGTGCTAACACTTAATATACATTTTACCTTTAGTGCTTTGTGAGCTTTCAAAATGACATTCTCAACGTTTCCAAAAACCTGATAGAATACAATTTTCCCACCAAACCTGAAACTATTCTCTGAAAAAACGTTGAAGTATTATTTTACTGAGAAATACTATTTTTTAAAATGGAAATTTCTCACTTTGGATGTTGAAATGCTGATCTTTGCCATTAAGAATTCTGGTCTGAGTCTGTCACTTCCTGAGAAGTAAGAGCTTTCAGTACCTCTCAGAAGACACTCAGCACCTTGCAGAACTGGTCCCACAGAGATTAACATCACAGTTTCAATGGTTACCATTGTATCCATCTCAAATATACCCTAGGGGTGTTTTGTCACATCCTGTATCCAAAGTTAAACTGAATTTTTTCTTTTATAGAAATGCCTATGAAGATTTTCATTTCTCCTTTTCATGTACAACTGTTTACCCCACTTGCACAGTAAAGTTAAAAAATTAGTAAAAGCAGAAATGAAAATGATCTCAACAAAAACACTTCAATGGTTAAAATTGAGAGGGTTTTAGGATTAACTCTGGCTATGGTAAACAGCAGCAGTCACCCTGAGGGGTAGAACATAGGATGGATAATGATTCAGAAGACATAGAAGCAGCGACTAGCCCTCATTGGTTTGTATCACCAAGAGAATACTTGGATTCTATTCAAAGGGAACATTTGCCAGTTTTGAGCTGATTGGAATAGATAGCTAGACATGAAGAAGATTTATTAATCGTTTGCTATGGACTGAATAGGGAAAAGTTTAAGGTCTCCCTGGGATCACCCACTGTACCTAAGATTTATTTGATAATTATTATATTTAAAAAAAAAAATTTTTTTGATTACGAGGGTAGTGCTTTCCCATACCACTTTTTCAACAGGTTTGGTACCAATGCAAAATGGGATGAGATGGTCAAACATGAAAAGTTTGAAATCCAGCTATTAAAATGTGTATTGGGTAAATGTTTACTCTATTGCATGTTCATTTATTTTTCTTTCGAACCTTTGAGTCTCCTTAATGCTTCACTGAGACATTAATTCTCTTTGGAAAACAGGACATGGATAATTAAACAAGTGAGAGAAACTAGTTTATTCAACTGTCTGGAGATTCAAAGAACCAACTGCATTTAAAAGGAGTTAAATCACATTCAGTTGACACCATGCGGAATCAGGGATTCACTGAAACTATAAGCATATTAATTCTATGGAAAATACAACTTAATTAACTGAAACTATCTTCTTAATGAAAAGAGAATTAACTTCTGATTGTTTATAGCATATAGTATTTGCTTGCTTTGTGTTATTTGGAACTATACCCACTCATGTCGTTAGCCTGAGAGCAGCTCAAGACAGAGATTATGTTCTTTATACTGCACACTAATCAACTGTAAAGATCTGTGCATGTCCTATGGGGCTCTATACATGACTGTAAACTTTTTGGGGCAGGGACTGACACCTTCTCTAGGTTTATTCTGCACCTAGCACAATGGGCCCCAAACTGGCTGGCTTATAGATGCTACTCTAAAATGAATGCTAAATAACAGGTGTTTTATACCCACAATATATACTCCTACATTAAAATAGAGCTAACTGTGCTTTATTTGCAGCAGCAGTACCTGGGAGTTACAAAGAAATATTGCCTGCCTGATCTGGACATTGTTTGATTGTTTGTTTGTTAAGGTTAGTCTCAGTTATGTGTGGAATGTTTCTATGGTCCTTGTTGCTTGGGGCAGCCAGTGCCTAACTTTACAATTATCTCATTTTTTGAAAAAAGTTTCCTAGATCACTTTTTAAAATCTTTTACATAGCAATCAGTGAAATACGATACATACTCATTTCAATCCCCCCCGCATCTGCAAATGTGACTGAAAATAAAATTTTCTCTCTATAGACACAAGTTCATGGGGGGAAGGGATAGCTCAGTGTTTGAGCATTGGCCTGCTAAACTCAGGGTTGTGAGCTCAATCCTTGAGAGGGCCAGTTGGGGATTGGTCCTGCTTTAAACAGGGGGTTGGACTCAATGACCTCCTGAGGTCCCTGATATTCAGTTTTTCATTTGTTCTAACACTCTAAGGGTCAGATTCAATGCTGTACATATTTCCTTTTTTATTACAAGTTGAGTGAGTAAGATAATGAAAATTTCCATGTACCTTAGAATCCATCTGATTTTGGCACCTTTTAAAACACTAGCACTTTCTGATCTACCTCTTGATCATGAGTGTGTTAACGACTTTCTAGAAAGGCATGGGATATATTTTGACTGACTCTGGACAAAAGTAGCAAATGAAGAAATGTTTCCGAAGGGAGCATCTGTCTCCAGAGGCTTTAGAACCAATTCCAAATGCATATACGACTGCTGACTCTTAATTGGAAAATTTACACTTTTGACTGACTTCAGTCTTTAACCATTAAGAGAATATGTATTTAGGCCAAATTTTCAAAGGTATTTGCCTATCCATATCTATTTGTGCATGCAGACTGAGTGCTTAGATTTCAATTAGCTGATTTGCTTACACAAATAACTGTTTGCATGCACAAATGCAGGTTTGCTTACATAAATGACTGCGTCTGCAAATATTGTGTGTGGTTAAAATAAAAAGCCCGCTAATTATGTTCACCAGTACCCTAAAAATTTATGTTGGGGGTTTAATTGTGCATTTACACACAAAAAATCACCACTCCTTATTAATTTCTCCACATATCTCTAAAAGTCTTGTTATAGTTTCTTATATCTCTGAAACTGCTTCACTAATTTGATTGTTTCAGCAATGCCCTGATTCAGTAAAACACCTAAATGCGTGCTTCACTTCAGTGAGACTTAAGTGCATGCTTAAAGTTAAGCATGTGCTCATGTGCTTTGCTGAATTAAGCCCTAAATTATCTAGGTTTGATGAACTATTCTCCATTTTCCCTAACTTTTTAATAACACATTGTGAGGGAAACACATCACAATGGAAATTGCTTATAGAGAGTGCAGCAATAAAGATTGTCAGGTATATTTTATGGTCAAGTTTCTTTTGTTCTCAAAGCAGACCTGAATGAGGGATAAGAAATTCAAACACATGCTGTGTATTTTGTATTTCCATAGTTGTTAGGGAAATGAGGATCCTATTGATCTGCAGGTTTCTTAGTAGTTCTCCAAAAATGAAGTCTGTGACATTTATCTCTCTAGGAAAATGTATGGGTTGGCCTTTGAATGTTATTTGACAGGACAAATATTTATGTTTACTAGAACTGACCAACTTATTAACTGTGAATCACATTATTCAGAGAATAATCAATGTGCGGCTGGAACTCCAGAGTCCCAAGAGCTATTTCTAAAGAACATTTAGTCTAGGGAAAATCCTGGATGTGGTTTCTAGGACATTTGTCTTGATTTCAAACTGGGATAGATAGATATTGTAGAGAAGCGTTGCACGGATTAGTCATCAGCTAGTGTTCTTTAAGGTCTTATGAGTGACACTCAGGCACAGCCCTGAGCAGGCAGCTGTGAGAAGTCACACTGCCCTGGGCATAGGGTACCCAGGTGTCCGGAACACCTGGTCGAAAAAGGACCCTGGCGGCTCCGGTCGGCACCACTGACCAGGCCATTAAAAGTCTGGTCGGTGGCACAGCAAGGGCCTGGGGCTAAGGCAAGCTCCCTGCCTGCCCTAGCTCCGCATGGCTCCTGGAAGCAGCCACCAGGTCCCTGCAACCCCTAGACTCATGGACGGCCAGGGAGACTCTGCGCACTGCCCCCATCCCGAGGGTTGGCTCTGCAGCTCCCGTTGGCCGGGAACTGCAATCAATGGGAGCTGCAGATGTGGTGCCTGCGGGCACGGAGCCTCCCTGGCCGCCCATGCGTCTAGGGGTTGCAGGGACCTGGTGGCCGCTTCCTGGGAGCTGCAGTAAGTGCCACCGGGACCCCTCACCTCTAGCCCGACTCCAGAGGCCACACCCCCAGCTGAAGCCTGAATCCCCCTCCTGCACTCCGAACCCCTCGGCCCCAGCCCGGAGCTCCCTCCTGCACCCCAAACCCCTCACCCCCAGCCCCATCCCAGATCCTGCACCCCCAGCCGGAGTCCTTACCCCCTCCTGCACCCCAAACTCCTGCCCCAGCCCGGTGAAAGTGAGTGAGAGTGGGGGAGAGCGAGCGACATAGGGAGGGGGGATGGAGCAAGCGGGGGTGGAGCCTCGGTGAAGGGGTGGGGCAGGGGGTGGGGTAGGGGTGTTCGGTTTTGTGCGATTAGAAAGTTGGCTACCCTACCTGGGCAAGGGATTATGACTCCTTGAGGCACAGTCCCTTCCCTAGTGCCTCAGTCCATTGGTGGACTGAAAGCTGTGAGCCATTCTATTCCTACCAGTGAGCAGGCAGTGCTGATGGGGAGGGCAGGCCATAAGGGCCAGCTCCAGACACCAGCTTAGCAAGCAGGTGCTTGGGGCGGCCACTCCGGAGGGGGGCAGCACGTCCAGCTATTCGGCGGCAATTCGGCGGAGGGTCCCTCACTCCCGCTCAGAGCGAAGGACCTCCCGCCGAATTGCCGACGAAGTGCCTCAGATCGCGATCGCGGCCTTTTTTTTTTTTGGCTGCTTGGGACGGCAAAAACCCTGGAGCCAGCCCTGCAGGCCATCATCCTGCCTCCTTCCTAACTGTGTTGGGAAAAAATTAGACCACCTTAGGTAAGCAGTGGAGTTCCTAAACTCCCACAATTGCAGGAGTTGCAGCTATCCCTGGCCCTCATATATGATGCACAGAGGGGGAGAGAACACTCTTTGCAACTAATCATACTGTGCACCTACTAAAAGGCAAAAGTCAATGACCTAACTTATTTATAGAATGTTTTTATTATTGCTTTTTAAACTGACAAGTCATAGAATCATAGAATATCAGGGTTGGAAGGGACCTCAGGAGGTCATCTAGTCCAACCCCCTGCTCAAAACAGGACCAATCCCCATCTAAATCATCCCAGCCAGGGCTTTGTCAAGCCTCACTTTAAAAACCTCTAAGGAAGGAGATTCCACCACTTCCCTAAGTAACCCATTCCAGTGCTTCACCACCCTCCTAGTGAAATAGTGTTTCCTAATATCCAACCTAAACCTCCCCCACTGCAACTTGAGACCATTACTCCTTGTTCTGTCATCTGGTACCACTGAGAACAGTCTAGATCCATCCTCTTTGGAACTACCTTTAAGGTAGTTGAAAGCAGCTATCAAATCCCCCCTCATTCTTCTCTTCTGCAGACTAAATAATCCCAGTTCCCTCAGCCTCTCCTCATAAGTCATGTGCTCCAGCCCCCTAATCATTTTTGTTGCCCTCCACTGGACTCTTTCCAATTTTTCCACATCCTTCTTGTAGTGTGGGGCCCAAAACTGGACACAGTACTCCAGATGAGGCCTCACCAATGCCAAATAGAGGGGAATGATCATGTCCCTCGATCTGCTGGCAATGCTCCTACATATACAGCCCAAAATGCCGTTAGCCTTCTTGGCAACAAGGGCACACTGTTGATTCATATCCAGCTTCTTGTCCACTGTAACCCCTGGATCCTTTTCTGCAAAACTGCTGACTAGCCACTCGGTCTCTAGTCTGTAGCAGTGTATGGGATTCTTCCGTCCTAAATGCAGGACTCTGCACTCGTCCTTGTTGAACCTCATCAGATTTCTTTTGGACCAATCCTCTAATTTGTCTAGGTCCGTCTGTATCCTATCCCTATCCTCCAGCATATCTACCACTCCTCCCAGTTTAGTGTCATCTGCAATCTTGCTGAGGGTGCAATCCATGCCATCCTTCAGATCATTAATGAAGATATTGAACAAAACCGGCCCCGGGACTGACCCTTGGGACACTCCGCTTGATACCAGCTGCAAACTAGACATGGAGCCATTGCTCACTACCCATTGAGCCCGACGATCTAGCCAGCTTTCTATCCACCTTATAGTCCGTTCATCCAGCCCATACTTCTTTAACTTGCTGTCAAGAATACTGTGGGAGACAGTATCAAAAGCTTTGCTAAAGTCAAGGAATAACACATCCACTGCTTTCCCCTAATC
The DNA here is from genome assembly GCF_002925995.2 of Terrapene triunguis. Taxonomy (NCBI): domain Eukaryota; kingdom Metazoa; phylum Chordata; order Testudines; family Emydidae; genus Terrapene; species Terrapene triunguis. The sequence continues at coordinate 15,747,412 of NW_020664409.1, forward strand.
CACAGAGCCAGTTATCTTGTCATAGAAGGCAATTAGGTTAGTCAGGCATGACTTGCCGTTGGTGAATCCATGCTGACTGTTCCTGATCACTTTCCTCTCCTCTAAGTGCTTCAAAATTTATTCCTTGAGGACCTGCTCCATTATTTTTCCAGGTTCTGAGATGAGGCTGACTGGCCTGTAGTTCCTCGGATCCTCCTTCTTCCCTTTTTTAAAGATGGGTAGTGCCTTTTTCCAGTCATCCGGGACCTCCCCCGATCGCCATGAGTTTTCAAAGATAATGGCCAACGGCTTTGCAATCACATCACCCAACTCCTTTAGCACCCTCGGATGCAGTGCATCCGGCCCAATGGACTTGTGCTCATCCAGCTTTTCTAAATAGTCCTGAACCACTTCTTTCTCCACAGAGGGCTGGTCACCTCCTCCCCATACTGTGCTGCCCAGTGCAGTAGTCTGGGAGCTGACCTTGTTCGTGAAGACAGTGGCGAAAAAAGCATTGCGTACATTAGCTTTTTCCACATCATCTGTCACTAGGTTGCCTCCCCCATTCAGTAAGGGACCCACACTTTCCTTGACCTTCTTCTTGTTGCTAACATACCTGAAGAAACCCTTCTTGTTACTCTTAACATCCCTTGCTAGCTGCAACTCCAAGTGCCATTTGGCCTTCCTGATTTCACTACTGCATGCCTGAGCAATATTTCTATACTCCTCCCTGGTCATTTGTCCAATCTTCCACTTCTTGTAAGCTTCTTTTTTGTGTTTAAGATCAGCAAGGATTTCACTGTTAAGCCAAGCTGGTCACCTGCCATATTTACTATTCTTTCTACACATCGGGATGGTTTGTTCCTGCAACCTCAGTAAGGATTCTTTAAAATACACCTCTCCTGGACTCCTTTCCCCCTCATGTTATTCTCCCAGGGGATCCTGCCCATCAGTTCCCTGAGGAATCAAAGTCTGCTTTTCTGAAATCCAGGGTCCGTATTCTGCTGCTCTCCTTTCTTCCTTGTGTCAGGATCCTGAACTCAACCATCTCATGGTCATTGCCTCCCAGGTTCCCATCCACTTTTGCTTCCCCTACTAATTCTTCCCTGTTTGTGAGCAGCAGGTCAAGAAGAGCTCTGCCCCTAGTTGGTTCCTCCAGCACTTGCACCAGGAAATTGTCCCCTACACTTTCCAAAAACTTCCTGGATTGTCTGTGCACCGCTGTGTTGCTCTCCCAGCAGATATCGGGGTGATTGAAGTCCCCCATGAGAACCAGGTCCTGTGATCTAGTAACTTCTGTTAGTTGCCGGAAGAAAGCCTCGTCCACCTCATCCCCCTGGTCTGGTGGTCTATAGCAGACTCCCACCACGACATCACCCTTGTTGCTCACACGTCTAAACTTAATCCAGAGACTCTCAGGTTTTTCTGCAGTTTCATACTGGAGCTCTGAGCAGTCATACTCCTCTCTTACATAAAAAGCAACTCCCCCACCTTTTCTGCCTTGGCTGTCCTTCCTGAACAGTTTATATCCATCCATGACAGTACTCCAGTCATGTGAGTTATCCCACCCTCAGTTATTCCAATCACATCATAAATCCTTGACTGTGCCAGGACTTCCAGTTCTCCCTCCTTGTTTCCCAGGTTTCTTGCATTTGTGTATAGGCACTTAAGATAACTCGCTGATTGTCCTGCTTTCTCAGTATGAGGCAGGAGTCCTCCCCTCTTGCGCTTTCCTGCTTGTGCTTCCTTCTGGTATCCCACTTACCTCAGGGCTTTGGTCTCCTTCCCTCGGTGAACCTAGTTTAAAGCCCTCCTCACTAGGTTAGCAGGCCTGCTTGCGAAGATGCTCTTCCTCTTTTCATTTGGTGGAGCCCATCTCTTCCTAGCAATCCTTCTTCTTGGAACACCATCCCATGGTTAAATAATCCAAAGCCTTCTCTTTGACACCACCTGCGTAGCCATTCGTTGACTTCCACAATTCGATGGTCTCTACCCGGTCCTTTTCCATCCACAGGGAGAATGGACGAGAACACCACTTGTGCCTCAAACTCCTTTATCCTTCTTCCCAGAGCCACATAGTCTGCAGTGATCTGCTCAACGTCATTCTTGGCAGTATCATTGGTGCCCATGTGGAGAAGCAGGAAGGGGTAGCGATCTAAGGGCTTGATGAGTCTCGGCAGTCAAATGGGTGCAGAATGATTTAGAGCAGAGGTTCATTCAGTAGTAGTAGCTGCATTCAGGTGGTCTGCGGATAGTTCCCTCTAAGGTGTGCGCCTGGGCGGCCGCATACAAGAGAAAGAAGGGCCACCCACTTAATTAGTGGAGCTGCGCAGGCGTGGCTCCACTAATTAGGTGCCTGGACCCTGGAGAAGACACACATGTAAGGTGAGGTGGTGGTCTTGGGGGGGAATAGGGGATAGGTGGGAAGGGGCAGTGGGATGAGAAGAGAGGGTGGGGGGAATTTGGGACATGCAGGGCTGCAGCGGCCAGAGAAAGAGGTGACTTTCCCCAGCTCCAGGGCTGCGGCTGCCAGGGAGAGATGGCCCTCCTTCCCAGCCTCAGCTCAGGGGCTGCTGCGGTGGGGAAGCGAGGGAGAGAACCCCCTTCTTCCCAGCCCAGCTTGGGGGCCACCACGGCAGGGGAGAGAGGGAGAGACCCCCCCTCCTTCCCAGCCCCAGATCGGGGGCTGCCGTGGCGGGGGAGAGAGGGCACATCCATCACATTAGAAAAGTAAGATTACTGATATTAAACTATGAGTTGTGTGCTTTTATTTGTAGAACAAAAAAAATTAATTATTATTAAGTTTTTTTTATATAGTGCTTTTATCCAAAGTGCTTTACAATTGTTAGCTAACGGTACAAACAACATTTGGAAAGATCATTAAGTGGTCCGCTGAGATCCTCAGCAATCCTCTTGCCAGCAAGTTAAAAAAGTATGGATTGGATGAATGGACTATAAGGTGGATAGAAAGCTGGCTAGATTGTCGGGCTCAACGGGTAGTGATCAACGGCTCGATGTCTAGTTGGCAGCTGGTATCAAGCGGAGTGCCCCGGGGTCAGTCCTGGGGCTGTTTTGTTCAACATCTTTATTAATGATCCGGATGATGGGATTAATTGCACCCTCAGCAAGTTCGCAGATGACAGAGTGACCTAGACAAATTGGAGGATTGGGCCAAAAGAAATCTGCTGAGGTTCAACAAGGACAAGTGCAGAGTCCTGCACTTAGGAAGGAAGAATCCCATGCACTGCTACAGACTAGGGACCAAATGGCTAGGCAGCAGTTCTGCAGAAAAAGACCTGGGGATTACAGTGGACAAGAAGCTGGATATGAATCAAAAGTGTGCCCTTGTTGCCAAGAAGGCTAACGGCATATTGGGCTGTATTAGTAGGAGCATTGCCAGCAGATCGAGGGAAGTGATTATTCCCCTCTATTCAGCACTAGTGAGGCCACACCTGGAGTACTGCGTCCAGTTTTGGTTCCCCCACTACAGAAGAGCTGTGGACAAATTGGAGAGAGTCTAGCAGAGGGCAACGAAAATGATTAGTGGGCTGGAGCACATAACTTACGAGGAGAGGCTGAGGGAACTGGGCTTGTTTAGTCTGCAGAAGAGAAGAGTGAGGGGGGATTTGATAGCAGCCTTCAACTACCTGAAGGGGGGTTCCAAAGAGGATGGCGCTCGGCTGTTCTCAGTGGTGGCAGATCACAGAACAAGAAGCAATGGTCTCAAGTTGCAGTGCGGGAGGTCTAAATTGGATATTAGGAAACACTGTTTCACCAGGAGGGTGGTGAAGCACTGGAATAGGTTACCTAGGGAGGTGGTGGAATCTCCATCCTTAGAGGTTTTTAAGGCCCGGCTTGACAAAGCCCTGGCTGGGATGTTTTAGTTGATGTTAGTCCTGCTTTGAGCAGGAGGTTGGACTAGATGATCTCCTGAGGTCTCTTCCAACCCTAATATTCTATGATTCTAATTTTGAAGTGATCTGCAGGGGAAAAAAAGTTTAAGAACCACTGATTTAGAGGGACTATCTGTTCCAAACTATGGGAAGCAGTTCTTTGGAACAAATCCACTTCCCCAGATCCCTTGCCCACACCCCCAGCTACTCAGGGTCCCCTGGCAGCAGAATTGATGTGGTTCTGCTGCACAAAAGTTGGGGTGGGAGTTTGGATTATTGGGGGCTGTGTGAGGAGCAGGGGCACATCCCCAGCACAGCATGGAGCTCTGTTCCACACACACAGTGGTGTTCAGATGGTGGGGGGGTACAGACCAGGGAAGGGTGGGCTGGAGATCTTCTGCTATGTAGATCCTCCTGTACATACCTTGCCCATTGTCTGGGCACCATGCAGCTCTACTCTTTAGGGACCTGAGCCTAAGCCCAGTGAAGTCAATGGAAAGACTTCCTGTGGTGGCATGCGGATGGCAGGGAATGGGCGGGAAAAGGAAAAGCTGAAGCTCCCATCCGCTTCTCCCTTTCTCCTTCATTCCTGTGTGCTGGAGGGAACCACATAAGGGATCTCCAAGGTTACCTCAGTCACTGGATTGCAGCTGCTCTGCAGTCTGAAGGGGAGGATTCCTTGCCCACTGCCACACATCTGTTTAGCGCCTGACCTAGGCACTCAGGTTGGCATTGGGCAGAGCATTGCCCTATATGCCTAATTCAACCTAAGACCTTGCACAGAATATATTGAATGCCAAAGAGTTGCAAATAAATAGCTTAACAGCAGGGATGTCATGGAGAAGTGAATGATCTGGAGAGAACTGGACTCTCATATTATAACCTAAAAAAAAATGTGTGCATACTGGACCAAAATACCATGTGATCAGTGTGAGCTAACGTTCTGATTTACCTTGTAGATTACATTTCATTCTCCTCCATTCTGATTTTTTAATATTGTCCACATCATCCACATTTTAAAACATGTGCAGATATAGTTTATTTTAGGTACAGAGTTATGATTGTGTAAATGGAGTAACAATTTCACACCTACAGTTCAAGACTGGTTCATTGCATTGCTGAATGTTTCCAGTGTACATATAATTTTATAAAATACAAAATGAAGTGTAAGAAAGAGGCCTAATTTGGGGAAACTTCTAGAATCATATTAAGCAGTATAGGAATATCTGCACCATTTATATTAATAACTTTCTCTCAAATCATAGTATTTTGGAGCTTAGGATAACATTTATCAGGTGCTTATTGTATTAATTTGAACTATTTGTTTTTTAAAGAGCCAAATCCTCAGGTCTTAAGCTTTTACTCATTCATTATGCCAGCAAATTTCTGTTGATTTCAATAAAAAAGGAGAAAAGTATTCAGGATTTGGCTATAAATATTTAATTAGTTTTGCACAAATTCTGCAACCCAGAATCTATTCATATGTTCTAGGCACCCTTAACATAACTTAAAAATGCATTACAAGTAACTCCCTCAAAGTACAGCATTACAGTTCAGTATAACCCACCATCAGCAAACCAGGAATCTTAGCTCAAGTCTTCCTTCCCCAGCACCCCCTACCAACAATTCTCCACCATTATAGTTAGCATTCGCCCGCCCATCACCCCAATTTTAAAGGCCTATGGAAAACATGAGTTTTGTCAAGTGCCTTGAACATCATCGGATTTGGGCTATTTTGGACTAAGAGGGGGTTGCAAATTTGATAGTTGAGGAACCCTGACAGAGAACACCTGGTCAGCAGCTCCTTCTCATTTATACCGATGGGGCTCCCACTGGTTTTGCTAAAATGATTTTAACAGAAATGAAAAACTAAGAAAAAAACAAAAGAAAAGCCTCCATGAGAGAGTGCACAGCATGTGTCTGTGTTCACTGAAAGAGGCCGGAGCAAGACAGAATAAATTGGCATCTGAAATCTGCACACAGTTCATAGAAATGTAAAAGTACATTGCAGAGAAAACAAAAGGCAAGACAGTTTCATTTGCCTCCCTCATTTTCACCCACTGCGAGGCTCCAATGCACTTAAGTAGTATTGCCAAAGTGTGCAACTAGGGTGCTTAAATGAGAGCATGATTTTCAGATGAGATGAGCGGCTTCAACCACGTTTATTAGGGACCCTGTTCAGCAAAGTAGTTAAGCACATGCTTAACTTCAATGTAACTTGAATTTCAATGTGATTTGAGTACTTAACTCCCTTAGGCTCTTTTGAAAATCCAGGCCTCACTGTAACTTTAGGCACCCCAGTCTGAATATGTTGGCTTAAATGATTTGCTTGGGAGACACTGGGCTAGTGAACAAAAGACGTGAACTTAGCAGGCAGCATAACAGAGTCCCAATTTTTGCTCCCACACTGTCTGGCTATATTACCTGAGACATGTCATTTAATCTCTCAGTGCCTCCAATTCCATTTCCCATAGCGGATCTATGAAGTCCAACTAAATGATGTCTATAAAAGGCTAAATAAGTATACAGTATTATTAAGGCAGTCGGCAACAGAGGTGACACTCAAATTCAAGATTTCCTGTCTCCTAGGTCTGTGCTTAATTCCAGAGGCCACTATTACCTACTTTTCTAAGAGCTTCAGTTGAGAAGGAGACAGTGGGGGGTTTTGTTTTGTTTTATTTTGTTATGTGTCATTTTAATATTTTTGTAAACACATTGACAATAAAACTATTTGGCACAAAGAATTATGAAATTCTCTTAAATTTCTTCAAATACACAAATGTTTTGCTAACTGAAAAACACAGTTTTGACCAACATAACCGTGCATTATTAATATTTGTGCCACTCTCGTAAAAACTCACTTGCTAGTCATGCTTAAGCATTTCTTTTTTTTTTTTAACTCAGTTGTCAGTGAGGATGAACCTACAGCACATTTTTAACATGTGGGGTCTCAGGTAAAACAATCCTTATCCACCAGTTGGACAGAGAAACCTTGTTAGTAACCTGCTAACAGCAATCCCATTTACGTCAGCAAGGTTCTGTTTCAGCGGGGAAAGGGACATAGGCTCACTTGAGAGAAAAGGAGCAACACTTTCTATGACTAGGAACAGATCAAATCATACAACAGGCTTTATTACTGGTGAAATCTATTTCCACTTGCTGCCACCCTCTAATTTAACAATAGATTGCATCATATGGTTCCTGCAATTGAGATAACTAGTTACCATCTTAGACAGCTTTACTTAAAGGGGGAAAAACCTAAGATAAAAAGCAGTACAAAGGTGATATACCTAACAATTATGTTTATGTTTTAAATCTCAGACAGTGCAATGATTTCTACTGTGTCGTACTGTATTAAGTTTAACATAACCCACGTATTCAATGAAGACCAAATTTGGTAGTCAGAATTTGTTTATGGAGGTCATTCTATGGTGCACTAAAACAACTACTGGGTTTGTTAGAGCAATTTTGTTCCTACTAGAATAGTGGTTACCACGTAAATGCTGTAATGGAAAGGCACAACATTTTCAAAGTGGAAAAATAAATAATAATGAACCTTTAGCTTAAAAATGCAATTTCTTTCTGTGTTCCTTTCTTGTAAAGAAAAATCTACATTTCAAAGGAATATTTTTTTACATATGGAAATGCTTATTTTCTAGCTACTGAAGATGTGCCAGGAAGTATTACAGAATATCATGTTCAGAGTTTTAGAAGCAAATTGCTTCTGCATACACTTTATCTAGCAGTCAGCTTTATGGTGCTCTTTACCTGTCTGTCAGAACTTCATCATTTTTTTCCCCAATGCATCTAAAGCCTTTGAAACTTAAGAGATGTAGCAGCGCATCCTCACATGGTGTGTGCATATGCGCCATGCTAACTTGGCTAGCATGTAAATATAAACAGCAGGTTTCTGTGCATGAGACCCAATTATTAAATGTTTCCTTAATGAAAAGCCACTTTTGGAATGAGATGCTTGTGTCAGCATGAAAACAATGATTCTAGAATGCACATATCAAAGGACAAATAACAGAAGAGACTATACACCTTTAAAATGAGTTTCAGATGTATTATATTATATTAAATTATATCACAGCAGTGCTGGGAGGACCACCTTAGCTGTGGAGGATTTGGCTTTTCCATTATAAACATTGACTTTTAAACATCTCAGCAGCATTTTTAAATCATCACAGTGAGCTGAAACATACGTGGTGTCAACCAGATGGGAAATTTCAAATACATTTTTTAAGCCAGTTAAATCATTTTTTTTTAATTGCAGAGAAACAAAAAAGCTAATAGTAGGAATCAGTATGTACTTTTAAGTACTTCTTTGCATCAGGTTCCATACACAAAGAAGGTTTTAATTTTTATTCATTTATTTGTTAAAAACAGTAATTTTGGCAGTCAATTCTTAATCTAGATTAAGCCATTCTGGTATTTTTACAAAAACAAATTGTTTTGAAACTGCCAGGATATGAAAGTTTGAAAAGCAGCTTCTGAGACTACATAGGTGCTATCCTCTGGACTTCATATCAATGAGAGTTTTAACTGATTAAGGACTGCAGTCCTTAATGGCCTACAGTCACTGCTTTGATGAAGGGTTTTTTTTTTTATCAACACTGTTACCATTCACTCAGTCTGGGGCTGAGGAAGGGAAAACAGCTCTTATCTCTGTATCTGTTTGTCATTTCTGCTGTATTCCTAATAAGTTTTGTTACTTATTTTTGGTTGCCTATAACTACAGAGTTTTGTTTATCTTATTGGCATAATGCAAATAAGATTGCTGCTCCATGCCTTCAAGGAAATCATATAATAAATCATTAATTTCTAACTGCAAATAATACATCTGGCCAACCAGAAAGGGGCGCACTAAAACCCACAGCAAAAGAGAAAAGACTGTGGAGAACTATTGGGGACAGCTTGTAAGCTGCAAGGAGCTTCCTTTAGATGAAAAGAAAAATGAAACTAATGCAAATGTTTCAGGAAAACTGACCTCAAAGACAAAATTGAGGGTTGCACAATTACAAAACGAAATACCTTATTTAAAAAATTCCTTGGTAACTTAAAAAATCTAATGCATTTGGTTGAAGTTCACACCTACATTTTAAGGCTGTGGCGAAATTCATAACACCAAAATCTTTGATGTTTCATGCAAGAGAAAGCACAGTTTGAAATAGCAGGAGCCCAGAACTGCGGACATGAACTTGGATAATTTCACGTTAGGGAACCTATTCAGAAAAAATTTATGCCCCATTTTAGAGTCAATAAACCCCAAACTCCTGCCTGAAAAGCACTGCTCTTGGATTTTAATAGAAAACTCCCTTCCCAAGCCATTGTTTTCAACTTTTGAATTACTCTGAAGTGAGTAGGTGAAATGTAGCCAAAGATTTCCCACTGAAATTGCACGTATTTGCCAAGAGAAAATGTGGGAAGTTTTAGAAAAATACCACTACATCATACCCTTTTGCTATAGCAGGGGCAGCTTTGCAGTATTCCCTTTCCTCAATTTGTCACCTTCATGGTTTGAACAAAACCTCTGATTTTGATGGCAGTAACTGACTGATCTACTGACTTGACTGATCTACTGATAACAAAAAGGACACAGTTAACTCGGAAGGATATTGGGCAATGTTAAACAGGCCAGGCCAAATTCATCCCTGCCATAACTCCAGTGAAGCCAACCAAGTTACATCAGGGATAGCTTTAGTCCACTAGTCCCAAAAAGATCAGAAGAAAACTGAAAAAAATGCCACATAGATTTCTCTTTAAAATACACAACATAAAATGGCTGTGTTTGCACAATAAAATAGGAGAGGTTGCCTATCGCATCATGTTATGCTGTTAGACACAAAGCTGAGTGCCGCAGCCAACCTAAAAGGTGATGATAGTTCAATATGAGCTAACCTCGAGTGATCCAGCGGTTCAGTTCAATTCACATTAGCACACAAACATATGGCTAAACTTGTCACTGAAGTCAATGGGCCTACTCACATGCTTAAGTTAAGCAGGATCAAGGTCTAATGTTACCATCCCTAAACATGCCATGCCATAAGTGCCTTGTTATGATCAAAATGTGAGCCTATGAAAATTTGTTAGGAGAAAAAGTATGAGAAAGAAAATTACATTTTTTAAAATATCTTCACATCACTAAAAATAGCTACAAGAAGAAATTTGAAAGATCTCTTTAAAGTGCAAAACTTGGACCAGTTATTCACCTTGATTTACTTTTTTCCAGCTGCCTTGCATCTCAGAATGAATATGGCCTTCTCCAGGCCATTTCTCATCTCTCCCTCCTACATCTCCCATTTACAACCCTTTGTTTGTCTTCCCCTCCTTTCTAGATCTTTACATTCCATTGTGAGGTTCCTCATCCTGACCACCACTTCTCTTCAGAGAAGGAGGATGATCCAGGGGTTAGTGTGCTCGTCTGGGATTTGGGAGAAGGGGGTTGAGTTCCCTGCTCTGTCACAGACTCTCTGTCTGACTTCGGACAAGTTAGTCTTTCATTTCCTCATCTAGGGATAATAGCACTTCCTTGTTGTGAGAATAAGTGTGTTAAAGATTGTGAGGTTCTCAGATACTACAGTATTTGGGGCCTTAAAAGTACCCTAAATAAAGAGTCTCTTTTTAAAAATAACCTTTCTTCGAGAAGTAGTGACTGCTCGGCCCACACTTCCCAGCAGCTCCTGGCTTTGTTTCAATTACAGTAAGCAGGGCTTCCTTCTGTCATCAGGGAAAGTGCTCGTAGGGTTGTTGTTCTTACCTCGCCCAGAGGAGGGACAGATTATTATTATTGATATATAACAATTTACAAAGATTATAAGAAGGCAGGCCAGAGGTCTCAAGGACATTTAACCTAGGGCCCTGATCATGCCATTTACAAGACTGCCTGCACAAGGCCCCATTGAAGTCAATGGAGTTGCACTAGTGTAAAACCAGAGTACATGAAATCAGAATACAGCCCTTAGGGCCAAATGCTGTGCTGTATCCCTCAGAAGGTACAGCACAGGAGTCAGAGCTCAGGAGTCGGGCAAAGGTGGCTTTAAATCACATGTATGCCCCATAGATTCTGAGTTACTCTGGAGACCTATATGTCCCCTGCTGGTGTAAATTAGAACCACTCCAGGGACTGTTCTAATTTATGACAGATTTGCAGCCCAGAATAGCCAGTGTGCAGAGTGCCCCAACCACTCCCATTCCTGCTGAAAATTTTCCCGTGTAGAATTTTTTGTGAACATGTTCCCATTTTTAGACCAGCACTAACTGGGAGAATTCTACCTGGTGCCATTCTGTTCCCTTTACTCTGCTGGTGTGACATAAAGAGGCCTTAGTGGGGACTAGAATCTTGCCTCTTGTCTTTGTATTTACTTGTAAAGTACTATGCTCAACTATTGCTTTCATCTGATAAATAGTTCTAATAATAGTCTGGTGTCTGGATATTACTGTGGCTACTGACCCCCGAAAGCAGGATTTCTTAACACTGCTTTCACATTTAATTTAGCATATTAAAACCAAAACTATAAAAAACAAGAACCAAGCTGCACTTCCATTACATTTAGTTGGGCTTTTCTTAATGTTGCAATTCAACACTGGATCCTTTTGAAGAAAAATAAATTAATCACCCTGTTGCAATAATAATTCCATGGGAATCCCACAAAAGGCACAGAACTCTTTCTTTGCATAATTTACTTTTTCCTCTGACTCATTAGAGCACATTTCCTTGGTACGTAACTGAAACCCAACACTTCTCATTACACACCTTGGGAGTATATAACTCCTAAAGAAGGTTACCAGAGTATTTACACATTAAACATGTGTATTCATTAAAAACAATGTCGGAGGCCAGGAATAACTTATGCACGGACAACTTACAAGGGTTTTTTTGAACACCCATTTTTCTGTTATTCACAAAAATGTCTTCTTGTTACCATAGAAACTGACACACTTCTCAAAGAAACACACGAGTACACTCCTTTGTTTTTTGTTTTCCTTCCCCTCACAGTACCTCGAAGTACATCTGGGATCCTATTGAGTTAACAAATTGCAAAAGGAGTGATACAGAGATAAGTGACAGTTTACTGTCAGCAAGCCCAAAAATATGTAAGCAAACAAATTTGGCAAAATCCACCCAGCAGAGTTGATCTGAAGTTCAAACTAAGGCCCCAGTCATGCAAGCTGCATTTCATGGGCAAATCCCAGTGCCCACATGGGCAGCTTTTGGGATTAGGGCCCTCTGTCCTCACAATCAGCATTGTAGCAGGATGAGTCGGAATATAAAGAAAATTTTCTCAAATACTCTAATGGAAGACAGGTTATAATTATTCTTAATAGGCAAGATCAATAGTCCGCATCACCATTTTTAATTGTAAAAAGAACAGGAGTACTTGTGGCACCTTAGAGACTAACAAATTTATTAGAGCATAAGCTTT
>NW_020664409.1:15760109-15878256 GCF_002925995.2 Terrapene triunguis
AAGGGGACAATCTGGTTCTAAATAAGGGCTTCAGGATTTGATATTTTGGTTGAAGTTTTAGGTTCAAACACTCTCCAGCACTCAAACTTAACCTTGTGGAAATCACAAAGGTCTACCTTATTTTATGCTTCGACCATGCAAAACCATTAACTTTGCTATGGAATTTCAACACAAAACCATAAATCAGTTCAGGCTCACTCAGAAGGCTTGTGGAATTGGTGAACCTGCTCTGAGTTTTGAATTCATAAAAGAAACCAAAAGCTAAGTGAATTTCATCTTGAACATTCCACACAGCTCTGTTTAAAGGCAAACTTGGCTCATGCCTTGTCTCCCACCTTTTTCCAATATTTAAGAGCATGAGAATTAATAAGACAATCAAACAAAACACCCCAAGTAGAATTAGGCACAAATTGCGTGAACCAAGCTACTTAGTGCTATGGCAGAAATAGATTAGCCTTAATACACATTTGTGTAATAACCTCTGGATTATGTTAGTAGTGTTTGAGATCCCTGTATGAAGAAAAAGTGAATAACTTTATAAAAACAATACTTTCTGTGGCAGAAAGTGTGCTCGGAACATTTTAATACAATAGAAATAGGAATTACCTGGAAATACTACAGTTCTCCTATCAGTAATGTCATCATGCAGCCAAGACAGAAGATAGTTAATACTGACAGAGTGGGGCATGTATTCTGTGTAACTGAAGATCTATTTCAGTATATATGTCTCTGGGGATTGCATTTTCAGTATATTAAATACGTTACTGTAGGTGTACGTGCATTTCTAGTATGAGTCACCGTTGTTTCGGTACATGCATGATATCTCTGCATTTTCTGTATAATATGTAAGCAATAAGCATCAGTAGAAAGTAAAAACATTCAGTTTTTGAGTGTATATGTATTCCGATGGGGCAGAACAAAAATATTTTTAAGACACTTTCCAAAATGGAGGAGAAAAATCTCAAAAATGTTCTGTTCTACCCCATAGGGATATAATAGAGATATCATCCTGACCCATTTACAGCACCGTTAAAATATATAGTGTGGATGGCATGGTCCAGTTGTAGGGACAGAAGAGCTGATTCATCTCTATTAAAGTTAGTGGAAAGACTCCACTGACTTTAATGGGAGCTGAATTGGGCCCATACTTAGGTCGCACATGTTAATTATATTGTAATTGGATTGGTGGGGACAATGCATTGTAACCATGTTGCAACCCTGACTTGTTGCAGGGTAGCCAAGCCCCTTAGGGTATGTCTATACAGCCTGCAGAAGAGAGCCTCCCCTGCTAACCCTCTAAAAATAGTTATGTAGGCAGCACCTTGCTGTTGCGGCTCAGGCTGGAGCTCGGGCTCCAAAGCTTAGGGAGGAGTGCTGCCTACACACCTATTTTTAGAGGGTTAGTCCAAGTCTGTCAGCCCAAGCTGGCCGGCTCTCTTCTACAGGCTGTGTAGACATACAGGGTATCTCCCTCATGCAAATTTCAGATGGACAACAGCAGTCCTTGTCCCTGCTGGGCTCCCGGTCAAGAATGTTAAGGAAAAATTCTTCCAGAACTTTAAGGTTTGTTTTGACTAAGAAAAACTCTGTTTGTTTAGGTTTTAGAACTTGTTAGCTAGCATGTTCTAGGACTCTAGTGTAGACAAGGTAAATTGTTCTTTCGCATATGCTAGCAGGTTGAGTTGAAGCCTGTTTTAGAATGTGCTATACGTGCTGGTTAACATTCTAAAAAACCCACCTTTTATCCTCATCAAGAAAAACTCTTATATGATGTTGCTCAAGAGTTTAGGCTTTATTAGGCCTTGCTAAAATCTTTTCCTCTTTCTTAAAAGAAAAAAAAATCATACTAAACAAGAATTTCTCCAATCTGCATTTCACTAAACCATACACTTTATAATCTCCCAATCTCTTGGCAAGTAACAGATGCTGCTGCAAGGTGTTGTATTATTAAGATTACATCATTTTTATGGCATATATTTCATTTACTAACAAATTATGAAAAATCATTATCAGCAATTTAAGCTCAACTACAGTTGACAAAAACAAATGAACAAAGAATATTTGGGATGGAGTATCCCTGCCTTTTCTATTGTATTTCTCTGCTAGTTGCTGGTTTGTAAAATTAAGTCATTTGCAATGGGTCTCCCAATCAGTGTGAATCAGTAATGTCAATGCAAAGCACTATGGCCCTGATTTTGGAAACACATACATGCTTAATCTTGTTGATGTGAGCAGTCCTACTGAAGTCAAGGAGACTACTCCACATGAAAAAAAAAAGTGCATGCTTATACTGTTAATGGTACACATTTAAATAAAGAAAGTTAATTTTTTTAAAAGCCTGTGGTTCTCATAGCAATTAACTACTGTAGCTATACTGTACTACTGTAGCTATCTAGTTATCAGAATATTACAATTGTGCAATATACATCTGTTAATATTTTCATAAGTGAACAATGGAGCGACTTTCTGTCACACTGATACTCCTGTGTCCCTTAAACATGTTTGAAAATTCCATCTTTATTTTTTAACTGCAAATAATGGTTAAAATATCTGACCTAGCCATGTGATTCTAATTCTGCTTTCCCTTTTCAAAATTAAATGAAGGAACCTAAAGTTCACAAACCAAAAATGTGAAACAACTGACTTTTAAAACAAAAAGAATTTAATCAATTATTGATAATGCCTACAATACACTGAAACAGTGCCAGATGGACTGTGTGAAAGGCTACCTGATGGCAGGGAGTAGAAAAAGTATATATAATATCTCTCAAGAAACTGATCCAAGGTAAAAGGAACAAATAGTACACTTTGATGAGTCATTAACAAATGTTTTAGCAGAGGTGAAACTGCACTATGCCAGCACTTTGTTAACAGGAGTGGTGCATCTTCATTTTGTGCTTATTCTGCACTGTTAGTGGAAAAATATTTCCACCACAGGAGCAGTGAGCATATGTAATGCAAACATTTTGACAGCGAATGTAAACAGCTTTACTGCATTTTAAACCATTAAATCAAGGACACAACTTCCATGCATTTGCAGATTGCAATCTTCTCTGACTGTAGTGAAGATGGTGCTGCATCTGTTTTGTGTTTGTAATTCCATTCTGTGTTGTGTCACTTTGACTGGATTTAAAAATATATGGATATATGATATTTTTATTGTCATGGACACCAAAGCCACGCTTGTAAACATAATGGGGCGATTCAGTAATATATTCTGAATAAATATCTTAAACAAATAAACACTTGGATTGGGATCCTGACTCGCAGCCTTACTCGCCTTTGATTTGTGGCTTCTTGCATTTTGATTTGAATCAATTGGCTCAAGCTATATATTTTTGGCTTAGCTCCTGAATGTGAGCCTCAGAGGAGTCCATTCTTGTAAGGCTGCCATAGCTAGGTGTCTAACATTGTTTCTGTCATGGGAAAGTGCATATAAAGGGTCTGTCCTGGAACACAACTTTTTTTCAAGCTACCCCATTCCCCCCACCCCCTTATCTTTTTACAGAATCGTTCTACAGGGAAATTGAAGGTATTCTTGAACAGGAAAGGAAGGTGTATGTCAGGATGGGCCCTTTATGTGATGGACTGGTGCCCCGGGAAAGAAACAGCAACAAACGTGCGGTGCAGGCAGCATTTTGTGGAGGAGGAAAAGAAAAAGTTAGTTACCAATGACAAAAGAAATGATTTGTAAAGGAAGTAATGGGATTCCTTCAGATTAAAGGGAAAGTTTTCCTTCCTAATAAATTATTTCTCTCCCTTGTTAGTAATCATTTCCCCCTCTGAATACATTTAATTAGCTATTCCTTTTAATTATTACTTGTCCAAGTGGATCTCAAAGGCTACAACTTAAAAGGAGCCCAACAGAACACTGGCAGAAGCCACCACCAGTCAGCCATGTCATTAATTGGGAGACAATTATACTCTGACTTTCCTTTATAAAAATATACTACAGTTAGGGTCCAAAATGCTGCAGTAGCACCATTGCAAGCTGTGACACCATGGGCTAATAGGAAAGGCTCCCATTGATTTTGGTTGACTTTGGATCAGGCCCTTACTACGTGCGAGTGTGGTGTGCTAATGTCAGAGTTTGCATCCTTAGTATACTGCAGTCTTGGAGAGTGGCTAATATGATGATGTGTTCTTAGTTCAGGAAAAATTGCCTCTGGACTATTCTTGCTTACCTGTGAATCTAACACATTACAGTGTATCAGAGTATATTCCTCTTGCCCTCCAGCAGGAAACAAACTGGGAACACTCATTTTATGGGCAAAAAGAGGTTTTGCCATCATGTCATGCCTGTAAGTGCCGAGCTGTGTTTTACCTCATAGCCCTGCCTCTATCCAGTATGTGGCTGGCAGACTTGTACATTGAGATTTATTTCTGAATCAGCAGCACAGCAATGTCGCCTGGGTTCTGAACACACACAGGCTCACAGCTGGCTTGTCCTGATATTTTAAAGTCACTTCCAGTAGTGCATGATGTGTTCCCTGGCTATTTATATTTGTCTATAGACTAGACATAAAAACTATTTGAAAATGTAACCTTAAATCTTTTGGAGTAGTGGTTTGGTAGTGTAAGCACCCAGAAGTCTCAGTGGTTACCTGATCCCCAATTTTACCCCATTGCTCCCCCAATTGGTGTGGCTCCCTCTACTTTAAGCAGCTAATTTGTGTATGACATTTATAATATGCTCCCCACCAAAGTATCTAGGGCTTGGTCTACACTAAACCCCCAAATCGAACTAAGGTACGCAACTTCAGCTACGTGAATAACGTAGCTGAAGTTCGAAGTACCTTAGTTCGAACTTACCTCGGTCCACACGCGGCAGGCAGGCTCCCCCGTCGACTCCGCGGTACTCCTCTCGTCTAGCTGGAGTACCGCAGTCGACGGCGAGCACTTCCTGGTTCAACTTATCGCGTCCAGACAAGACGCGATAAGTCGAACCCAGAACTTCGATTGCCAGCCGCCGAACTAGCGGCTGGATGTAGACATACCCTCGGAGTCACTCTTTATGGGAAGAGAGCAGCCCTCTCTCCCTTCTTCACCATTTGAAATGTGAAGATGCTCTGGGGTTTATTTGCATTTAATGACCCAGAGCACACTGCATGCTAATTTCCTGAGAAATAGCAGAGGAGGATCTTAGGAGTCTTGGAATGTACAAGAATATAAGATTGTGTGTACTCTGGGTCCATAAACTGCAGAGAAATTCTAGAGTGCCTTTACATTTTAAAGGGCTAATATGAGGGCAGGAAAGGCTGCTACTCTGATCATCAAGAGACCCACTTGACTTCTCCCCAGAAGTTGGGGAGAGAGGGTACCCAGCCTTGCCCTAAAGCTCATGGCTGGGAAGAGCTTTTAGATTGTACCCTGAAATGAAGAACTGACTAACCAGTGGAAACAGGCTGTTGGGGAGCCCCTGTCCTGCCACTAAAGAGGGGAGTTACTAGCAGGCTGTCTCTATGCCATGCTAGACTTGTCATTGCAAAAGAAGGTTATTGGTAGGCAGAGTCAGGTGAAAGGTTTAAATCTTAATCAGACTTTCAAACCTTCCATATGATTTGGGTTCAGTTGTACAAATCGGTCAAGGTTTGGGGAGGAGCTTAATTTAACTGAGCCAATTTGTCCACCTAATTAGGGCCTTTTTAAACCAGTCAATTAATCACCCCCTTGAATAGATCTCCTTTAGTAGCTACACTCAGCGCCACCAGTTGTGGCCACTACTTTATACCAGCTCTGTAATCCTTTGCTTGGCTATATAGGGAATATCTTCCAAAATTTGATTCAGTGAAAATTTCATTCTGTTTGACCAGCTGGTTGGTGAATTTAAACAATTCAGTGCAATTTTTCATCTTAAGTTTTCATGGATTTCTTTTGTGAAAATTACTTCCCATGCTTGACTTGCTGTAGAGGCAGTAGAATGTCTCTACATCTCCATCATATTAGCCCCCAGCCAAGGGGTGTGGCCTGAAGAGAGAGGGCCTGGCCAGAGGGCCTCTGTGCTCCAGCTATTAATAGCTGCCATAATGACTCCATAAGGGCTATTGCAGCCAAATGTAAGCCTAGTTTATGATGATGACCAGATTGGTCCCTGGTCAACCCAGAATCCAGGGCACCACAAAGGTGGCACACAGACAACCTTAGCTCAGCTGCAGCACACAATTGGGGCCAATAGTTGTAATACTAATTAGTGATGGGTGATTAGGGCGATCTCAAGAACTTCAGAGGTTGGTTGCAGAGTGGGTATCACCCCAGAAATTGGGTTATTTATTTGAATCTTATCAACCCCTCTTGGATTTTCAAGCTAAGCAGGAAAATTAGCAAGAAGAAACTTTCCTCATAATTTTCTAATGCTTCCTGCATATGGCTGGTCTTAAAATCTCACAAGCGTATCCTTTCATGTGGTATTTCAGCCATTTTACTTCCAGTCCTACATGGAAACAAGAAGGGTAGAAGGCAAGACAATAATAGTGGGTAAATATATCCAAACTTTTGAAAATCTCCTGAATGGTTTAGTTTGAATTTAGTTAGTCTTCTAGGCAAAGGTTTGGATCAGGGCTTATTTTTATCCAAACCAGTCCATTGATCTACTGAGATGGGCTATTGTGACAAAGATCAATAATAAATAATTCATTATTAATTTTTCCGTGTGTGTCTGGATACTGAGTGCCTCACCATATCTCAGTTTCTTATCAGTCCATGGTACTTGTATGAGCCCCATTACCGGGATATCTGAGCCCCACAGTCTTTTAATGTGTTTATCTTCACAGCAGTCCTGAGAAGGAAGGAAGTGCTATAATGCCCATTTTACAGATGGGGAACAGAGGCACAGAGAGACAAAGGGCCAGATGTTTAAAGGTGTTGAGGTGCCTAACTGCCACTTACCTTTAAACATCTGGCCCTATTTGACTTTCCCAAGGTCACGCAGGAACTCTGTGGTAGAACAGGGAATGCCCAGGCTAGCACCCTAACCAGGGGACCAGTCTTCCCCTCCTTCTGTGCCCTGGTGATAACACACACTGCATAACAGGTGGTTCAATTTACATTTCCCCCCTCATGGGGTCTGCTTTATTAAGCCAAAGCAAGAAAACAAACAGTTTAGCTTGGCCCATCCAAAGCACAATGAGTTCCTTCACTGGTCAGTGGGGTTGTACAGATCAGCTCATCTACTCTTTCAAAGACTCACAAAGTCCTTCCAGCTCTCAGATGCCTGTTTTATTTTTTGCTTTGTGAGCAGAAGCAAGCTCACTACCACATTTTAATTGCAGTTGTTTAAAGAAGGGAGGGGGGGCGGGGAGGACTCAATATTGGATTTTCTTGCTGTTATTTTGTTTGAGATATTTTAAAGCTTGTCATTTCCTGGAGGAAAAAAGTTTAATGTGTCAAAATATATCAAGCTTTCTGATTTTGAACAGGGCTCACTGAGTTTTCTTGCTAGCTGTTTCAAGGTTCTGCTGCAAATTAAATCTGTTATGACCAGAAGTGTAACTCTCATTAAATGGTAAACATCTGTGGAGAATACCTACAGTGTCCTTCCTTATTTAAAAAAAACAACTCAAGAAAATCCATTTTTAATGCTAGCTGTTGCTAGCTGTGTTAGGATGCTCTCATTTTTTACAGTACTTGAAAAGAATTAATGTTTGCATAACAAATTAAAGAAATTCAGATTGTCAATGCACACCTCTGCAATATGTCCTCTGGGCTCTAACCTTACCCACAAATTCAAAGTCCTTGTTATGATATGCAAACTAATGAATCAGTTGAAGGAAGTTTTTATATTATGACAGTGTTTTAATGTTTTTTTTTCTGATTTGAAAATTAGCTGTGACTGTGGCTGTAGATTCTGTGAACTTTCTAGCTAAAATTAGTCTTTCCACTTGTGGATGTTATCATAGAGAAGTGATGGTCTGAAACTAGAATCATTGATCTGAAACTCCCCCTTCCTTCCACACCAGCACCCAAACTCTGATGTTTGGATAAAATAAACTACAGATCACAACCATCCTGCCTTTGCAAACATGTCTATAATGGCTGGGCATTATATATTAGCCTGAACTGGTTTTAAACTAGGTTCAGTAAACAGTTTTAGCCACAATTCAAGAAGCTCAGATCACTTTAGAGCAGTGGTTCCCAAACTTGTTCCGCAGCTTGTGCAGGGAAAGCCCATGGCGGGCCGGGCTGGTTTGTGTAGGTGCCGCGTCCGCGGGTTTGGCCGATCGCGGCTCCCAGTGGCCGCGGTTTGCTGCTCCAGGCCAATGGGGGCTGCAGGAAGTGGCGCGGGCCGAGGGACGTACTGGCCGCTGCTTCCAGCAGCTCCCATTGGCCTGGAGCAGCGAACCGCAGCCACTGGGAGCTGCAATTGGCCGAACCCATGGACGCGGCAGGTACACAAATCGGCCCGGCCCGCCAGGGGCTTTCCCTGCACAAGCAGCGGAACAAGTTTGGGAACCACTGCTTTAGAGGAAGCAAATACTGTGGGTGTGGGTGTGGGTGTGGGTGTGGGTGTGGGTGTGTGGGTGTAGGGAGTGAACAGGTGAGCCTGCACTCTGATCACTTAGATGCCAATTAGTTCCCCAGAGAAAGCTAATGAGGTAATTAGAAAACGAGGCTAGTGGTCTGAGTGGAATAAAGAGCCAATTAGCCCTCAGCCCAAGTCTGATAAAGAGGCACAGGAAGGAAGTGGAGGTTGGGGTGGAGAGGGAGAACATGAACATGAACATGAACATGAACATGGCCATGGCTAGTTGAGCCCAGCCACACAGAGGCCTCAGGGAAGGGAGACCTCTGTTTCCCTCAGGTCCTGATGAGAGGGCGGAGAGCACAGAAGATATTGTAAACAGACTGTTGCACAGGGACTGTAGTGGTAGTGGTGGAGGGAACTCAAAATAAAAGGCCCTGTGGATGCACAACTAGTGAAGTCTGCACAGTTTCTGTGGGGCAAGAAGACAGGAGCAAAGGCGTGCCCTGTTGCATATAGAAATCACTTCTCATCCATTGTAAATCCCTTTTCCTAAATCAGTTCTTTCTGAACTTTAACAGTTCCAGAAAGTTGCAACCAAATGAGTATCTTGATCCATGAATTGAGACAATACCCCTCCTATTCTGTCTCCATGAAGTGCTTCATCCTACTTTTATGACTTTGTAACTCTCCATGTAATTTCCAACCACTCACTCTGTACATCCTCTTTTAACTTCTTCTAAGTCCCCTCTTCATACTTGGCGGTTCCTTTCTCACTCATTCTTGGGCAGGTCTAGATCTTTTCCACTTCACTAAACTCATCTTTACTGGGATATAGACAACTTTGTTCTGGGATAGAGACAACTTTTTTTTACTTGGGGGTGCCTAGAATTAAAAAATAATAAAATGATAGCTGTTGGATGTTGGTTTAATGAGTTAATTTGTCCACTTTAAATGGGTTGTCATCATAAGAAGATGAAAGGGTTTCAGCCTTTATGATGCTTTATGACTTATTGTGCATAAGATGTTACCAGATTGTAAGGATTTCTGATTTGTAAAGTCTTATGCTGCCTTAATATTAAAGGTAATTTAGGTGCTTATACTGCATTAAGGATATTTTCTTTAAAAAAAAATCCCAAAGGGATCCCCAAGAAACGAAATGCAACCCCCACCTCCCATTAATACATTGTTAAACAATCTAAAAGGGCCTAATCCTGCACCAATGAAGTCAATAGTTGATTTTCAGTGGGACTTATGCTCCAAGGCCCAGCTTTTTAAAGGTATTTAGGCATTGCACTGGTCAGTGTTGCAATGGCTTACTGATCTAGGAACCTAAATCTCATTTCCAAAAGGGATTTAGGCATGTAGGAGCCTGAATCCCACTGGCAGTCAATGGGGTTTAGGCTCTTACATTCCTAAATCCCTTTCATTCACACTAAATGACTTTCCGTGTGATTTAAGTGCCTAACTCACTTAGGTTCTTTTGAAATTTTTGCCCATAATGATTTTCTTTGATAAAGTTTAAAATACCCACATAATGTGAGCAGTTGTATAAAAAGAATGTATATTGTGTTGGATGCTTAGTTGGAAGCATATAACTTTAAAATTTTCCCTGCATCTGTGTGTGTGTGTGTGTGTGTGTGGCTTCACCACACATAAATTATCTGTTTTTTCTTTTTCCTCTTACATATGGAAAAATATATGGAAATTTAAAAGATGAGAGAATATCTGACATTTGAACCAGTCTCTGTTTATTCACATTTTAGATTCAGGCTGGAAGGTAATTCAAGAATCCATCCAGATAAAAAAGCACTGCTGTGCAAAGTAAAAGAAAAGAACAACAAAAGTAAAAGCCCAGATCTTTAAAAACTATGGAGCTGAAACTCTGTTTAGCATTCAAGAAACTATCTCTAGAAGAGGAAGCACGTTACTTGGTATCATATTGCAAAAGGCTGTTTAGCCCTGTTGCGCTCACTCAGAGCTACGTATTTACTTTTGTCACTGTGTAGCAGCGATTGCATTATATCCTTCCTGCCAGGACACCAAAGAGAAACAGAAGGTTAAGTATAAATGGGGGAGGGGAAAAGAAGGATGAGATGTGGCAAGAAAGAAGCAAGAAAGTGAGGAAATAACAGTGGAAGAGTAAGGAAAAAGGTCTTAACTCAGTAAAGAGTAAGTTATTAAGGAAACAGGGAGGAACAGGAAAAGATCATATGTTGCATATTTGGGATTACTACTGCAATTGTGTTTCTTTTGCTGATGTCACTGAGGGCAAGATAATTTGATCAAAAGACAATTTTTATTAGAACATACATAAAAATGGGATGCACAGAGTCTGTCTCTGCAGTGGCCTAGAGGAATTTCCATGATTTGGGCCATGAATGTTGAATAGAAGACTTGTAAAAAGTATGTCTCCCTTAAAGATAGTTTGCCAGAGTTTGCAAATATAGCTAAAGGAAGCTGAACAAAACAATGGCCATCATGAAGGTCTGATCTCCAGGCATGCAAACTCTCACCTGACACCCTCTTGTGAGTCCTTCACCTCATTGGAAGAGGTGAGGGGGCTTTAACGTCAGATGCATCACTTCAAAATAATCTGCTGGAGACAATTACAGCATGACCTAAAGCTAGGGTGACCAGATGTTTCAATTTTATAGGGACAGTCCCAATATTTGGGGCTTTGTCTTATATAGATTCCTATTACACCCCACCCCGTCCCGATTTTTCACACTTGTTGTCTGGTCACCCTACCCAAAGCCCACTGAAGTCAGATGGACAAACATTTTTAAAAGTGTCAAGTGATTTGGGGTGCTTCGATGTTGATTGTGCAACAGGAGAAAGTAAAGAGGCCCAGCACTTCTTAAAAATCAGGCCTCTGTAGTGGGGCCGCAAGCTGAGCACTCAAAAACTGAATCATCCAAGATCACTAGTCACTTTTGAAATTGTAGGCCTGGGATGGTGTGTTTCATTTGACTTCAATGGGCTTTGGAGCAGGCCCTGATTGCAAAGTATGACAATATATAAAGTATTCTCTAATGGCAGAGAAGGGAGAAGGACTTTCCATCTCATTAAGAGTACATCTCAACTAGGATAAAAGGATGTTAACTCATTTCAGCTGATGTTATAAAACTCTAGTCTAGACAAAGCAAATAGTAAATTGACATGTGATAGCTGGTCTAAGTGAACAATGACAGAAGCCATCTAATTTCAGTTATTGGGTTTAGTGTGCAGGTGCTGGGTGATGGTGCCTTTGATATACAGTAGGTCAGATGAGATGATTTGGTGGTCCCTTGTGGCCTTAAATTCTAAAGTCTATGATTCTATGTATTAAGATATAGTTCACCCTATCTATACCAGGGTTTTAAAATCTGTTGGCTAACACATTTTTTAAAAAAAACCTTTTTTATCCTAGTCTAGACAAGACCCAAAAAGGGCTTGAGGACTGGGTGAGGCTTGTGGATCTCCAGATGGATTCACGAGAAGGTGAAGTGCAAAAGGCAGCCAAATGGGTGCATGAAATTGCAACTACCACTTAAAAAATGGTTTAAACATAGCTTATTGGGGGCACAGAAGACAGGTGGATCTAGAGAATCAGTTGGTGTCAACAATGTGAGAAGAGTAGGGATTGCTGGGGATTAAAGACAGGAGTGAGAATGGGGCATTGTTTATGGAAAATCTGATTGCCATTCTACTGGAGTTTGATGTGAAGTGTGACCCAATAATCACTGAAAGGGGTTAGTGAATTCTGATGAGAAAGAAAAGCAACCTCTGCTTTCACTAACACTGAGTAAATCAGGAGTAACTTCATTGAAGTCAGTGGGGTACTCTGGTGTAGGGGGAAGCAGAATCACCTCCAACAAGTGGGTTAATATTAGAGACTGGACAGCCTGATTCTTCACTGCCTTGTATAGTTATTTACACATATGCAAAGAGGAATAGAACTGGTTATAAAAACACTTCCTAACCAGAATTCTCCTCTCACACTAGAGGTTGCATTTTACCCTCCCTTTGCAGAGGTGTAAATGACTACACAAGGTGCAAGGCACTGGAGAATCAAACCCTGGTGTTAATGGGTCAGATCCTCCTCTGGTGTAAATTATCAAATGGAGCGATGCTGATTTACATCATCTGAGGATCTGACCCAGTAATACTGCAGTCACAGAGTCTGATTCTCCTCTGCATTGATGTCAATGGAACTGCATCAATACACATCAGTTGAGGACCTGGCCCATACATCACAATGAATGTACATGACACTTTAAAAAACAAATACATGACAGTTTCCTGCCCTGAGGATCTTACAATCTAACTGAGACATAACACAGCAAAAGACGACAGTAAACAAAGGGAGGAAAAGGGGGAGGATGAAGGGAACAGTGAGAAATCATGACAAGCTTACTTTGTATACACAGGCCATTACTTCCTTCTCATTGTAAGTGTTTTGTTTAAACAGGGATGGGATATTGAGTGTGTATGGTTGCATTAAAGTGAATGTTGTGTATACACAAAGAGCAAAACTTTAACTGTCAATCAGGCTGTGAAAAGAAAGCACAAAAAAAGCACTAGGAAATTTCTGAGCCCAGTGTGTTACTCACTCTACAACTGCCATCCTGCATCGATTCACAGCACTGGGCCCTCTCAATCAGCAGGCAGGCAGGGAGTAAACTCATCCAGCCTGATTTGCCATCGCTCTGCCCCACAGTAAAGTGAGTGTAAAACACTACCATTATGAGTGTGGTCCTTGTACACCCACTTGACCCTGGTGTAACTGATTACGCAAGGTGCGGGGCGACAGGGCATCAGGCCCATTACTATTTAAATGGGCACTATACAGAAAGCAGATTCTTGCTCCATCCCCTATGTTTACATAGCTACATGGAGAACAATTAATAAACCAAGAACCAAGGGACCAAAAGCAGATAAGTGGACAGGGTGGATGGTGCTGGTGTGGTGACTGGAGCGGGAAGGCTGAGGAAAAGCAGCAAGTCTGTGGGCAAGATTTGAAGTAGGTGAAGGAGGCTGTCTGGTGTACAGGATCAGGGACTGTATTTGGGGCACAGGGGATGTAGTTGTCTTGTCAGACATTCATGCTAGGGAGAGAATTTTGAAGACTTCTTCTAAAAAAAATAACTCCTGGACAAAGGAACACAATTCGAAATCCTTTTCTTCCCAGGATTGCCATACAGACCTGGTGGAAAGAATTTATTCTTTTGAGACAAAGAGAGTGAATGTTGCATTACTTCTCCCCTCCTCTCCCACCCCCAGCTCCACCACCAAATGGAATACCCGCCCCCCTCCCCCTCCCCGCAACAGTAAAAACTAACATTTTCTGCAGAGAAACTGCTAGGAAAATATTAACGGAGGAGACATCAATGAAGCATGGAACAGAGAAGAGATGGGTCATGAAGAGGAAACAGGTAAACTGTTTGTTACCTTTTAGGGTATTCTCACTCAAGTACAGTGGTGACAAGTGACATATTGGCCTGAAACTCAGAGTTTGGACATGTTTCTTCACTTCTTTGTATTAGTACTTTCCATTTGCTTCACCTCTCTTGAGTATGGTTACAGGAGAGTGAACACTGCGAATCTGAGATCATTTTGATTTGAATTTTCTTCCCACTTGATACTTAGGACTCAATCCTAATCCCATTGAAGTCAAAGGAAGTTCTGCCATTGACTTCAATGGGACCAGGATTTATCTGTAATGGGATCAATCTCAAATCCAGACTGATCTTTATTATGTGTATATAATATACAAAGAGCTATCTGTTCTCCCCTGTGCTGTGGGGAGAATCCTGGGCCTCAAGGAGGATTCACCCCCAAAGAAGTACAAGTGGTATTTGCACCACTCTTCTCCACTGGAGATCCTGCCAGTGAAGGGCAGCTTTAAACTGTGGTGGCATCTCTGTATAAGCCCCTCTGATAGAGGCTTCCATGGGGACATGGTGAATCGGTGTCTTGCCAGTGTCACTTCCACAGCCAGCGCTGTCCACATTGTGACTACACTGGTCAGCTGCATCATCTCTGGTGGAGTGATTGTGGGCACCTTGTGCCACTGTATCTCTCTTTCCACCAGCAGGGGCACTGTGTATTGGTCATCTTCTGTCTTTTTGGTATCATTATTGTCAAGCAGCCATTGTTAGTGCAGCTCATACATTGCAGAGAGAATGTGTTGTTCCAAGTGATTGCACTCTTTTGTAGGGCAATATAAAAGTATCTTGCTCAGTCCAGTCTTTCTTAAAACATTGAAATGAATCCTTTCATATGATCCATTTTAAGATGTAAGTCTGATTGTATTGTCTTAGCAAACATCTGGTTCTGTTGAAGATTATTAAATAGCATTTGTGCAACATAAAAATATGAAACATGAAACATATTAACTTTTTCCTGTTTTAAAAATATTTGAAATAATGGGACCAATCTGATAGTGTTCAGAAAGACCTCAGTGGCTGGAAATCTGTAAAGGAAAAAAGCCAGACCCAGGTCTCCTTCCACCATGGAAACTTCTGGTAAGACTTGCACTTCTGTATGTTTTTAAAAATATTATCTTTGCTAAATTGCTTTTTGCCTTCAAAAACATCTCTCAGATGTTTTGTTGTTTTGTGTGTGCTATAATGATCACAATTAAACAGTATATCAGATAATGTAAAATGTTGTAAGCATAGATGGGTCAAAGAGGCCATGTTTAGATCAGTATCTGCATTAGGCTCAAACTTGGGTTTGAGTTTGAACAGATTAGGAATAGGAGTTGGATTTGATATATGAATTCTTGTCAGCTGTTTTTACAAGATTTCAACATCTAGTGGCAGAAATTCCATAGGATCACCTGATCTCAAAAAATTTCTGTCAGTCATGACATCATTTGTCCTCATGGTTAATCTTGTGACATTTCTTCTCATGAGACTTCAGCTCCCCCTCTTGAAAATGGCCATGTACACCACCGTGGTTCTCCTGAATAAGTACTTATATACTTAACGGACTACAGCCTCACCTTTGGCTCAGATATACTTAATGCTATTAAGAAGGTGTGGAACAGAGATGGCTCTAAGCTACCTTTCTTTATCTTTCCCTAATTCTGAGGCTGATCAGGGGTTGACCATGCCCTTGAAATAATTTAGAGCAGACTCAGAGCACTCTGTCTGTGTCCTTTTTCCTAGCCATGAGCCAGGGTGACTCTCCTGTTGACTTTAGTGAAGCCAGGATTTCACCCCAGGTTTGTAATACTGTTTTATATCCCAGCAAGGTTAACTCACCATTTAGCTTTAGGGATGAAGGATGGTTTTCTGATTATGGCACTGCACTGGGACTCAGAATATCTGTGGTTAGTTCTCTGCTTTGCCACAGTGTTCCAATATGACCTTGGGTAAGACACTTGATCTCTATGTGTCTCAGTTGCTCATACATTAAAATGGGGATAATAATACTTCCCTATCTCACAGCAGGGATAAAGAAATTCATTACTGTCTGTGGGGTGCTTGGATCCTGCAGTGGGTGCCATGTAAGACCAAAGATAGGAAGGACATTGTGAGGGTAAATAATTTGAGTACCATGCAGTTTCCTGTGAGGGAATTTGGATGATCTCTTAAAAAGCAAAGTTCTGTTCTGCATGGACACTGAAAGATTCCATAGCAGTTTTTTAGATGTAGGTCCTTGCTAAAATTTCCATAGCCTCTATTGTACAATTTGCTTGTGTCATTTGGTGGCTCTCCTACACCCCAGAGGTGGCTATATTTCAGTACTACTGCATGTGTAGCACATAAAGGGCCTTCTTATTCTCAGTTATGTGAAGGATACACAAATGCCTAACCAAACAAAATGTGGATTGGGTGCTTTCTACTTAAATCCTGCAATTAATTACCTCATCCACTTACCTGGAGCTACCTGTAGTAGGTGCGTTCCACTCCTGTGGGGTAGAAATGTGCAGTACAAATTCCAATCCCAGCCCCAACTCTCATGTAGAATGCGCTAAGAATAGAAGAATGTAGCCTGTGCCATGTTACTGCTGCCAAGCAATATCAGACATCACACAGAGTTCATTAGTCAGTTTAAAAGACAAGTCTTCTAACTAGACGTGTGGTTTAAAACTATTCCCCCGTGATGTTCTGGGCTTCAGACTGAGATGCTTGAAAATAAGTCATATCTGCTACTGTTTTCAAAAGAGTTCCCCAGAAATATAGCATGATTGGTTGCCAGGTATAAAATTCTGTGTTCTGACAATTTGCTCCTCGCAAATACAAAATGGCAATAATCCACCTCCCTCCATTTTAAAATAAGCAATTTAAATTATTTGTCATATTTCATTACTGGTGTTGGAAGAGAGATTGACATGTATAATTCTGTTATGGCTACTTTTGTACATCAAGTGTTACAAATTCATCATTCCACAATAGAATTATAGCATGGTAATTAATCACAGATTGTTGTCTCCTAACTGTCTTTCCAATTGTGCTGTTCTGACTGCTAAATATTGCAATCACACACATGTTTTGCTATGTATCGCTGAACTGAAAGCAGCCAAAGACCATTGGGTTATATTTTGAATACCTGATTCAAAAAGAAAAACAATCCAGTCTTGACACAATGTAAAGGTTAGATGCGAATACTACGCTTGTTTCTTGCCAAGATTTTTTAATTTATAAAATTTGAAGGTATAAAAAAGAACATCTGCATTGTATACCCACAGCAATATGAGCTGGATTTTTGTATATGTGTAGTTGCTCATGAAAATTAGGTACAGGCAGGGAAAACTTTTTGAGAAAGTACTACTCTGCAGAAATACATAGCTATTAAGATAAAAGCGGATGAGGGCCTTGCTGGCTCAGAGGATTGGTAATAGGATATGGCACCTTTTTCTTTCAGGTTGCTGACTTGAATCAAGTCCAGATTGTTAGTGACTGAAAATTGCTGAAGTACCATCCAATATGTGTTCAGTGGCCTCTGTCAAATGGGCTTCTGGCTGCAGTCCAGTTTCTTGTAACAGGTGTCCACCTCTCCAGGACCACCCAAGATGGCATCTTTCAGCCAGTCTGAGAAGATTTGTATGGACACCGAGAATGAGCTGCTCTCTCACCTCACTTCCAGGGTACATCTACATTGCACCTTGGAATGAGCTTCCTAGCCCAGGTAGACGGACTCACATTAGCTGGGCTCAAGATAGCATGCTAAAAATAGCAGTGTGGTTGCTGCAGCTCTGCCAGAGACCCAAGCTAATCACCCGAGTTCAGACCCAAGGGATCAGGTGGGCTTGAGAGCCCAAGCTGCCGCCTGAGCCATAACATTCACACTGCTATTTTTAGCACCCTAAATTGAGCCTAGCTAGTGCAAGTCTGTCTACCAGGGCTGGTAGATTCGGTGTAGATATACCCCTACAGAGTCTCTGAACCAGGTCAGGGTATATACAATGTGGGAAACTTGCACCCTCACAGTCTTTGTTATACTAGTTCTGTGGATAAATATGATTCTGGTTTCTATAGCTGTCAGTCAGCACCTTTTACTAACAGTGCTTCCATTTTAAAGGGGTTCTTTAATGATGAAGATCTGAGCAGATACTATTTTCTCTGTTCCTAAATCAAAACTGGTTTCTCTGGTACCCGTCACTTCACTTCCCTCTCATTTGTTCAACCACTTTCCCCCTCCTTGCGCCATAGCATCCTTATTTATTAAAATGCTGTTTAAATAATGACATGAATAGAAGAATACGTCAGCCCTGCTTCTGCCAGTAACATATTCTAGATTAAATGGCAAAAAATTGCATTACCATGGAGTTCAGATTGCTTGGCGGCATGTCACCTCTTTGCAGAATGCTAAGTTGAACATAACTCAAAACATCTGAAAACCAGCATATGCCCAGTTAAGATTGCCCATGCAAACTAAACTCTGCTCCAGTATGTCCTGTTAACACACATACCTTTACTCTGCCAACCACACAGTTGCTGAAATGTACATACCCATTCACTCTCACCCACAGGATTCCATCTAACACTGCTAAAGGACAAAAGGTGTGGGGAAGAAAGAAGATTGAGTGTACCACCTTCCTTCTGTTCCCCTGGAGCTGGCAGTAGCCAATGGGAATGATTTGGATACACTCTTAGTGCAGTCAGTGTGTTACACTAAATGGTGGAGGCAGTAGTTGGGCCTGCTTGGTAAAGATGTGTCTGGGATATGAGGACATGTGTGGATTACTTTGTGGTGTGTGACAGCTGTGACGATGGTATGAGATCTATGTTTAGCACCCTCTGATGAGTGTGAGCAAAAGGCAGGGCTGCATGTGTACCTTCAGGATCCAGAATGCATCATTTCAAAGCAGTATTGTGTATGTCAGATAATTAACAGGGCACAGGCGTTTTATTACAATGGGTATTGTCAGTAGCAAGCTGTGATATGAGAGTTGTCTAAGCATTTATTATCTGCATGCACATCAGGTAAAGTGAGCATGGTCAGTGTCAGGTGCAGCTGCACTAAATGATGGAGGCAGTAGTTAGCTGTGTTTGGTAGACGTGTGTTTGTGAGATCTGTGGATTACTCTGAGGTGCATAACAGCTGTGGCTGTGATATGAGGCAATCTCTGTTTTGCACACTATGAGGATAAGCAAATGGAAGAAGTGCATATTTACTTTCAAGATGCAGCTGCATCATTCCTATACAGAGTTATGTAGGTTACGCCACTAGCATGGCATAAAGCTATTACAAAGGATATTGTCAGCTGAAGTGGAGTAGAGGAGAGGACTCTAATGCTTTAATAATGGTTAAGTGAAAGTGTAGGCTGAGATGTCACCCTGTGGGTAAGTGTATGAGAGCTGTAAAAGGCTGTGTTGTGGATCTTAAATTGTACGTGTGTGGTATTCATTCTGGGGAGCTGGCTAAATATGTGAGTGTATGCCAGGATCTGGAACCTCCTGAATCTTATAGTGCCAAAGGCCAGTGTGAGTCTGTGCTACATGCCTAATGAGGCATTGCTCAAAAGAGGGTAGAGGGAAGGTGGCATGAGCAAACTTTTTTTTCCCTTTATGTCCTTTATTAATGTTAGATGGAATCCTGTGGGTGAGAGTGAATGGGCTGTAAAAAGAGCTGAAGAGCTTATACATTTCAGCAGCTGTAGTGTTAGCAGGGTATGTGTGTTAGCAGGGTGTACTGGGGCATTGCTGAAAGATGGTTTTCAGTTTTGGTGTGAGCTTTGCTCAACTCAGTGTTCTGCCAGGGAACGACATACCACCAAGCAACCTTAACTCTGCATTAACATTGTTTTTTGGCCCTTGAATTTCTTAGTTTTCTGAACAGGAAAAGATATGTTATTGGTAGGTGTGAATAGTCATTGAGGCTGTTGTGCATATCATGTTCCGCACTTTTCATACTAAGCCAGCCATCCCCCTCACCCCCCGACACACACACACCAGCTGGCCCCCCCAATGCCTGCTTTGGAACACCTCCCTAGCCGTGCCCTGACCCATTCACTGCATTCCTCCTCCAACCTGGCCTCCACCCATGGGCATAGTTTTGGAGGGATAGGGGAGCGTTGCCCCCCCAACTGCAAGCCTCAGGCAGGAGTAGAATTTGGCCCCCCACAGCCCCATTGGCCTGACTGGAGCTGCCCCACCCCCAAATATAGAAGTCAAACTACGCCTATGCCCCCACCCCATTACCCCCCTCCCTGAACCCCTTCCCCCTCCAAAGGGGAAGCAAGGAATTCATCTCGCTGAGGTGTTCACTCCCTGGTATATATACCCTTCTATTGTTGTTACTTCCCCCTCCCCCCCATATCTTGACTCACATGCAGTGTCTGGAGCAAAGTACAACCTGTTACAGTGGAATGGTGTTCCTGGTCATGTTTCAGAATGGTTGGAGGGTGATATTTGTGGCAGGGCCAGTAACAGAAACAACAGAAAGCGTTTCTGTTCCAAAATACTGGACGTTTTATGTTTGAGAGAAAGATCCTTTAACCCCTGCCTAAAAGATGTACCCCATCTCTGAGAAACAGTCAGGTGTCAGAGCCTGTAATGTTTCTATGCCATACAGTACACATTTTCTGGTCAGCCATGAGCCCGCCAATTTCCCGATTCATTTTCTTCTAATACTTACTAGGAGTTTTCATTCTGTTGCTGAAGCAATCAGTCAGATGCTCAGTCCAATCAGAGTCCAGCCTCTCAAGTCACCAATTAGATGCTGCAGAGTAGGCATAGACAATGCCTACAGAGGCCACCTTTCTCCACCCAAATCAGC
Source organism: Terrapene triunguis (assembly GCF_002925995.2). Classification (NCBI taxonomy): domain Eukaryota; kingdom Metazoa; phylum Chordata; order Testudines; family Emydidae; genus Terrapene; species Terrapene triunguis. Next base: position 15,780,784 of record NW_020664409.1, read on the forward strand.
CTGTAGTCCGCAATCTCCATGTCATGGTGTACTCCTTGCTGTCCTGCAAACTTCTATGCCTTGTGATCCAGGACTCACCCAGAAGCCACACATTGGAAACTGTACTGGTAGAGAGCACATTTCTTTTCCCTCAGAGGTCAAGGTACCCGAGCTGTCAGTTCTAAACCTCTATGCTATAGGTCTTTGAAACACCACATTAATCTGCGCTGAAATCAGGAAGCAGACACTTTCCTTCCCTGCGCCTATGTAGGGGCTAGTAAAATACAGATTTTCTTAAACAACCAATCCAAGGCTTGCTTACCACCCGTTCTCATGCCCAACCCTTCTGCAGCTGCAACCCTTCTTTCCGGCCCCATTCCCACACAAAGTCCTCTGGATCTGGCTCCTCCCCACCTGATAACAAAAATTATGGTTAGACTGGCTGATGACTGTTCTCCTGTGTTCACAGTAATCATCCCCATAAATTAAAGACAGACACAACTTGTATCAAGCAACCTGAGTTATTAAATCTTTATTCCACAGGTATACAAAGTTTGGACTAGAAACGTCATTGGTGGGGTGGTCAGTGGGGCAATGGTATTGGCACGCTCCCTTGAACTACCCAGACAAGCACAAAGTTGCAACCCCTAGCTCAAATGACTCCAGGTTTGGGTCACTAACCCTGCCTTGCACCCTCTAAGTGCACGGCCGTGCAGATGCTTATTAAGCCCCGCACAGGGGCTCAGGGCTGCGGCGAGGAGAGATACCTCTTCCTGCTGGCCCCAGCACAGACCTGCTGCGGCGGGGAGAGGCGCCCCTCCCCGCCAGCCCCAGCACAGACTTGCCCCGGACTTGTCATGGCCGGGGGAGAGGAGCCTCTCTCCTGGCCTGGAGCTGCTGCAGTGAGAGAGGGCTGGGGGGGAGTCCTCTCTCCCCACCACAGCCCCGAGGCAGCCTGCACCCCAAACCCCTCACTCCCCAATCCTACCCCAGAGCCCTCCCCTTCCCCCCCGCATCCTAACCCTCTGCCTCAGCCCTGAGCCCCCTCCCACACTCCAAACCCGTTGTCCTCACCCCTACAACATGAGTTTTGTTATGTGCACCAATATGAAGGTGATGTGTCACACATCACCTCCATATTGGTGCACATAACAAAATTCATTCCGCACATGGACATAAAAAAATTAGAGGGAACACCGGACGCAACCCTAACTATAGGAGTGCTGCTGTACCATTATGGTTTCTTTTTAACAGCTGTGCTTTTCTTATTTGATCTCATCACATTTTCCCTATTTCAACCTTAAGCCACTTTCACTTAGCCAGCACTCAGGATCATAGAGAAGAAAAATGCAGCCATTACTATTGTTATTTCATTATTATGAATCATGTTTATTTCAGTAGTGCCCAGGGACCAACAAAGAATGGGGTCCCATTGGGCTAGGCACTATAGAATACATAGTCATAGAGAGTTTAAGGCCAGAAGGAACTACTAGATCATCTAGTCTGGTCATCTGTATATCACAGGCCACCAACACCACCCAGCACCTGCCCACTAAATCCAACCATCAAAATTAGACCAAAATATTACAGCCCACTGGAGACTAAACTATTATGTGCCACAGGCAGAGAATAGGAGGGACCCAGGGGCACCATCCCCCCAAATGGCAGGAAAGTGATTAAGTCATACATACCCAGCTAATCCCAGCAAGTGATCTGTGCTCCATGCTGCAAAGAAAGGTGAACCCCCTCCCCCCCCCCACCACCACCAAGTCACCGTGAACCTGACCTGGGGGAAAATTCCTTTCCAACTCCACATATGGTGATCAGTTAGACCTTGAGCATGTGAACAAGAACCAGCTAGCTAATCAGTCCCTGCTCTGAAGAGCTTACAATCTAAATAGGCAAGATAGAAAAAAGAGAAGAGAAAGGGAAATCAAATGAGTTATAAAGCAGCACGAGAGGAACCACTTGAGTAATTCTGTTAAAGTAATATTGGACCCCAGATTTGCTGAGATATTGGTTTTTATTTTAGCATTTTTAGATTGTTCAAGGCTAACAATTTTTGAAAGTTCTTGAAACAGTTTCCTAACATTTTAAATAACTTTACTATAAGGAAAGCAGCAAATGTTTTATGATCCCAGACTGGAGGTCTGACCCAGTGTGGTGCTGAGGATCTGTAATCCCATTGCCTTCAAAGGACATTAGGAGTGCTGAGTAATTTGTAGAACTGCGTTCTTAAATGCCTGAGAAGTAAACTGTAATTGTTACCCTGTCCAGTCCAATCAAGCTGATTTTTCCCTCATCAAGTTGTTCACTCCTTTTACATGATAGGTCATAAAGCACAAAAAAAGAAGAAGAAAGTTAGCACTTTTTGGTGTCTCCCTATAAATAAATCCACGTACTAACATTACAGCTGGTTGGAAAACAGGCCACATTTTTTTTCAAAATTCATACTCATTTTTATTTCAGTTTTTTCAGGCTTTTTTAACGGTTTGTTGAAATTTTGAAACTTTTTGAAATTTCAACATTTTTCAAAAATTGAAAATTTTCTTCCAGCTTTTTAGCTGGTCACAACCAACCAACCAAAAAAATCACTGAAAATGTTCAGGTTTTTTTGTTTTTGTTTTCTTTTGGGGGAATTTCTTTTGAAATTCAAATGTTCAACAAAAAATGTAAAAAAATCAAAATTAAAAAAAATGTTGATCAGCTCTACTATCTGTTACTTGGCATTATTCTTCTGCCCGATTATCTCTCTCTCTCTACATAAAAAACATGCTATTTTAGAAATCCAGGAAGTAATCAAACAGCAGCCATTTAAATAGAATATCATACCAATTAGTAAATAAGAGACCAGTCTTGCTCTCATTCAGATCAATAGGAGTTTGGTGGATTATTTCAATGGGAACAGAGTAGGCTCAAAGTTACTAACTGCATACAGTAAATGAAGAGAGGCAAATTCAGTTATGCAAGCAGACACAAATTTTAAATTCCCAAGGACAGGGCATTAGTAAAATGAGTGCATTAAAAATATTTTAAAAAGTTTTCAATCCACGGACCTAATAAAGGACATTCTCTTATTTTGCATCTTAAGTGTCTATAGAGTTAATTCTTATGAGAGATGAAATTTCCAGAAAATGTAAGGGAAGACTCATTTTAGCTTTGCAGAAACTTGGATAATATAATATTGATTACTATGGCAGTAAAAATTTGCACTCATACATACATTACTATACTGTTCATGCAGTACCTGCATATATTCAGATGTGTGTACTTGGTATGCAGAGTTTTGCTAAATCACTACACTGGAGATGGCATATCCTCATTAAAACCTGCAGGGCTTTTTCATAGGGAATAATGAACTTTTTATAGCCTTTTAAAACTAGCAATATCATTTAATGGAGAATTATATCTCTGCTATAGAATTATATAGATTCATTTTAAAATGTTATAGAAAGGCTATAATTCTTCATTACATTCTATAGCTTTTTATAGTAAATTCTACAGAAGGGTATTGATTTTACCCCATTACAGTCTATAGGAGTTTTCTATAAGGGAATAGAGTATTGTAGTGTTTTCAAAGAGATGTTTTTTTGAGAGTCCTTTTTCTCTGAGCCTAACGGCTGTTTTAGCATCAATGTTAATTAAAAACAAAACTAAGATAAAAATAGTTGTTTAGTTTCTAGTGTTCATTACTTGAGACGTCATTGACTGTTAGTCAGTTGATACTACTGCACTCTGAAACCTTCATGCTGATACATAGAGTGTTCCCAGCCTAGCTGATAATGTAGAATTAAGGAGGCAGCATGATCTAGAGTATAAGGCAAGGAACAGAGAGTTAGGAATGGATCTGTGCAAATGTCTGCCATTTCTCTTTGTAGGGATTGGGCGAACAATTTATTTTGGCTTTCACTTTTCGAGTGTATGTTTGGGGGGTTGTTTCAGGCCTTACATTTTTATAAACAAAATTCAAATTGCAAACTGAAATGCAATAAAAACTGCTAAAATTCACCTATCATGTAAAAATCAGATTAAATCCCAAATTGTATATGATGTCAGTGTGAAAATCATGCATTGGCTCAGATTCACATGAAAGGTTGGTGAACTTTTCATTGAATCTGATCTGAATTTCAAGTTTATAATTAAACCCAAATCAGGAGAGTTTTATAACATTTTGATATCTCTATTCAGGGAATCCATCTTTCCCATTGACTCATGACCATAGGCAAGTGACTAAATCATTCTGTGCCTGTATTTCTCAAACGAATACTGCCCTACCTCACAGAGCCATTGTGAGGCTTAAAACTTACTTTTAAAGCACCCGGGGTTCTTTAGATGAAAGATACTGTAGACATGAGGTAGTATGGTTCAATGAATTGGGAGTGGGAGACAGGATACGTGGGCTTTATTCCCTGCTCTGCTACTGACTCACTTTATGTCCGAAAGCGAGTTATTTTGCATCTCTGAATCAGTCTGCCCATCTATAAAATGGGTATAATGCTACTTGTGCACTTTTTGAAACACACTGAGCACAGGGATGAAAAGCACTATGTAAGGACTAAGTTTTATTGAAATTACAATATTTTATATACCACCTATCAAACAATGAGAGAACCTTGAACACACAAGAAAAGTATGAAAAATATGCAACAATTGTCACTCTATTAGGGCCAAATCCAGGCTTCGAATATACATGTTAACCAGTAAATCCAGGGCTAGGAGTGCACTCCAACTCAGCTCCCTAAAACTAGTAGAGTTAATTTTCTGTAGGCTACAAAATGGTATTCCAGGTGGGGCTTACAGGGTAGGTGCATGCATTATGGCACATAAATCCCCTGAAATTCTCAGGACCCTCACATGCTATACCTTGAACAGATTACTTGTGCTCACTGTCATGAGTAATGTGTGCAGGCAGTTGTGCAGGGATTGTGTGAGCATTCCCAGGCTGGCTAGAATATGATGCCAAAGTATATATCATTTGCATCATTAATTTGCACCTATTTTAGGTTCAGCTTGAAGACACTCCATGTTCCAAGCTTTGCAGGCTTATTTAAATGTATATTTAGGTCAGTACTAATAATTCTAGAAGGATTTCCAATTAAGAAGCATTGTGGGTTCTGAAGTACCCAGTGAGCACTCAGGTGAATTAGGGCTAGCTCTACCATATAGGCACAGCAAGAGAGGAGGGCAGGCCATTGTGAACAGAGAATAGAGTTAAAATCATAGAAATGTAGGACTGGAAGGGAACTCAAGAGCCCCCTGCACTGAGGCAGGACCAAGTATACCAAGACCATGCCGGACAGGTGTCTGTCTAACCTGTTTTTAAAAATCTCCAATGTTGGGGATCCCGCAATTTCAATTGGAAGCCTATTCCAGGGCTGTATAGGTAAAAAGCTTTTTCTAATATCCTAATATGCTGCAGATTATCCAATTATTTCTTGTCCTACTTCAGTGGACATGGAGAACAGTTGATTACTGTCCTCTTTATAACAGCCCTTAACATATTTTGAAGACTGTTATCAGGTCCCCCCTCAGACTTTTTTCTCAGAACTAAACATGCCCAGTTTTTTTAACCTTTCCTCATAGGCCAGGTTTTCTAAACCTTTTATCATTTTTGTAGCTCCCCTCTGGACTCTTCAGTCTCTCCAAATCCTTCTGGAAATGTGTCACCCAGAACTGCACAAAGTACTCTAGCAGAGGCCTCAACAGTGCTGAACAGAGCAGGATAATTACCCCAGTGTCTGACATACAGCACTCACATTAATACACCCCAAAATGATATTAGTCTTTTTTTTGCATCTGTATCACATTGTTGACTCATATTCAATTTGTGATCTGCTATAAACCCAGATCCTTTTCGGCAGTACTACTGCCTTGCCAGTTATTCCCCATTTTGTATTGGTGCATTTAATTTTTTACTTCCTAAGGGTAGTACAGTAACTCCTCGCTTAATGTTGTAGTTATGTTCCTGAAAAATGCGACTTTAAGCAAAACGATGTTAAGTGAATCCAATTTCCCCATAAGAATTAATGTAAATGGGGGGGTTTAGGTTCCAGGGAAATTTTTTTCACCAGACAAACTATATATATATATATATATATATATATATATATACAAACAGTATAAGTTTTAAACAAACAATTTAATACTGTACACAGCGATGACGATTGTGAAGCTTGGTTGAGATGGTGAAGTTAGAGGGTGGAAGAGGGTGGGATCTCCCAGGGAATGCCTTGCTGCTAAATGATGAACTAGCACTTGGCTAAGCCCTCAAGGGTTAACACACTATTGTTAATGTAGCCTCACACTCTACAAAGCAGCACGAATGGAGGGAGGGGAGACAGCATGGCAGACAGAGACAGAGACACACATCCTGTGTGTGGGAGAGAAAGAGAGATATTCATTGCCCCTTTAAGTATGCTGACCCCACTCTAAGTACATTGCCTTTAAAAAAATCAGGAAGTTGAGACAGCAGCTCCGGCCAGCAAGCTCTCTCCATCCTGAGCCCTGTCCTGTCCCTACCCTGCTCTATATGGAGAAGGGGTAAGTGGGGGGCAGGAGCAGGGGGGAGGAGGACACCCTGACATTAGCCCCCCTTTTCCCCCCTCCCCTGCACAGCAAGCAGGAGGCTCCCGGGAGCAGCTCCAAGGCAGAGGGCAGGAGCAGCACATGGCAGTGTGGGGGGAGAGACAGCTGAACTGCCAGCAATTGGTAGCCTGCTGGGCGGCTGCTGCACGGGGAACTTAGGGGGGCTGCCAGTCCACCCTGGTTCCAAGCCCCCACCAGCTAGCTGCAACGGGCTGCTCTTCCTGCAAGCAGTGGACAAAGCAGGCAGCTGCCAAACGACGTTATAAGGGAGCATTGCACAACTTTAAAGGAGCACGTTCCCTAATTGATCAGCAACGTAACAATGAAACAACATTAACCAGGACGACTTTAAGTGAGGAGTTACTGTACTATGTACTTATCTTTATTTAATTTCATCCTGTTGATTTCAGACCAATTCTCCAATTTGTCAAGGTCCTTCTGAATTCTAATACTGTCCTTCAGAGTGGTTTCAACCCCTCCCAGCATGCTGTCATCCACAAATTTTAAAAGCATACTCTCCACTCTATTATCTAAGTCATTAATGAATATATTAAAAAGTACCAGATGCAGGAATGACTCCTGTAGAATCCAACTAGGTACATCCTCCCAATTTGACAGCAAACGATTGATAACTACTCTTTGAGTACAGTCTTTCAACCAATTATGCACCTACCTTATAGTAATTTATCTAGACCACATTTCCCCAGTTTGTTTATGAGAATGTCATGTGGGACTGTATCAAATGCCTCACTAAAATCAAGATATATTATGTCAACAGTTTCCCCTCATTCACCAAGCCAATAACCTGTCCAAGAAGGAAATTAGGTTGGTTTGGTGTGATTTGTTCTTGACAAATTCACATTGGCTATTACTTAGTGACCTATTTGCCAGAAGTTGGCAATGGGCAACAGGGGATGGATCGCTTGATGTTTACCCGTTCTGTTCATTCCCTCTGGGGCACCTGGCATTGGCCACTGTCGGAAGACAGGGTACTGGGCTAGATGGACCTTTGGTCTGACCCAGTATGGCCATTCTTATGTACTTATATTAACCTCTAGGTGCTTATAAATTGATTGTTTAATAATTTGTTCCAGTATCTTTCCAGATATTGAAGTTAGGCTGACTGGTCTATAATTCCCTGCATCCTCTATGTTCCCCATCCTCCACGAGTTCTTGAAGATAATTGCTAACAGTTCCAAGATTGCTTCAGCTAGTTTCTTCAGTACCTTAAGATGAATTTCATCAGGCCCTGCTGACTTGAATACACCTAGCTCATCTAAATATTCTTTAACCTGTTCTTTCCCTATTCTGGCTTGCATTCCTTCTCCTGGCTAATATTAATTGTATAAAATATCTTGTCACCTACGTTCCCTCTCAGTTGCGTGCCTGTGCAGCTGTGCAGGAGGCCACCAAGGGCTGCGTAAGCGTGCACACTGCACTCAGGAGCATGGAGTGAGGAGGGGAGTTGTGATGGGGGAGCTTGGGGTGTGCCTGGCTGCGGCAATTCCCCCAGCCCTGAGGCTGCGGCGGGGCCAGACGCTTCCCCCCTCTGCTGCTCCGGAGCTGCGGCAGAGCAAGATGCCTCTCCCTCCCAGCCCTGGGGCTGCGGCGGGACGAGACATATCTCCTCCCTAAAGCCTCAGGGCTGTGGCAGAGAGAGAGGACTCCCCCAGCCCCAGAGCTGCTGCGACCAGGGAGAGGTGCCTCTCCCACAGCCCACGTGCTGCTGGGGGGAGAGAGGGCTGGAGGGAGTCCTCTCTCCCTGCCACAGCCCCGGGCAGCCTGCACCCCAAACTGGAGCCCTCACCATCCTGCACCCAAGCTTCTGCCACAGCCTGAGCCCCCTCTCACACCCTGAACCGCTCATTCCCGGCCCCACCCCAGAGCCCACACCCCCAACCAGAGCCCTCAAACCCCACACCCCAACCCTCTGCCCCAGCCCTGAGCCCCCTCCCACACTCCAAACCCCTCAGACCCACCCCGCCACACATCACCTCCATATTGGTACACATAACAAAATTCATTCCACACTTGGATGGGAAAAATTAGAGGGAACACTGCTTGTCACACTTAATCTTTTTAGTGAAGACTGAAGCAAAATAGGCATAAACACCTTAGTCTTCTTGATGTCATGCGTTGTTAACTGACTTTTCCTGCTGAATAGTGGACCTATATTTTCCATCACCTTTCTCTTGCTCCTGATGTATTTCTAGTACTTCTTCTTCTTGCTTTTTATGTCCCTTGCTAGGTCTAACTCATTTTGTTCCTTATTCTTTCTGATTTTGTCCCTACGTGCTTGTGCTATTCTTATGTAATCATCCATTTGTCCATGTTTCCACATTTTGTAGGATTCCTTTTTGATTTTCAGGTCATTAAAGTGTTCCTGAGGGAGCCATATTGGGCTCTTATTATTCTTCCTATCTTTCCTTCACATCAGGATAGTTTGCTGCTGTGGCTTTAATATTGTGTCCTTGAGAAACTGCCAGCACTCCTGAACTCCTTTTTCCCTTAGATTTTCTTCCCATGGGACCTTATCTACCAGTTCTCTGAATTTGTTAAAGTCTGTTTTTTTGAAGTCCATTGTCTTTATTCTGCTGCTCTCACTCCTTCCTTTCCTTAGAATCATGGACTCTATCATTTCAGGATCACTTTCACCCAAATTGCTTCCACCTTCATATTTGTAATCAATTCCTCCCTGTGAGTCAGAATCAAGGCCTAAAAGGTTGTTCCCCTTGTTACTTTCTTCACCTTCTGAAGGAAGAAGTTGCCCCAATACATTCCAAGAACTTATTGGAGATTTTGTGTTTGGCCTTATTACTTTTCCAACAGATGTCTGGGTAGTTAAAGTCCCCCATTACTACCAGGTTTTGTATTTTGAATATTTCTGTTATTTGTTCTAGAAATGCCTCATCTACTTCCTCCTTCTGCTTTGGTGGTCTATACTATTGTTGACTCCTACCATGACATTGCCCCTGGTTTTCCCCCCTTTTATATTCACCCAGGGGCTTTCTATGGTCTGCCTCTCACTTCCTTCTGTACTCAGAACAAGTATGTATATTCTTGATGCATAATGCAACACCTCCTTCCTTTTTTCCCTGCCTGTCCTTCCTGAACAAGCAATACCGTTATACCAATATTTCAGTAATGGAATTCTGGAAGATGGTGAATTAGGGGAGAAAAAATCCCAGAAAGAAACAGATCCTGAGAAGAAAAGAGAGAAGCAGGGAAGAGGAGAAGAGAATAAAGAAGGAAGGGTGAAAAAAGATAGGGGGGACTCGATAGTTCAGGGAATGGAAAGAGAAGAATAGAAACTCTCATCTCTAGCTTGCAAGGTCAAATCCTGCTTAGGTTACTGTAACCAAAATTTGTTACCATACTTTGGCTGCTGCTGCTACTGTTCTTAGTCTTAGTTGATGGGCATCCATATTATAGGAACCACCACCACCTCCACAGGTTGTTGATGCTTCATTGGTAGTCTTAGCAGAGAGGTGAGAGGCTGAATTAACTGGAAAGTGATCCATGATCCCTCCTAATCAGGGTTGGGCAGCCCGGGGAGGCTCACAGTGCCACTGCCCAAGGAGTAGTAACTTTGTGGATGAATAGAGACCCTGAGTTGTCACTTGCTTAAAAAGGAGGAAGAAAGGACATAGAAATCCTACATTGCATCTTGTAATACTTCTACATTACAGCTGGAAGGGGACTGGATTTTCCATTTCACAGGAAATGCCTTGATTTTTTATTTTTTTTCCATTCCAAAAATGGAACAAAGCATTTTTTTAAAAAAATTATTCAACAAAATGAAATTCAGAAAAAAATAGTTTCAGATTGAGTGAAACTAACCTTTTGTTTAAATTTTGATCTCGTTTAACATTAAAGAAAAATTATATATATAAGAGAATTTTGTTTTGAACATTTTTTCCTAAACAAAAAACCAAAACCTTTTGTTCCCAAAATGCCAAAGCAGGAGGTTTTGACATTATCGAAACACTTCACTTTGTGTTTTTTCTAAACAAAATTGTCAAAATTGACTTTTTAAAAATGTTTTGATTAGGGCTGTCGATTAATCACAGTTAACTCACGCAATTAACACATGATTAAAAAATTAATTGTGATTAATCTCACTGACAATAGAATACCAATTGAAATTTATTAAATATTTTTGGATGTTTTTCTACATTTTCAAATATATTGATTTATATTACTACACAGAATACAAAGTCACTTTATGTTAGTTTTTATTATAAATATTTACACTGTAAAAATGATAAACAAAAGAAATAGTATTTTTCAATTCACCTCATACAGGTACTGTAGTGCAATCTCTTTATCGTACAAGTGTAACTTAAAAATGTAAATTTTTTTTGTTACATAACTGCACTCAAAAACAAAACCATGTAAAACTTTAGAGATTACAAGTCCACTCAGTCCTACTTCTTGTTCAGCCAATTGCTAAAACAAACAAGTTTGTTTACATTTACGGGAGAAACTGCTGCCTGCGTCTTATTTACAATGTCACCTGAAAATGAGAACACTTTTGTAGCTGGCATTGCAAGGTATTTACATGCCAGATATGCTAAACATTCGTATACCCCTTCATGCTTCAGCCACCATTCCGGAGGACATGCTTCCATGCTGATAATGCTCGTTAAAAAAATAGTGCATTAATTAAATTGGTGACTGAACTCCTTGGGGGAGAAGTGTATGTCTCCTGTTTTGTTTTACCCGCATTCTGCCATATATTTCATGTTACAGCAGTCTCGGATGATGACCCAGCACATGTTGTTTGATTTACGAACACTATCACTGCAGCTTTGACAAAATGCAAAGAAGGTACCAATGTGAGATTTCTAAAAATAGCTACAGCACTCAACCCATGGTTTAAGAATCTAAAGTGCCTTCCAAAATATAAGAGGGACGAGGTGTGGAGCATGCTTAAAAGAGCGAAAGTCTTAAAAGAGCAACATTTTGATGCGGAAACTACAGAACCCGAACCACCAAAAAAGAAAATCAACCTTCTGCTGGTGGCATCTGACTCAGATGATGAAAATAAACATGCATCGGTGCACTCTGCTTTGGATCGTTATCGAGCAGAACCCATCATCAGCATGGACGCATGTCCTCTGGAATGGTGGTTGAAGATGAAGGGACATAGGAATCTTTAGCGCATCTGGCACGTAAATATCTTGCGACGCCGGTTAAAACAGTGCTATGCGAATGCCTGTTCTCATTTTCAGATGACGTTGTAAACAAGAAGCGGGCAGCATTATCTCCTGCAAATGTAACCAAACTTGTTTGTCTGAGCGATTGGCTGAAGTAGGACTGAGTGGACTTGTAGGCTCTAAAGTTTTACATTGTTTTATTTATGAATGCAGGGTTTTTTTGTACATAATTCTACATTTGTAAGTTCGGCCTTCATGATAAAGAGATTGCACTACTGTACTTGTATTAGGTGAATTGAAAAATACTATTTCTTTTGTTTTTTACAGTGCAAATATTTGTAATAAAAAATAAATATAAAGTGAGCACTGTACACTTTGTATTCTGTGTTGTAACTGAAATCAATATATTTGAACATGTAGAAAACATCCAAAAATATTTAAATACATGGTATTCTATTATTGTTTAGCAGCGCGATTAGTCGCAATTAATTTTTAAATTGCTTGACAGCTCTAGTTTTGATGAAAAAATTCTGTCCAGCTCTATGCTTGCCAACTGGTCCATGACATTGATACAATGTGGGCCAAATTTTTTCCTTTAGTGGAGTTACTCATATGAATAAGGTGAGCAAGGTTTGACTCTGCTTTTACAGCTCTGCTTGTACAGAGGTTTTTCATAGTAACTGAGTCCCATAATATTTTCCAGAGCTAAGTGATACAGTGTAAAATAGATGATTGTTTCCTAAAACACTGAATTATAATTTTCATGAAGCTATCATTAGGGGTGGAAATAAACAGGTACCAACTGGCAGTCAGGAACAGCAGAAACATATTTTGTCTTCTAAATAAGCAGTTGTTCTCTAAGATTGTGGTTATCAGTATCAGGCAAAAACAAGATGCCTTTGACAAGGTATTAAAAGCATCTGGCAAAGGATTGAGATTTTTTTAATTTTTAATTTTAAGTCTAACTATCATTTGCACTAAAAGTGGACTGCAGAGGCTTTAAATATCTTGAAACAATCAGGTGATCATCAACATTCCAGATGGGTTTATTTTTTGACAGTGAAAGCTCTTCCAGCTTGCATTGTTCTATTGCAGCTTTTTTCAGTAAGTGCTCTGTGCATAAAAAAATGTGTGGTTTACGTGTTAAAAGCATAAAATATGTGTGCTTGGGAACAGGGAGAGATGTTCCCTGTTCTTCATCAAACTGACTTTGTCCTGTGCAGAAAGGCTATGCTCCTGCACAGGGGCATGCAACTCACGCGAATCAAAATAAAATTTGGGATTAATTTCTTAGGAACAAGGATGGTTAGTTTGTCCCTCACTCTATCCCCTCCCACTTAGGGCAGTGCCCTAAGGGCACAGTCCTGCCACCTTTACTCAGGTTAAGGAATACCTTACTCCATGAGCAAGCCTGCTGAGTTCAATGAGACTGCCTGAAGAGTAAGGTACTATTCAATGGGCCAGAACATCAGCCAGGGTAAAATGTCATAGCTTCAGTGGAACTACCAGGATTTGCACAAGCAGAGAATCTGGTTCAGTGTGAATAAGAATAGCAGAATCAGGCCCTTTGTGTTTCCTTTCTTTTGTTCTCCCTCTTTTTTCCCCCTAGTCTTTTCTTTTTACCTCTTCTGTTTGCACCCAGGAGGAAAAACTTGTATAATTATTAATGGTTAGGATTGGGAAACAAACATTTTTATCTTGTTATCTATGCAGTCTCTGTTTGATTTTATTGTTGCCAGAGACAGGTTTAGACTCAATGCTTCTCTCTATATTTCTTTTATTTAAAAAGTGTTAGAATAATATATGTTCCTGTAAAAGCACAAGATATGACCCAAACCTATTGTTAAATAAAATAATATATTTCTCAAATATGTCACACTTTTTAAAGAGGTGTTTTAGACCATAGCCAGAATTTTCAAACCTAAAGTCAGGTTCCTAAATGTATATTTAGGCATCTAAATAAAAGTGGCCTCATTTTCAAAGGTGCAGAGTACATGCATCTCCCATTGACTTCACTGGCATTTGTGGGTGCTCAGTATACTGGTAATCAGGCCAGTTTTATTTAGAAGCCTGACTTTTGGCACCCTCGGTATGAACATTTGGGCCCAGATGCACTAGCAACACTGCCACATGTGAGAGCCAGTTCAAGACATGTCATGACTCCTGCTTCAGGTGGACAGGAATGGATACAAGCATCATGATTTGATTCTCTCTGTCTTTGGATTGGGGGTGGGTGCAGTCTGTTTCACTCCACAACCCCCATCCATGATGACTAATTGTAAGAGCTGCTGTGTATCCTTGGAAAGAGTTGTTCCCTTTTTGTCTCTAAGATGAATACAGCATGCACAGTGTGGATGCAGAGTGCTGCAGGGTGAAAAATGATGAGCCGGGCAATCTGACTCTGCATCATTGAGAGCACAGCTGCATGGCCGCCTCCTGCTTCTGCTTAGCAGCAAGAGAACGGTCTGGAGGCTTGATCCAAAGCTCTCAGAGTAAATGGGAATCTTTCCACTCATTTCAAAGGGCTTTGGATCAGGCTCAGAGAGGAATGAATAGTCTCTTTAGCTTGCTATCACCCTTAAACCCATGACCACTCATATAAACTTGTTCTCTGCCTACAACCCACCTCTTACTTACCCTGCATAGTTGTGAGTAAGGGAGCAGATGCACAACGAACATAGGTCTCAATGTTAAGGATTGTGCCTAGTGCTTAACCTTTCATATGTCCTGTGCATGGCCTCCACACACTAGCACCAAAGTACAACTTTGCCTTCCTGGCTGCATGCTGCTCAAAGTCTGAGAAGGTCAAGAGGAAGGTTTTCAAAGGTTTCCAACTCCTATTCACCTTCACTGAATGAAACTCATGGAATTTCACTGAGAGTCAATGAGAGTTAGGCATTTAGCTGCCATGTGAGCTTTTGAAAATATCCCCCGGATACATTAGTACTCCTGACTGTTGGGTGAAGGTAGAGGAATGGGAGTTGGACAGAGGCAAAACATGTCCAGGGGTTCGGGGAACCTCATTTCCTTACGGCCCCTTGAAAATCCCAGCCCAAGAGTGTGGCAGAGAATGAAGAGGTGGTTGGAAAATTTGGTAGAGAAATTGAAAATAAACAAAAAATGCAAAAATGTTTTCCATTTTCCAGGCACATCTACTTGTTGACCCTTACTAAGACCAGCTTGTTGTCCTCAAATCACTGTCCTCAGAGGTGGGAGGCAGACTTTCAAGGTGTACGTTATGATTGTCATCAAGTGGGGAGAGAAGAAAGCCTATATTCAACTGTCTGATGCCTCTATTTCTTGGGGGGGGGGGCAGGAATCTCCATATAAATTATAACCCTATCTGTGGGAAAACGCTTGCTATTGTTATCCCAAGGGGTTAGATGTTCTCTTGTACAAGTAGGAATTAAGTATACACACCTTTTTAATACCTGAAGAATTCAGTTTATACTCTGAAATGACATAAAAGTGGGAAAATTAGTAATTTCTCTACATGCCAGAATTCCACCTGCAGGCAGAACAATATGCAATCTGGATCCTCTAACATCTGGTCCAGAACAGGGTGGTGATGTTATGAATCAAGATGAGTACAATGTTCCTGTGCCTTTTAGATCAGATTAGATGATCACGATGGTCCCTTCTGACCTTAGAGTCTATGAGTTTGCTAAACCCACACTAAAAATGATTGCATCCACAGGACAAAAGGATGTCTACATAACTGACTATAGTTTTCATCTATATTTCTTGCTTCAGACTGGACTAGCATACCCATGGAAATTACCTTTGTTATAATTTATAACAGTGGTCGGCAACCTCTGGCACGCGGCTCGCCAGGGTAAGCACCCTGGCGGGCCGGGTCAGTTTGTTTACCTGCCACATCTGCAGGTTCGGCCGATCGCGGCTCCCACTGGCCACGGTTTGCTGCTCCAGGCCAATGGGGGCTGTGGGAAGCCGCGGCCAGCACATCCCTCGGCCTGTGTCGCTTCCTGCAGCCCCCATTGGCCTGGAGCAGCGAACCACGGCCAGTGGGAGCCGCGATCGGCTGAACCTGCAGACGCAGCAGGTAAACAAACTGGCCCGGCCCGCCAGGGTGCTTATCCTGGCGAGCTGCGTGCCAGAGGTTGCCAATCCCTGATTTATACCAATCATAATGTTGTCATGATTACTGTTCTCAGCATCTTTGAAATGTAAGGCTATAGGCCCAAATCTCAGAATTCTTACTCAGCAGTTACTCAGTCCATACTCAAGCAAAGCTCTTAGGGGCAGGGACTGTATCTATATTTTTGAGAAGTTCCTATATGAATGGGGCCCTGATCTTGACTGGAGCTTTTGGGCATGCAACAGAAATAACTTAATAATTATTAATGGGACTTTTACTCACCCAAGAACTGAATAAATGCTAAGTGTTTCACAATCTGTACAAAACAACTGTTGCTTTTAAAATAAATATAAATATCTGGATAAGTATTATTTCTGGTACCAAAGGAATATAACATTTGGTACATGTTGCCCTCTTTAAAAACTACTTTTTGGTGAATATTTGTACTTGTGGAAAGTACCAGCCTGGCAGAAAGTATGCAGTGTTATTGGTAGCCAGGTCAGTCCCAGGATACTACAGAGACAAGGTGGGTGAGGTAGTATCTTTTATTGGACCAACTTCTGTTGGTGAGGGAGACAAGCTTCTGAGCTTACAGAGCTCTTCTTCAGGTCTGGTGAACTAAGTTTGAAATAAGGTCCCTCACCAACAGAAGTTGGTTTGATAAAAGATATTACTTCACCAACCTTGTCTCTCTAAAGACTTGGCAGAGTCAAATTCTATATTTATCATTAAACAGCCACAACCTGAGGGTCAATGCCAGTCTGTTCCTATAGCCCGCCTACTTTCTTCAGACATGGTAGTATAGCTGAGTGGGTAAATAGCAATTTATTTAACCAATTTCACCTCAATTTCAATTTTAAAAATGTCTGTGGGTAAAGCTGGATGAAAAATAGGAAAATTTTCATAAAAAATTGTCCCTTTTTTAGTTAAAATTTTGAAATTTGGAAAATCTTAACCAGCTCTAGTCATGATCAGATTATTTTTCTTTCATTTATTTGTTATTTAAAATATTTGATTAACTGTTTCAAAAGTTGTTTACAGCATGCTATTAAATGCTTGTATCAAAGCTCCATTGATTTAGCTGTGATTGGTCATAGAAGTCACATGGTATTGCTTCTGTTCCCTTAATGGATGAGTGCAATCACAGTAAGCACATTTAATATTCAAAAACTCAATTAAGTGCAACTCAGTTGTCTGAATGTTTACGACAAGTGAACACAAAAGAGATGTGAACATGGCTGAAGAGAATTTATATTTAAATTTGAGCAAATAGTCACAGAAAAGTTTTGCATTATTCCACCCAGCTACATGCTATTATAGCTATGTACTTATCCAGGAAGACCTACTTCTGGGTCTTATCCAAAGCACACTGGCATCAATGGGAGTCTTTCTATTAACTTCAATGGCCTTTGGGTCAAGCCATCCAGGAAGGAGAAACTAGAGATATTGAGAACAGGTGGGATTTAAAGATGGGAAAGTTGAGGCACACAGAGTTTAAAAGATTGGTACATGATCACACTGTGGCAGACCAAAAAAGAGAGCCAAGAATTCCTAACTCCTGTCTCCTGTCTTTAGCCACTCAATAATGCTCTTTCCAAAGTACAACATCAACAGGATCAGAACTTGCTTCCAGGTCTGTATGTCCTTGTTCATTATGGGTGAAATTCATCCTGTGCAAGGCCTTCTGCCTCATTTAAAACCTGAAAATACTCTTCCAGAAGAGAGAGGGCAAAGTGGCTGCTGCACCTCCGAGGGGTGCTCCATCATGGTCCCAAATGCTCTGGTCATGAAAATGCCATTCAGAGGAGGACTAGGAGATCAACAGTTATGTGGATCCAATAGCCCAGTCCCCCTACATTGGGTGTAAAGATGCTGAGGCTGCTATTCCAGCCTTAGTCCCAGATTTGAGCTACAGCAGGTCTGACCTAGGCTTGGGTATTAGATTCCATCCCTTCCCCTGCTGGGTTCTCCACACAAAGACAGCTTACTCAAGCTTTGTGTTGGCTGTGTGTGAATTTAATGCTAAATCAATACTATAACAAAACAAGACCCCACTGTGGGCTGGAGCAAACCCTTCTGTGCAGAATGGAACTCGGGGGAAGAAAACGCCACAGGTTTTCCTCCCTGCTCAGGTAACTGACTACAGGCCTGATCTCCAAACCTGGAAGACCCTCAAGACCCTGCAGTAGGGTGACCAGATGTCCCAATTTTATAGGGACAGTCCCGACTTTTGGGTCTTTTTCTTATCTAGGCTCCTATTACCCCCCACCCCGTCCCGATTTTTCACATTTGCTGTCTGGTCACCCTACCCCACAGAGGGTTTGTGCTCTTGGTACCCCATCCACTTCCTGGCAGTACAACTCCAGCAGACTCCCTCTGGCAATGGTTGTTTCTGGGACTCCCCTCTAAAAGGATGTCTGCTGTGGAGAGGACTCCATGGAACAGGGAACCCAGCCCCTGGGGGATGCATGATGTGCATCCACCAACCCTGCCCTCACCCAGTGCAGGGCTGCTCACCACTCATCTGCAGATCACCCAGCCCCCTCCTCCTCACCTCATGTGGATCCAGATCCTGCAGAGCATCTCCACATGGTTCTGAGAAGGGAAGGCTGCTGCTGCCCCAGTGATCACTAACTGTCCCCTCTCACATGGAGGGTCCCTCTCGGTGTGGATTTGGGGATACATCTGGACCGTTCTCATCAATATGTTTAACCCCTTAATCCCTACTAGTCACATATGTTCAACAGTAAAGGAGATTTGAGTAAGTGCTAGATACCAGGATAATGGTTTTCTCCAGTGGTGCTCAGAAGGACATAAATATAGTTCTCAAGGCAGATTTTTAACCCTAATGAATAGTGTCACATATGTATGGTCCGCAGTTCTCATTAAGGTTCTTTTCTCACTGTCCTTTCCTTCACTATAGTTGTATTGTGAAATTTGCTTTCATCCTGCATATATTCAGAGGGGGAACAGACAGGTAAGTGTACTTTTCACATTGTCAGAGCAAGCTGTATCAGTTTCTGTTGGTCTGATGGCCCTTGGCTCCTCACTGCTAAAGAAAAATTATTAAGATTAATATTCTTCACGTTTTAGTTATATTTACTGACCTTGCCCCAGTGAGTTTTTAAAGGGACACTTTCATGTTAAAATTCCTTATTTGTCTTACTAATAACTTAAATGATTAAAAATGAAAGACCTTTTAAAATCTAGATTTACTTTTCACCATAGTGTTTGTTTACTTTCTGCACATCATTAATGGCCTGAACATGCAATCTTCCTCATGTGAATAATCTTTATTCACACAAGGGTGAATAAGGGTTACTCAGATGACTAAGGGATCCAGGATCAGATCCTAGGACTCCAGCCTTGCAGACATTTCTGCAAGATTTTCAAAGGTGAGTAGTCTGAGGAAAACTGCTCATGCACATAAAATTACTCGTGTGTATGTGTTTGCATCATTGTTGGGCTCTGATACTGCAAACACTTAACAAAAATAATTTTACTCACCTGAGTAATCCCATTGAGATTAAAGTTACTCCCAGGAATGAATGATTGCAGGATTGGGCCTTTGAAGTCCATGGCAAAATGCTTGTTCACTTCAATGGGTATGGGATGGGTGCGTTTCACTGTGACTGCTTGTCATGCACACAACACTAGGCAGTTAGGGCTGTAAATGCTTCAGAGGAATATTTAAATCCAAACCAAAAATTTTAAAAAGCAAAATTATGAAATATTTGGTAATTAGGAATAAATCTCATTTCATGAAATCCTTTGTATAAATATTACCATGCTATTATTATTATTAAGCTTTGTGAAGAATTATATGTTACACAGATGCTACATTTTGGGCTTAAAGTATCTGCCATGCCCCTTTAAGAAATGTGGGCCAAATCTTATAGTCCTTACTCAAGGATTTTTAATGGAAGACTGATGTTTTTGGCCCAAATTAGGGAAATCTAAATCCTCTCCTTGGACATCTTTGTATATTTATGATATGGAGATTTTCCACTCCAAGACTTCTTTTAACCTCTTTGATCTCTCAAACTGAATGCCTCTTAACTTCACAAATAAATTAGCCAGTCCCAGCCTCATCTAGCCTTGAGACGACAGTGGCTTTTTATCTTTTTTTCCTTTTCTTTCTAAATCTGCATCATCATGTTTTTCCATTGCCATGGCAATGCAGCTAAGTACACAGAGAAGTGCAACAAACCAACTGGATGTTAAAAGTTCGTGCAAAGATAGAATTACTAACTAAACAAATACTATTGGCAATATGGTTCCAGCAGGGATATTGAGGGTTCTCTCTCTTTATCTTTGTCTTCTTGCAATCCGATTACAGGTAAAAGTGCAAACAGTGAGATGAAAGCTGACACATCAGGGTTTGTAAAACAGGCATAATAGAAGAAATCTGCATAAATGATATTACGGGTACATGAAAAAAAGTGGTGTTTGGTTCAAATTTTAAGCAGTTCTGGCAGCTTCTAATGAAAATATGGATGGTTTAGCACTTCTTTAGTGAAAATAACCCTGCCCTGAACTTCAGATAGCCGTCTTATTGTTAATGAAGAAATGGTGGAACAAACAATCAAGGGCATAGTACAAGCAATGAATCAGGGAAGAGTTCTTTTCATTTAGCCTGATAACACTCTCCATATTGTTATGTGTGAAATGAATAATAATTGGCCCTTCAGTAACACTGCAAGACAGCTACCTGCAGGGGCAAATTCTTTCAAATAAAAAATAAATAAATAGTAAATAAACACGGTTCCCTTTTATGCTTTATAAAATAAGGTCTTATTTTTAGTGAAAAGCATTCTGATTATTCTTCTAGGAATCTTACAACAATGCCAGGGAAAGCCATAAATATTTTATAAAGAATGATAATAGAGTTTTCTGTGCTGAGGAAAAGTCAATGATTTTTAGAAAAGGGATATGTGATTATTTTCCGACTAACTGCAACAATGATGTGACATTAATTTTAATATTAGTTAATAAATATTGACATTAGTATTTAAATGAGTGTAATCAGGCTTTGGTTGGATATTGGCAATGTCATGATTTTGTTCAGCAATTTCATTATAAAAGCTTGACTATTTCCACTGATGCAATTATACAGTCTTTATGACAAATCACAGACACTTTTCTGTATAATCCAATTGTACTTTATAAGAACTGTCACTTATCTCTCTGTGTTATACCATGATCTCATCAACTTTACAATCTGACTTGGAAAATGAGTTGAAAATGCCAACCAGCCGCATATGGCATCCTCACACAAATTCAACTTTGATGCAAGATTTTTAGAACTATTGTATCATGCATAGCAGTAATCTGATCTCTTAAGCCTACTTTTGCCTTTTACAGCTCACAGTTACTCAGAATGTTATTGGTATCTGTTTTGCAGCCACTTAGAAAATAAAGGTAGAAAGTATCTACTGGGTCATGTAGGTCATCTGAACCTGCAACCATGACTCAAGCCAGTAGTCTTTATTCACATGAGTAGTACCGCTATAAGCAATGAGACTTCTCATACGAATAAGAGCTGGTTTTGTGAGTAATAATTGTATATTCTCCAGTGCTTTGTCTTGGTCAGTTTTAAAGGTGACCTGAAAATGATTTTTTTTTAATTTTGTCCTTTTAAAACTTTTTTAATGACATATAAGGAAGGCCTGAGAGATTTTATTTTAAAAAGAAAGAAAACGTTTTTTTCTGCTTCTTTCTTTGCTTTAGTAATATCAAGAACGTTAAGTCTGCTTTTTCCTTGTTTGGCTGGAGGACTTTTTTGGGTGTCAGAGATGGGTGCTGTCTGTGCTCTCACCCCTTAACTAAAATGTCAGGGCTCTTCTAGCTTTAACAAAGACATATTTTCTCCAACATTGCTATTACATGCTGAATTTAGATAGCCATTGAGAACAAAAAACAGAGTTTTTTGCCTATTATCTATTGCCTATTATCCTCTTTGTCTGCCACTTCTGAGATTCCATCAGACAATGCTATTAAGTTTGTCCAACATGATTTGTTCTTTATAAACCCAGGGGGCTAAATTCATCCCTTGTGTGACACTGCTGATTTGAATGGTGTTAGAACATTGATGAATTTGGCCCAATCTGTTAATTGCTCATGAGTCCATTATCCTTTGATCCCTTTCCCTCCCCCCTCTAATATTTGTTTCATTATTTTACTAGGAATATAAGTTAGATTTGTGGTCTGACAATTGCTAGAACTGCTTTTTTGTCCCCACACCTGTTTTGAAGATAGGTATTTCATTGGGAGTGAAGTAGGTGTTTGCTTTTTCCCAGTCTTCTGGAGGTGACCTATGTAGTAATATGGCTTTTCAATAATAATGGGAGTTGAAGCATGTTGATTAGTTTCTGCACTGTCGGGGCCTTGTCCTTGCATTCCTGGACCAGCCAAAACACTCCTTACATCAGTAGACTCCAGAAAGAGCTTTACTTCTGAAAACCCCTTGCCCCAAAATACCACTGTGAAAGGCCACAGAGTAACAAAATGGCAAAAAATGCAGAGGATCCTGGAGAATCTGGCTCCTTCAGAACAACTCCCCCCGAGCACTGAGCTCAAACAGAAATACTGGTGTATTTTAAACTGCATGAGAGCTGGGGGCAAAGAATGGTGACAATATGACCAAGGGAAAGCTGAGGAATGCCCCGAAATGTGAATGTGGTGCTCCTAAATGAACACTTCCTGATGCCATGCCACCCAAGGAACTGTTTGCGATACGTGACAACACTAGGTCTTGGCTGCAGTTTTGGAGCGACAAGCTCTGCTGATGATCAGTCAGCTGCCCTATCTCATTTTATGTGATCCTGGAGTGTGTGTTTCCAGGTATGTTTTGTTTTCTGGTTATACAAGCTTGTCTTCATGTTTCAAATTTACCTGGAGGGTTGAACAACAAATACGTGTAATAATCAATGGGCCAAGATAAATTTAGCCTGCAGGGGGAGGTGCAAAATACTCCTTCCTGTACTAAAAAGACCCTTTTGCCACAAGTGGGATTCATCCTAAGGGAAAAAATAATATTCCCACTGGGTCCTTCTCCTTTCTATTAGGAGTTTCCACTGGGATGGGAGCAGTGAGCTTCTTTATTTTGACTGTGGCTCCCTTGGAGCTCTGTTGGCAGATACTGGGTCAGCACATCCCACAACAGCTCTGGCCAGCATAACCAACTTTTGGAGCTGCTCTGGCTCTCTAGGAGAGCTCAGCACAAGAGAGATTATGGTTGCTGTCTGGTATGGCAACCTTGCAGATTTTCCACCTCAGACATCCACTTTCAGTGTTTACATCAGCATAAGCCAGTATAAACTTTGGTTGAATTTAATCCTATATTTATAGCCAAACAGCACCTAAAACCATCATAAAATTGTAGACAAACATAATACACATGCTTACAAATACTCCATTACAAGTACAGGTAATCCCCTTGGTAGCAGTGAAACTAAGGTCTAAGCACTACTATTATACAGCCCAGTTTTACAGAATTTAAAACTAATCTATTAAATTTTACTCTTTGCTGAAACCTGCCAAGAAAGGTTTTGGCTTCAAGTGGAAACTGTCCAAAAAATACACGTGGCCATTTTAAAGTTATGCAAGTACAGAAAAAAGGTAAATTGGAATATTGAATGGCTCTGGAGCTATGTAATAGGCTATGAGACCTTTTACCTCAGGGTTACCACTTCAAAATCTAACCCAGGTTAATAGTGAAAGTTATTAACATATGATGGCAGTACAATGACCTCTATGTGAAATGTGTTTGGTGGTCTCAGTCCAGCTCCTAGTGGAGAGAGGTCCTCATATCAAAGACCAACTCCCAGGTGGCACCAATTTCTGCAATTGGTGACAGTCTCAGAAGTGAATCTGTGGACTAAGTGAAATATGAAGTAATGCTCTCTCTCCTGGAAGCATTAATTGCAGAGCAAAGTTGAGGCTCGGTGGTAAGGCACTGTCGGTAAGTTTTTGTGACTACTACTTTTACAGTACCTGTTGGTTAAGCAGAAGATGTCAACCTCCAGATCTATCAGTGGCCATTGCCCGGGATTCTCTGCTTGGTGACTCCATCTAGATACCTTGTTTTGACCCTGTGACCTATATTGCAGTTCCTGTTTTTCATTTTTTGTCTTTCATAATTAGTTAAATTCTAGGTCGGGGTGGGCAAACTACGTCCTGTGGGCCGGATCCAGCCTGCCAGCCATTTTAATCTGGCCCTCGAACTCCCACTGGGGAGCGGGGTCTGGGGCTTGCCCTGCTCCAGCACTCCAGGTGGGGAGCAGGGTCGAGGGCCGCTCCATGCAGCTCCCAGAAACAGCAGCATGGCCCCCGCTCCGGCTCCTACACGTAGAGGCAGCCAGGGGGGGTCCTCTCTGCATGCTGCCCCCACCCCAAGCGCTGCGCTTGCAGCTCCCATTGGCCGGGAGCTGCAGTCAATGGGAGCTGCAGGGGCAGTGCCTGCGGACAGTGCAGCGTGCAGAGCCAGAGAAGGGACATGCTGCTGCTTCCGGGAGCTGCTTGAGTTAAGCACCGCCTGGAGCCTGCATCCCTGAATCTCTCCCCAGCCCCACCCTCCTGCCCCCCAAACCTCTCATCCCCAGCCCAACCCCAGAGCCCACACCCCCAGCCGGCACCCTCACCCCCCCACACCCCAAACCCCTGTCCCAGCCCTGATCCCCCTCCTGCCCTCCAAAACCCTCGATCCCAGCCCAGAACACCCTCCTGCACCCCAAACTCCTCATCCCCAGCCCAAAGCCCACACCCCAGATGGAGCCCTCACCCCCTCCCTCCCCCACCCTATTCCCCCACCCCAGCCCAGAGCCCCCTCCCACACCCTGAACTCCTCATTTCTGGCCCTACCCCAGAGACTGCACCCCCAACCAGAGCCCTCACTTCCCCCCCCCCCCCCCAACCCCAATTTTGTGAGCAGTCATGGCCCGTCATACAATTTCTATTCCCAGATGTGGCCCTCAGGCCAAAAAGTTTGCCCACCCCTGTTCTAGGTTCTGTGACACTTCACCTCATCTGAAGGGACAAACTTTTCTTTGTTATTCCAGTGAGTTCCACCCTCCTCTCCCAGATTTAAATAGGGTGACTCCTTTTGCAAGCATCACACTCACAAATTAGAAAGAAAACTAGAAGTTTACCAGATATGAATTTGTAGTCACAAATGGTTTCAGTTTCATCAGTGAAATTTGGTGATCACTTGGTCTATGCAATCCTTTCAGGACAATTCTTAAGCACTTCACAGAGAGGCTTGTTGTTTTCTTCATTATTAAAAATGAGATCTAAAAAGAAAACGCACACAAAAACAGAATTGAAATCAAAGCATTTAGGGGTGTGATTTCCATCAAAGTCAACAGCAATTTTGCAAGTTTAAGGCCTTTTGAAGCCAGTGTAAACCAAAAGCCAGGACATTGGAGGTTAAAGCTCAAACAGTTTTTAAACTGCCTCATTGTGCCTATGTATTGCAGCATGAACAACATAGTATGTTATGAAGATAACTCTCAAATCCTATTCAGGGAAGCCTGCAATATAGATACAACAGGGTATGTTAAGGGTGGACTTTCAGCCTTGACTATATAATTACCTAGCCATTGCTGGTTAAAGCCAGACACCTAATGTTTTTTTAGAATGTAGCTTTTTCTTTGCAGATGTACAGATCTGGGTTTTTTGTGCTTAGTAAATTTAGTGTTACTATAAATATGTTTCAGTAGAAATCCGATCCATCTAATGATGCATCCATTGCATCATTTATACCTATGCAAAGTAGCTGTAAAGTGCTACCATTCTTTCTTGGTATCATTTTATACCCCTGGTGTACTTCCTTTGCACAGTTGTTAATGACTGTGCAAGTGCAAGGTAATAGAGAATCAGGCCCAGAATATGTAAATGTGTTATAAACAGTATCTATGAGGTTAATTTATATTTGGCTCATGTTTCTCAAGGGCTATTAACAATATATTGCTTTGTATTCTTAGAAATCAGTGGTACCCATGTAAATTGGCATTGTTATTGAAATAACAAAAGAAATCCCCTGGAGGCCATTTAGAAGCAGTTTGTTGTAGCCAAGGCTCCCAACTAGTTTAATTGTACTCTTCCTGTTAGTTTGTTAAAACATGTATGCAAAGATATAAGGAATGATTGGGGAAAGCATTCAGTTTATAAATATGTGATTCATGAGTTATATGTGCCTGCTATTCTTGCTTCTCAGCTGCCGCTATTCAGTGTACTTACATGTGCCTACAGCATTGATGTCACCACTGTCAAACAAATAATCGAAAATTACAGACTTTAAGACAGCATGAGCCTTCATTCCTTGGTTTATTGGCAGCTTGTGATACATAAGGAGTGCGGGATTGGGCCTTATATTCCGAAGGACAAATTTTGTTTCATACTGTTAGAAAAGCTAGTGATGATTAAGAATGAATAGATAGGTGTGTGATTTATTACAAGTGAAGTGTTTTTTAGAGAGACAGGGTGTTTATTTTATTTTTCTATGTTATGAATTTCATGTTTTTGATCATTCATATAGCCTTTCTTCCAGATACATTGGGATAGATGTCAGCCACTTTAAATGTCATTATAACCCAAATCCCCCACAGAAATATAAAAGTTGCTATCATGGCAGAATGTAATGTACACATACTTCTTATTACACTGTAGTTTAAAATGTATTTTCCAATTACAAGAGTATATAACATTTTCTAAACAAATAGTCTAATTTTGTATATGTAGGCAGCTTTTTTAATAGGATGCCATAACTGAAAATTACCATATAATTCTTAAGGTCCACTGACACAAGCACATTATTAATCTCTTAATGGAAACATGAGGATTGAGCTGTGTTTTGCACCTTTTTTTACTTTTTACTAAGAGCAGGCAGCAGATTGTTTTGATCAATTGGAAACAATTAAAACAAAGTCTGTGGGGCTTTTTACAGCTGCATTTAATAGTGAAGACCAGACTCTTTACCTCTGATTAAACTGGTTGCTGTAATGCTCAACTATTTTTCTGTTTGTCTGAAAGTGGTGAGTTGAAACTTTAACAGTTAATCATGAACTTGACTGAAAAATACTCAGCTGTATGTCAGTGTAAATATAAGTATTCGCTATATTTACTGTGTGGCATGCATATACATTTCTCTTTTGATTCTGAAAACTACTCTGATGCATTAAACTATGTTTGGATGGAGAATCAACCAGCACTACCTGTTTCAACAGTGAATTTGAGTTAAATAAGATGGGTAAGAGGAAAGCTGAATACCCTATTTGCACATTAAAAGCTGATCATTAATCCTATATTTTAACTCTACAACTGTCAGGAGCTATTATTTCCCAAAGAGTCTGACAGTTCAAGGGATAAACTGGAGTGGGTCCCATTATAAAGGTCTATGAATAGACGTCAGAATAGTTTGTGCATCAAATCCCAACGGCTATTAAATGTGATACTTTAAGAATCAATTTGTAGCTAAATTAAGGCTGAGGGATGTGAATCCTGGGACAGATTCTAACAAAACAGGACATATAACGTATAGTGTGGCTTTTTAAATACAATTAAGCAGATGTAAAGATGTAAAGAAATGGTTTTAAAACCTTCAAACATCCATTGATATTCTTCCCCCTATACTTGGAAAACTGCTGCAGAAAAGAGATCAAACTAGGTGATGTGCTGAAATATTGCCTTCAAAATTATGTTTTCAATTGACTTTAGTGCAGATCAGTAAGAGAGCTGATAGTTTACAAGTATTTGAGAATATACAATAAATAAAACCAAATAAAACCAAAGAGCTCTCTTTGTAGAAAATTGTAGTTTCTAACAGGACATCCTGCTGAGTTTTATCTGTGTTCATTAGGCTTTAAAGCTGGGATCAGCTAATTCCACATGAAAAGATATGGGCACTTGCAAAACCAAATAAGGGGTGATGCTGTACTTAAGCTTATTAAGAAGTTTTAGGTTAACACTAAAACCTGTTTAAAATGGTTTGTTCATAAACAGTGGCTCTTTTCACAATACTGTACCATCAGTCTGATTCCTAACAGGAAAAAACCAAGCTACGAGGAAATCAGGTAAAACCCATGCAATTGCGGCTAAGTTTTTAAAGTCCATCGACTTTGCTTCCACACCCTCAGCAATTAAAATCTTAAAAAAGGCTCCATTCACCACCATGTTTCCCCAGTTTTATGCCATGGTAGCTCCACTGAAATCAGGGAATCGGGCCCAGTGTATATAAATATATGAAAGGGGAGGACTGGAAAAGGATTGACAATCGTACTTTACCAACAGAAATTTTGTAGCTATCATCGACGTTTGTTTCTGTAACATCTTTCTATTTAACAGTTTGCATTTCAAAGTACTGGAGACATTAGAGACCTTTATAAAAATGTGATGATTTGTTTAAGATATAACTGCCTCTGTACTTAGAAAGTTAATCATTATTTATTATTCAAAGTAGGTTGTAAATATAAAATATTATGCATAATGAGGCCACAGATCATTTTAATAGCTGAAAACGGAACCCAACTTTTTATTTAGGCTATAGAAGAAGAGAAAAGAGTTTATTGCAGTAAATACTCATTCTTTATTCTGTTTAGAGCAAGCTGAGAAATGAATGGAAATTCCATAAAAGCCCCACTTCATACTTCACTGCTTATTACAGATTTTAATATTTCATTTGAGACAGCTAAAAGACCTGTACTATTCTGAACTATAATATCTAGTGAATCATTTTCTGTTTTTGATAACTTTGGATTACGTATTTCTGCCTTTTCTCATACTGTGAAACACAATTAACTATTAATCACTGTACAGCCTATCATCCCAGTCTCCTTGCTCAGCCAGTTCTAGTCTTCTCCAGGATCACTGTCTGAATCCCATTCTTCTCCCTAGGCCCAGTCACTTTGCTCAACCAGTTCCACCCCCCATTTTGCCCCAACGTCTTGTCTTCTGTCCTCTTGCCCAAACAGTCCCAGTTGTCCCCTCCTGGATCCTTATATTAGTCTCCCTCCCTTATCCAATCTAAGTCCCTCCCGACTCCTTGTCATAGTCCTTTTGCCCAGCCAGGCCTAGTTCTCCCCCACCTGCCCAAACTGGGTCCTAGTCCCAGTCTCCTTGCCCAGCCAGTCCCAGTTTCTCTCCCCGCCCTCCAGTCCCAGTCTCGTTAGATCTCTTGTTCCAATCTACTCTCTTTCCCTCTCCCTGCTCCAGCTTTTGGACTCCCTGCATTTGAATCAGACAGCTCCCTTCTCCTCCACGCTGCATGGGTGCCACTGAAAGCACAGGAGAGACAGGCTCCCTGTTCTCAGTTCCAGTGCCTGGCCCCACCCAGGACCACATCAGCCATTACAGAGAAAGTTTGGCTTCATTCCTGTAGCCTGGGGCTGGAGCATGCTCAGTTGCTCTGCAGGGTGGTGCATGCACAGTCTGGTTAGCAGTAGGAGATGAAAGAGACTTAAGGATGCTCATGAGCAGAGGTGATGTGCGGGGGAGGGCATGTGGGGACATATGCCTCTTCAGGGTTGCTGCTTGGCTTGTACTGAGCATGCTCACATGGACTGAGCATGCTCAGTAACACCTGCTGAGACTGCTGCCCTCACTCTGTTCCCCCCCCCCCGCCCCCATCTGCAGGTAAGGGTCATCTCTGCTCATGATGATAGAAGCTTAGAAGATTTTAGCTAAAATCAAAGAAGTCTCTACTGAGCATGTGCAAACTGTGATTTTTTTTTTCAAAGGTTTATACCTTGGCCAGATTTTCATGGAGAGGACAAAAGGCAGATCCCTGCCACAAAGACCACCCTCTCCCACATTCCAAGTCCATGCTTTAAAGCATGAGGGAGCTAGAGCTGTTCAAAGAACAGGTCGTTACAATGTTTTAATATAGGCCAAACTATGTATTTTTCTCCAGACTCATTCTCTGAAACGACTGAACAATTTTGGCTGAAATTTTACAAAACAATTCAGCCTGAGGCAGACACCTCAGAATGTAAATTTCAGTGCTGAATGGTTAAAGTTTGGCAAAGTTATAAGCAGGATTTTAAAATGCAAAGTGGGAACGTTAATAATAGGGCACGCTACCAGCCCCTCCTATAATATATTTATTTATATGCACACAGAGGCTAATCGACTATATTGGTAGGTGTGGGTGTGTATACATACACATACATAAACATGCCTGTGTACTGAAAATTTGTCTAGTGTTCAAAATAATTTGTTTATATGTGATCTCTCTCTCTCTCTCATATATATATATATCCCACTGACTTCATTGGGAGCAGGATGATCAGTACTGTAATCTTATTAGAGGAAAATCGGTTCAGAAACCATGTCCTACTTTTGTTAAATGCAATAATGGAGGGTAGTTTACACAATTGACTGTTTATATTTTGACATGTTAATTACTCATCTAGTTTGTGAAAATGGGTTGATTCATTAAAGAAAATCTAAATGTCACCATTAAGAAAACATTTCTTTAGAGGGCAATAAATCCAGGTATATAAAAATAGGCTTCTGTTTGTAACCTTTAAAAGAAGAAGTAACTGTTCTTACTGTCTTTCTTGTAGAGAGCCAAGTGCAATCACCACTAGAGGAAATGATTCAATTCAGCTCAGTTTCAGCAGGAAAGCTAATTGTAATGTGTATAAAATGTAAGAATATCTGTGCCTGCTATGCACACACAAAGGTTTTGATTTGCATAAAAACAGTGCTGAATTGGAGTGGAAACAATGAAAGAGTGTATAGGTAGTCACCTGCCCCACCACCCTGTCTCTGTCTACTGAAAGGGAGTTTTTGGTTTCATGGCAGAAACACAAATAAAGCATGAAGCTAAATAATTAAAGCCTGGCATTATGGGCCAAAGTAGTTTATTGTTATCTGGAGAGTATTTGTGCATTACCTACAAAGCTTATTTTGAAAGATTTTAACTGTTTTTCTAAGAGAAAATGTAATCCTGTCTAGCATTTGCAAAACTTATATTACACCAGGAAAAAAAATACTCAGCAACACAGCACATCTGCTTATCTGAAACCTAATATTGTTATTGTAAGGTTTTGTAAAACTCACTTCCTGTCTTTATACTTACACAACAGGATATTTAAATTACAAAGACAATGAAGAAGCTAGGCAAAATGTTCAAGTATTACTCTTGACATTAAATATATTGTGGTTAATTTGATACTATGATTCCTGATGAAGTAACTTGCAGAAATAATTAGTAAACACAAGGTCACTCCTAGAGTAGTGTTAATTAAACAAGCTATAATTATTAAAATCAACGAGCACACAGTTTAACCATTTTATCAGCTGTTCCACTATTCTGTGAAAAACTAATAACTTCCTATTATAATGCCAGCCATTAGCCCCAATACACTTAAGGACCTATCACTGGTTCCATTGTTAACTTGGTCTTCAAGGTTTAATATCACAGCTGTATCAAATAGCACTGGGTTGACACTTAGCACACAGGTGTGTTTGGATGTTACTCTTTCTAATATATCAAAATTAAATCACATCAGCCAGATCAGATATAGAAATAAAATTCTCATTTTCAGACACTATTTATTTGCTTCCTAAATCTGAACATGAATGAAGTTTAAGTCCATAACAAAAAGCCTCTAAGTTAAAAAACAAACTCTCCATCAATATCATTTTATTTATATTCAGTTTATATTGATGAAGCTATTTTTAGCCCAAGTGTCCTTATTTGTGGGCACTTATGATTTATATGCTTTGCCATCTTGGAATGCTAACGGGAACCAAGCTTGCACCCTTTTAACTGCTATTGACAACTGCCCAGTCTCAGTGGCTCTGTCTACACTAGCTTGTCTTTGAGAAATCACTTGCCACTGTAGTATTTCCCCTGAAGCTCCTCTGGCAGCAGCAATGGTGAGAGAGTTAGGGTAGAACAAGACACAGGCATTTTTAACCATCATGTCATATAAGCCTGCTCAAAGCAGTCTTGTCTATGCTAGACTTTTTTGGGGAATCTTCCACCACAGAATTAATGCCAGTGCAGCTCCACTAATGGTATTCTGTGGTGTTCATTCAATGGTGGTAGATTTCCCAAAAGAAGTCTAGCATAGACAAGGTGCAGGGAGCTACTAGAGTTTTTGCCACTGTGTTGTCTAGATCTGCTCTCAGCAAGGTTAACCCTATTTAATTTTGAAAAATGAAACTGGAGGCTTCTTCATGATTTATTTAATAATAAACTGTCATACTAGTAATCTGTAGCTCTCAAAGAACTTTACAAAGTTTAAGTATCACAAAGCCCATTTCACAGCTGGGGAAACTGAGGCACGGATAAAGTGACTTGCTTAAGATCACCCAGTGCCAGCACTGTGAACAGAACCCAGGTTGCCTGACTCCCTGTTTTTCCCAGACACAACAGACTATTATCAAGCTAAATTTAGCTTAGTTTGGTGTCCTAATGTGCATAGCTACACCATCTCAGGAGAAGCCTCACAGAGGATCCTCTCTGATTCACATTTTTTCCTCTTGCTCCTGGGCAGAATAATTTGTTAGCGCCCTTAACTGGGTGTAGTAGCACACTCCCCTAAACCCCACGTTGTTCAGCAATATTGGATAACATATTGGAAGGGGCAGAGCCAAGTCTCCATCTACTCTGACCTGCTTCTTTCCCTCCCTGATCAGTGAGGGGAGGGATTTACTGGGCATGCAATCCATTCTCTTCCCCCTGTGCCTGGACCCAAGGTCTGGGGAGCCCTAAAATGGTCACAAAGGGGGCTGCTGGGAAAAGTCTCACTCCTCCTTACCACCTGAATTAGTGACAGGCAAAATCTGTCCTTACAGTAACAATGATGAGCACTAAGGTAGGAATAAATCTTTTGGCTAAGATAAAGTGTATATATAGCTTTTGTTAGTATAGATTTAGTATGACATTATACTTAGTTTAGTAAATGGAT
The DNA here is from genome assembly GCF_002925995.2 of Terrapene triunguis. Lineage (NCBI taxonomy): Eukaryota > Metazoa > Chordata > Testudines > Emydidae > Terrapene > Terrapene triunguis. The sequence continues at coordinate 15,813,525 of NW_020664409.1, forward strand.
GCTATCTATACCTTATCTATCACAGATGTAAAATATAAATCAAATTTATAATCTGCAAATCCATATAAATGTTTTGAGGGCTACATTTTGCATCCATATCTCTGATTTAGCTTAAGTGTAAAAATCATGTTGTTCTCTATTGACTACAGATCTGAGGAAGCCGAGATGCATGAATATGATAGTTAAGATAAGACGCAACTTTAAGTTACATAAACTGGCCACACATCCACTTGTTTTAGACAAAGTGTAGGAAGAACTGTCTGTGTGCTGAATCCAGTGAATTTTGATCAGATAATGCCCTTTTTTGGAGATTTTCCACCTCACATTTGGAAGTCATGTGGATCTGGAAAACCACATTTCTTTGTAATATGGTGGGAAATGATTAAATAAAAATGTTACTGTCAGTCTCTCAAATGCATAATCTTACAAGGTCTGGAAATTTACCAGTGAACTGCCGAGGGAAATTTTTTTACTCTTAATATGGACTAAACATATCTGGTAGTCAAGGAAAAAACACTTGGCTAAAGACCAAACAGATATTTCCTTTTCTAAATGTCCTTGTGAGCAAGTGCAAAAGTGAATGGGATGTTTGCATGAATGACTTCACTAAGACTTGTAGAGCAATCCTATTGCACAGTATTATAGCAGAAGCAGAAGCGTGTGGAAAGTAAAACTAATACAGCTATATAATTCTTTGTAACCACTAAGGGTCTGGGGTGGAAGGGACACACAGATCGCAAAGCGTGCTGGGCCACTGTTAACGTTCTGTTGCGTTGTCCTCACTGAGTGATGTCTACACTGCAGTTGGATGTGTGATTGCAGCATGTGTAATCTAGCTAGCTCAGGCACCAATAGCTGTGAAGCCACAGCAGCACTGACTTCAGTACAGGCTAGTCACTGAGTATGTATTCAAGGTACTAGGTGGACTTGTACTACCCGTGCTGCTGCGGTTTCACTGCTACAGGTACCCAAGCTGCCTAGATTAAAGCTATTTTGGGTATCCCCAACATGGCCATTGCAGTATAGAAATAGCCTGAGAGGCAGGACTAGTAGCAGAACAGCACTGAGGAGTGGCTGTTAAGACTAACCGCAGGCAGAGATCATTGAGAAGAAGCTGGCCCATCACAGCACCAGAATCACAACTTTTGACCTTGCCAAGCTGTCACGGGCTGGGCCACCACTAACCAACTACTCCTTGTCCTCCACAGTGTGTAAAAGCTGCTGAGGGCAGCAGTAGTTTACAATACCAGAACTTATGCTTCCCTCAGAGCGGAGTACAGGTCTGTCGCATCTTACGCGCATTTAACATGCACGAATTCAGCTTTACGCGGTCGGCAAAAACAAAAACAAAAAAAACAAAAAAAAAGAGAAAAATAACAATTTAAATGCTGTTCCTGTAGTGCGGGCGATTCCGCCCGCCATTACATTCAATGTAATTTTGACTATATGCGGTTTTCGCTTTACGTGCTGACTGCGGAACGTAACCCCAGCGTAAGATGAGACAGACCTGTATATAAGATGCTATATTTCCTATGCTTTTCCCCTCTCCACCTGGCCATGCCACAGCTGTTACTAGTAGCTGACCTCTTATACAATGGGCACTGAGACAATAAAAGGGGCAGTGCCTGCATCATGAGAAAATGCCACCACATAGCCTCCTTTCCCCTCCATGAAATCCCTTGATTCACAATCTCTCTCCTCCTTACTAAACAGTAAAAGGGAATCTATGCCCCTAAATTAGATACTGGTATTTTACACTGGGCTGGCCCTTAAGGGAGCTAGGCATCCAAATCACATTAAACTGGACACCTAACTTCCTTAAGTTCTTTGAAAAACCCAGCCTAAGTGTCTATGTAGGTAAACCAAATGAACTTACCAATATGCACTCACGCATATCTTTGGACATTAGTACCTGTTTTATTGAGAGATGGAATGTTGGCTAGGATAGCTTTAGCAGCAACATTTTGTTAGCAGTTTGTTTTGGGTTTTTTTGGCAGCATTGTCACTACATTTTGCCACATATTATGTTTATTACACTTTACCTGATTGAAATTAATAGGATGCTTGCCCCCTTTGATATCAATGGGATTTGGCATGACATTTTCATCTAGGAGGAATAATATTTCGGATATTGTGTAATATTACATGGAAACATATTGCATAGAAATAACAGTGTGATTAGTGATGCATCTTATGTTATGAGAACATTGTTGTACCAGTGATGTGGACAGCAGCTCTACTGCATATTATTTTATTATGCATAACTCTTTTACTGTGCAAAGCCTCATTGAAATGAATAGGACACTTGCACCATTGATTTTAATGGAATTTTTTGCAATAAAAATCATATGCAGGAACATTGTGCACAGAAAGAATATGAGAGCTGCTGGTGTATATGAGAACTGTTTTATGGTGTGCACACTTGTATATTAGTCTTCGAGAAAAAAAGCATGATGCAAATACAAATAAAAAAGATGAGACATAAACCCACAATAGCAACATTCAAAATCAAGGATTCCCCTCTGTCTTTAAATTACCCTATTGTGCCTCTGCTCTCAAAAGCAGAATAAATTATTCTGGAATAAAGTGATTTTTGTTCCAGAGGAGAGTGTCCACACAAGGAGCTATTCCAGGATAGAATCATTCATTCATAGATTCCAAGGCCCGAAGGGATCATTGTGATCATCTAGTCTGACCTCCTGTTTAACACAGGCCATAGAACTTCTCCAAAATGATTCCTAGAGCATAGCATTTAGAAAAACATCTACTCTTCATTTTAAAATGGTCAGAGATGGAGAATCTACCAGCTACTGCTCAGTAAGCTAGGCCACTCCATTTCCTTGTGTAAATGAGATCTCATATGAGTTCAGATGCTCTTAACATTACCCAATCTTTTGTTGCCTCTGATTCAGCCATATTAGCTGCCACACAGGACCTAGGTGCGACGAGATGACAACGATTAAATCGCAGCCCAAATGTGGAATTCCATTTCCAAGTTCGTCAGGACATCCTGAAAACTTACTTGAACAAAGCTTTTGTACTTAATAGGCAATTGTACTATAGAGTGACTCTCAGCATAATACACCCTTTCTGTACTTATTTTAATAACACACTGAAAAGAAGTAAAGGGGATTAATCTGTAGAAAATAAAGAGGTAGAAGTGCATGCTCAGATCCTGAGCACATTGCATATTACTAAAATATTGTTAAGTCCTCACCACAGAGGTTTCTGAAAACCTAGCAGGCTCTAAGTAAGGCCTTTGTTGACATGAGTACCTCACTTGTTACAGAATGCTCTGGGTTTATTAGCTTTGGAGTTTAACAGGGGAAAAAAAGCAAACGACTCTCAAATTCTGTAGCTAACTGACTTTAATAGCTCACTTCTGCCTTTCAAACCAAATGAAAACGATTACCTAAAAAATCTTCTGAAATTTCTGTTCAATATTAGGGTATTTTTAATGCTAGTAATTATGGGTATTTGTTTCAATTTCTTTCTCATAGTTGCAAGGGATAACTTAACTGGTTCACAATTCTGAATGATGTAAAAAAGATTTATGATTTTTCTATGATTTATGTATAAATTAGGAGATTAGCCCATTTGGCACAAACATTCATAGAGAAAAGAAACAGTCTATCAGCAATTAAGAAAAAATCAGTGGCAAGTTTTTGGAAGAATTCCCATTCTCAGAACAGTTTTAACTAAAACTGTGCATATTTTTCATGACTTGGGTGTATTATTATTATTGTTATTGTTATTACAGTACCATAGGTATTCATTGTGCTTTTACTGTTTTAAATATGTAATATTATATCAGAAACATAAACTACACTGTATAGGTTTAGAAGTAATAGATCTAAAATAACATCATACCTATCTACAGTATTTCAAGATTCCATGATTCGACTGTAATATGCAGGCAATGCTATATTAATAAATGGGTTACAGCCACAAACATCTGATTTGAATACAGATCCGGTATTTGAGCAAAAGTTCAGAGGCCTTCAGATTCAGGGTTTTGGTTTGCCTCGTTGTAAAGTTAGAAGCCATTTACAAAATTTGGCTCCGGCCTGAAATGGGATCTGCATGAATGGACATCTGTGCTGTTGTGGAGCCCATGTGGATCTGATTGCATAGCAGAGCCCTGGATTTCAAACACCCCTGAAGTTTGAAGGTGTTCAGATCTAGGATTCTGATTTGGGCATATCTCTAATTACTATCTGCAAATTTTCAAATTTACACTTAGATCACACAATTTTGGCAAATTAAATATGTTATGCTAGCTTTTTTCCCCCTTCTCCTGCATGTCATTACAGGCCTTCATCTCAGTGCTTATGGCATATTATGTTACGATGCTAAAACTCCAACAAACTTCCTCTTAAACATGTTACTTCTACTCTGTTGCTCTTGATATTGATGGCTATTTTGACCTTTGCAGTTCTCTAATTACAGACGCTCTTTAAAATAGTACACATCAGGTAAAATGTTCTCTTTTTGAAGTTCCTTTTTCCTTGCATGCCTGAGTTGAAAAACCATATAAACCAAGATTATTAGAACACACAGACTATTGCATAAAAGTTGAGGGAAAATTTGACCAATGTTTGCAAAAACAATTAGCTGTTTTGTTCCACTTTTACTTTTGGGGGTATTTCCCCACCATGTGATATTTAACTCAGTAGAGGATGGTACATACATGAGTTTCCCATGCTGTTATATAAATTGTTCAAAGCAGCCCCCTTATTAAAATCTATAAACGAGCATTTGTGCAATCTCTTTTCTGCTTTCCTTTAAGTGTATGAAAGACCACCAAATAACACACTGTTTTAATGGTAGCAATCAATCTATTTGGTTTTATGATGAGAGTTATATTTGACATGTTATAGGTCATTTTAGTTGTTGTACTTTCTTTGTTCAGTCCAGTTAGAAAAGAGTACAAACACTCCGGTGCAATCAGTTATGCATGGGGGAACATAATAAGATTTTTTGGGGCTGAGAAATAGCCAATTGTTTTGCCTTTACAAGAGTGCAGCACATTAATGGTTCGGGTTCAGTGTGCCGAGCAATTAGCATATTGTAGTTCCATAATCAGTAGTCAGCATGGAAAGAAAAAAGACCACTGAAATATGACCTACCAAAGATAGGAACTCTTTAAAAACAGGCATCCTTACTGAATTTGTCTTTCTTAAAATTAATTCTACTTTGTGGCCTAGTTCCTTTTATTTCTAAAACTATTATGGGCCACATCTGTGGAATCCCGTATCTGCTATTTTGAAACCAGCTGCTGTTGAGATTCTTTCAGTTAAGTTGAAATTAAGAACAGGTTTGTGGGTTCCCTACCTGCTGTGAAGGTTTATAAAATTGCATATGGGTGAGAAAATGTGACTGCCTGGGTTGGAAAAGTTGGTATTTTTATACAGTACTTAGTATGAAGTTAAAATAACCATGTGAACTGAAGCTGTACTTACTTTGCAACATCAACTTTTTCAGCTTTCTTCCTCAGTGCCATTGTAAAGGCGCAACTGAATAAGTGGATTTAAAACAGAATGTGAAATCTGGATTTAATTGAACCAAAGTGTAGAAATCAGAATCCTTCTATAGCTTAGCAACTGTGTTTATGTTAGAGGGGCAAATGACTGACATGACAGTTAAAATGCTGATTCTATGAGAGAGTTCACAAGATTAGTCTGTCATAAAGAAAAATTAGGTTGATTATAATATGGGTCACACGGGGGCTATAGAGTCAATTCCTGCTCACTTTACTCATGTGAGTGGTTCCATTAAAGGCAATGGGATAACTTGCATGAGCAACGCAAGCAGGATTTGACCCACATCCTCACACACCCATGAAATAATAACTTGTCATTAGACTTGCCAAAAACACTGGTGTGGTTACATGTTGAAGGAATCTTCAGATGTAGAAAGGTTGTGTACACACTTTAAGTTCGCCTAATGGAAAGTATTATTTTAAACTATTTGCTGGATTTATGCGTGACTAAACTAACAGGGCACGAGAGCTTGACCTCCAGCTTATGCAGATTCACAGAACATCAGTATGTAAAACTATGCTGGATAGTGGATAATGAATTGGCATCGTACAAACTTCAGAAAGGATCTGGCACTGTACGGCTACTAAAGAATATCCAGATTTTTGTGGTGTAGATTACAAGTCAATGTATTTTACCAGAAAAAAATGTATTTGTTACTGATTGAAACACTTTTTGTTTCACAGTGGAATTCAAGCCACAGATAGAAATTAACCGTGGTAGTAAACCAGCTGGTTAGAATGGCATTTAACAAGTTTTAATTGCAAATAGACAGAAATATTGGTAAAATGTTATTTTAAAACATAATCACTGATCATTGTTGTGCACAATAATCTTTGTGGTTTCTCAGATATATATGATGGTGGTATAGATACTCATATTTGTAAATTCTGCAAATACTATCTGTATTTCTAAATTCAGTAGAAAGAATCCATTTTAGAAAGGTAAATAATAGATAGTAGAAGTTGATTTGTTTTCATTGTTGTTGTGCCTTGTTTTACCCTGGGTGTACTTTGTATGCAAAAAGCCTGGGTTAGATAAAAACAAGAGATGAAGGCAGAGTTACAGACTGTAAAGCTGAGAGGTTTGTTTGGTAAGGAATGTTTTCAACAAACTTGATGAGAGACACCAAGAAAACTGCCAGTTTGAATGAGTCCTGCAATGTGGAGGTAGAATCTTCCAGAGATTAGGGGCCTCAGGTCATCCCGATAAGCATTATTTAGATGTACTTTATAAATTTCAGATGTATTTGTACCAAAAAATCATACTCGACAGCACTAGAATTAAATAACTCTGAATTAGCATACAGTAGAAACTAAAACAACTGACTCCTCTAGTTACAATTCATTGAAAGTATCTGTATATATGATACGAATATGTAATATTTAATCAAAATTTGGTTTGTTTGCCTGCCTTGAAGTTTTTATATATGTTTTCACCTCCCGTTTTTACAGCGACATGGTCTTTTATTCCTTGATATTCTATTATAGTGCTTCTCAGGAACCTTTCTTATCTAAACTTCCACCAATCATTCCTAAGGCTAAGTTATGCAGACAAGTCATTGCACAGATTTTCATCAAAATGCCATTTTCCTTAGCTTGAGAAAGCCTAGTCCCAAATGCTGAACAAATAATTTATTAGACTGTAGCAAAAGTAAATAAATGTTTTCCTGCTCCATGTATTTCATTAGCCAGACTTATTATACATAGAAGCCTATAAATAGCAAAATATGTATTGAGCCATTAATATCACTGACAATCTCATACAAAATACTGTAATTTAACTAAAGAATTTGAAATGGGAGTACTTCTCTGGGAAGATTTCAGAAAAAGATAAAATTGGTAAGCAGTGTTGATAAGCAGATTAATCAACTAGGATAGTGATATGTTAATAACCAATTTTAAAATTAACAAACATCTTCTCTACCTGAAACTTTTAGCAGTACCAGTGAGGTTATACTAATTCAATTTGCATATCTTTTAAGTATTTGAATTTGTATATTGTTCTTCTCATTTTGAAACCAGAAATGCTAGAATCAACAGGGGAAACATGACAAAATCCATTATTTAAAAGTTACATGGAGAGATGGACTCTGATAATGACTTTCTGCACGATTAATATACACGATTAATATTGTCATTAGTGTCTGTACCTCTTCTGAATTTGGGATTCCATTAATGTTGAGTTCTTCTCATCTACTAAACTTAAGGCCCAATTCTTCAGTCCTCCTTCAGAGACCCATTCCCTACTCTTTATTGGAGTAACCAGTGCAGGACTGAGTCCTATGGAAAGGAAATGTGGAAAATATTAAGTATCTTAAGGCACTGTATAGAGACGCAGTAAGCACAGCCCTGAGTGAGCTCACATTTTACTGTCTAAAGGAAAGAATCTATACAGACTAGAGAGAAAAATAGGCAGGTCATGAAAATCACATTTTTATGTGGAGGAGCTTGGAAATCTCATACACCTTTCATTGCTCTAAACTGTCAATTTTCACCATATGGAAATTATTAGCCTAATACTGTAGTTTTAAATACTGCCCAGGAATGCTGATTTATAATGGATATTTTATTCTTTGAGTAAAGAAATGCTAAACCGCTATATAAACTATAACGATTAGGAAAATCTGCACACTGCATTGCGTGTGCAATTAGTTTTAAAGGGATGAATTCTGCTCTTATCTATGCTTGTGTAAATCTGGAATAACCGAAGTCAGTGTCCTTACGGCAACTGGAGTAACTGAGAATAGAATTTGGCCTTGAGTTAAAAGAAAAATCTGTAGGAAAGGTTAGGAAGCATAAGGAAGAAAACACAGACTTTGGAATATAGATTATCTAACATGATGAAAGCATTTCAAAACACTACATTAAAGTGAAGAAACTGCTTCTGAAGTATAGGCTAAGTGCATTTTAAAAAGTGTCCTTTCTGTGTATTTAGACAACCTATGCATATGCCTAATATTTTTCTGTGAATTAGAATGAAATTTGATTGTTCCAACAAAATACATCCCACTCAGGCATTCATGCTGAAACCAGCAACAATTGTCAATGACCTTTAACATGCCTGCTATTCAAATTAGTGCAGATCATTAATCACACATAGCTTACATTTTATGATTCGTGTATCCTTCATTACAAACTTTCTCTCTTGCTTGCTGCCCCCTCCCTCCCTTTTTTCTTTATTCCAAGTCCTCTGGTAATAACCATTGACTATTGTAGGGGTTCAGAACAGGATCGTACATTTTGGAAGCTGTCGGTAGTAGTTTCTGTCGCAAGTGCAAGAAGTTGGAGGAGTGACACAGCAAAGTCAAACGTTGCGTGCACAAATACCACAGCACTAGGTAACCGTTTTCAAGCGCAGAGCTTGATTGTCTGGCAAGAACCACGTTCGGGGTGTTTGGACAGTGTGTTCCTCTTAACTGCTAGTTATTCCTAGGTGAAACATGGCAGAAAAGGAAAGCTCTGGGATGTAAAGATAATACTAACCCGCCTCAAAAGTCCAGCATGGCAATTCTACATCGTTATGATTATTACAACAAACAAACAAAAAGCAAGCACTCACAACCCCCAACACACTCTAGAAGTCTAGCACCAAGCTTCAGAAGATTAATTTAGGGTTTCCAGTCATAGACTAAACATATTCCAATCGCCTATGGCACACATACTTTGGGTGATTAAACTGAGCTTTGCAAACATACAGGAAAATACATACAGTTTGAACTTTTCAAACATATGAGTGGATTATTTTTTTAAAAAGCCATATGGCAGATTGATTTGCTCAGAGCTCTTTCAACTCTTCCAGCGTAACTGTTGAACACCATTACCCTTTGATCTTGATTGAGGACTTTAATGTTTTTGTTACTGTGCATTTGAATAAATCTATAAATATTTTACCAGTGGAGTTAAAAAAAGGATGTTTCCAATATAAATGCATCTGGAGCAACTCCAAGCCCTTACATTTCAGAGCTTATATATGTGGGGAGTGTATAATAGTTTGCACAAACATAACTTTTCACACAAAACAATACACACACACACACATCCACTTCTATGATAGCTTCCAGTAATTCAACTCTTGAATGTTTCAGTCATTTGAAAGAAGGTGAGATACATAACAAATCTGATAGTGATTCAGTCCTATTAGTGGAATAATTATTTGTATATGACTCATTTCGAGCATCTAGACTTTCCCCGCATTGTACCAGAACTTTGCTGATGAGACAATAGTAGATAGTGTGTGCATTTAATATAGGACAGACCATTCTCCCATCTGGGGGAAGACATCAACCTATACATTGGAGGAAGCCAACGAAAAACAACCGGGATTCTCCAAAGCCACGCTCGATCTTTGGTCTGGTAGTCAAAGCAGCCCCGGCTGGCCAAAGGGCAAGGGAAAGTTTGGCGCTGAAGGGGCCCCTGGGTTGGGGCTTGGCATAGAGGGTTTGCAAGTCGCCCCCCCGTCCGCAGGAGTGGAGCTGGCGCAGTGAATCATGTGCAGTTCTTTCCTTATTGCATTCAGCGCATGGTTTCACCTTCAGATTCTTGTTTGTCTGTGTGTCCTTTCCCAAATAATATTACCTTACGCGAACGAGGTAAGGCACAGGGTGGGGTGGAGTGGGGCAAAATCTCCGTAGGATCCTTTTCTTTTTGGGGGGGGCGGTTTGGGGGGATGTGGATCCTCTTAATACGCCCGTGGGAAAAACTTCGCTTTCCCAATTAATGGTTAGTCTTACTCTGTGATTTAAGGGATTTAAAAAATGGTAACTTTGTACTGTTTGCCGAGAAAGAGATCATTGTTACTGCAGTGGTGGTGCTGTTGGTGGAATTTATGGGCTGTATGAGCCTTTTGGCTTTGTACACTTCGTCAAAGGCGGGGGGGGGGGGGAGAGTGGAGAGAGAGAGAGCTTGAATGCTATATTCATCCATGAAGAAACAAAGAACAAATTGCCTTACTTTAAAGTAAAATGCTTTGGCTAATGAAGGTGGGTGATGGGACTTCAAGCTTTCGAGCCTCGAGTCGCTACTTAAATTATTAAGGGTTTTTGCTGTGTAGTATTGATTCAGTATATGCATGAAATGCTTGATGCCTGGGGTGTGTGTATGTGTATGTGTTTCCCCTTCATTTTTTAGTTGCTCTCCCTTCAGCTGCGCGTATATAACTGAATGATAAACATTGAAAGAAGTACATAGCTTATCAAAGGAAGTTGGGGCGGGTGGGGGTGGAAAAAAGTATTCACGAATAGACACTGGAACGCTGAGAAGGGCTTGAAGGACAATGTGTAGCAATTACTTCCAGAAGATGAAAATAGCCCATGGGGTGCGGGTGGGGTTGGGGGAGGGAGTTTAATGTTTATATTTTTAAAAAGGACAGAGAGAAAGAAGAGTAGAAATAATGCAATTCCAGACATTTTGTGCGATAAAAGCTTTCCTCCTCCCCCCTCCTCCTCCCACTATCTCCAGTGAGAATTAGCATACCAAATAGTTGCGATCCTAATTTGAATTAAGATGCTTCGACAAGTTTAAGAAACTTTGTCTGGCTAAACTTTGTGGTAAGAGAACAAGTTGGGATATTAACATAGGCTGAATGTGTATGGAAGCTTGTGTAGAATGACAGTCACCCTGTTGTTTTTGCTCTAAGACCAGCTAACCTCTGCAATTAACTACTCCCGAGAAACCCTGGCTTTTAAACTGAAAAGTGCTGGTTAGGAGTCAGCACCATTTGTTATGAGCGTTAATAAGCTCCCAGCAGTAGACAAGTATCTTCTGGGGAATGTGCATTGTGTGTCTATGTCCATTACGCATATAGCTAAAGAGGCACTTGGACACTAGATGTTCAAAAATAAATTTGTTCAGACTTCTTCCTAAACATGAACCCTGGTCTTTATTTAATCCAGATGCAGGATTCCACCCCCAACCCCATATTTGCTGCCTTATTGTTGGTTTACATTTTCTGAAAAGGCGACTGGTGTAACCTGTGGAATTTGAAATGCAAATAAAAGCCTGTGGGAGTTGAGGCAGAACAAATCAGCATTTATAAAGTGAAAAAGATTTAATGTCTTTGAAACCATTGCAAGATTTTTTAGAAGAACTGAATCGTGACGTCAAGTCGTTTGAGAAAGATTTTTTTTTTAATGTCTGAAATGTGGGTATGTGAAGTGCTTACAGGAAAAACAGATTACAAGATTAACATCTGTTAACATGATCGTTTATCTACAGCCAAAAATAGGTCAGTCCTTTCTTAAGGAAATACGACTGCTGTGCGCATGATTAAATAATGAATTTAGACTAATGAGTTAGATACAGTCCGTGTGTGTTATAATCTGACCAGTGACAAAAATATTTAATTCAGAGACCTTTGGAGATCATTGTAAGGTCAAAGTCCCTTTTTAGGGAGAGGCACAACTCTCTCTCCTCTTCCTCCCACCCCCCTTTCTTCTTCTTTCCGTTCCTTATTGCTAAATGTTCTCCATCTCCTCCTCCCCCACTGAAGCAGTAATGAATGTTTTCCATCTCCAGTATTGTTAAAGGACACCAACTCTTTCCGTGCAAATGGCTAAGTTTCCTTAGCTCTGGGGTTGTTTTGTCATTAACTGAGACAGTGGCAAAGAAGAATAGGAAACGCCGATGCAAAGTAGCTCTCTGCTTTGCATCTGCCTACCCCCTAACTGTGATTGACAGCCCAAACCTCCAATCGCCACTTCTTCCTCTCCCTAGCACTGAGTGCATTTGTGTTACTACTCAGACCTAGAACCAGGCTGCTTTATTTATTTACACATACCTTGGTGTGTGTGTGTGTATAGATAGAAATCTGCATAGGTACATCAAATCTCATACAAGACAACCATATACCTCTGTTAGGTCCATAATAATGAGTATGCAAAGAGTCAGCATCTGAGAAGATTTCAAGTAACAAGTTGAGACCTGCTGGAGGAGAAGAAATATAAAATGATCTCTGGCTATATTTTTACAACAGCGTTGCAGTCATACCTATGTGAGGCAAATGGTGTATTGACGTCCAAGAGTTACACCCATTCTCAGGTCATCGTTGTTTTAGCAATCTTCACCGTAAATTATTTTTTTTAAAGTGACTGCAGAGTGCTCTTATGAAAATCACTTTGGGCCCTATGGAGCAATCGATTTTTAGACAGAATTCCTCATTGATTTCAGAGAAGATTGCTGGTGAAAAATTAGAATGGTCTTTCATACCGGGAAGTAAAACAAAATTATCATGTTTCAAACTTTCTGAAGTTTTTGTAAAGTTTTTTTTTTTTGGAGGGGGTAAATATTTAGTTCAGTGCAAATCCTTGAATTTAAAGCTCATTGCTCTAATAGAATAAAAATGCTGCTGACCAACAGGCTCTATGAATAATGGTCATTTCTAGATTACACAATAGGCACATTCAGTAAAGGAATGCCTGTCATGAACCATACCAGGTTTTGTGCTTAGTTAATCCTCTACCCCAACTTCACTCCAAATATTGATGTTATAATTTTATTTTTGTTTGGTGTATCAAGAATGTGCTACTTGTAAGTGCAGTGATCCAGACCTTCAGTTAGAGTTTAGCATTTTCTGTGCTTAAGGGTAGATTGTCATTTATCTGTTGAGCTCTTATGTTGTGTAATTACGGTAAAAGGATGGGTGGGTTAGAGGTAGGACAGTTAAAGGACTAAATGCAACCTTTTGTATAAAACAACTGCCCAATTCACTCCGGAGATGGCCAGAATCACTCCTTGTAGACGGAGCCCAGAGGATGTCCAAAGAGGAGCCTTTATTCTTTGGCCTTGTGCCACATACTTTATTTCATGCCTGCTACACTAAATGAGTTAACTACCAAAGGGTTTTTCATTAACTCGACTTGGCAGCCACATATTTAACTTTAAAAAAAAAAGAGCGTAACTTAATTTAAAAAAGGATCTGAACAACACAGCGTGGAAGACTTTTACTCCTATTCAGCCTATTTTAATACCAGATTACCTTTGTGCCCCATCTCTTCTCCCCAACCCCGTGGGTCTGGTGCTTTCAGAGAGGCTTGTTGGGATGGGAAAGGGAATTGCTCGACTTTGTCTTGACCGTTGCATTCCTGTGTTGCATTAATAGCCTGCATCGCCTGGAGGAGGCAGAACACGAATGCAACAAAAAATGCAACGGCTTTCAGATTGGTTGCTGTGGTAGAGGTGGTTTTGCAGGGCTGATGTGGCTGGAAGGTGTGTGAGAGAGAGAAGGGGAGGGTTTGTACCTGGGCTGGCCGCACGAGGGGAGCGGGCCAACCCCAGCAGCAGCTTGTTGCTGTGTGTTCAGTGCCGAGGGAGGGAAGCAGGGAGGAGTTTGGCTCAGGCAGCTCTTGCATTCAGTTGTCCGCCTTTATAATGTAGCCAGGACGTCACAGCCATGTACTGTAACACAAGAAGTTAAAGAGGCAGAGGGGAAACAGCCACCCCTCAACTTCTAGCCCTTAACAAAGGCAGAGACAGGCAGGGATCTGTCAAGAGACACAGGCGCCGAGAGGGGAGGAAAACACAACTGGGGGGGCTCGGAGAGATCCAGGGAGGCGCAATTAATGGAGGAGGAACGTTTTGAGGAGGCGAGGGAGGGGGCAATTGGGCTCAGGCTGCCCCAGCGTTGCCCTATTGGATTACGTGGGGATCTCGTTGCTGGTGAAGCATAGTGGCGTGCAAGGTAATTTACTTTCTATTTTAAACTCCAGTTTGTTATTGTTGAAGGGAAAGCGGGGGGCGGGGGGGGGGACTTGTTGCAAGGCGTGGCGTGCCCAGAAATAATTACGTAAGTATTCAAACCGGCTTGGTGTTGCTGACAAGAGGGGCAGTTTGTTCTAATGGCAAGGAGGGAGTTTGTTCCTGACAATGTATCGATTTGGAAACCTTGAGAGAAGGGGATGGGAAGGAGGGGGTGAAACAGAGAGAAACATCGCTCTCTGTCTGTGGACAGATGAAACTTGCTTGCAAGGAACCCAGATGTATTTCTGGGCGTGGGATAAGGCACTAATACAGTGTAGTTCTGCAAAACAAAGGGGAAGGATGGTAGCTGAATTGCAGTTTTCCTGCGTTCACATTACACTGTTGGGCTTTCTTTCTTTCTTTCTTTCTTTTTTTTTTATCTCTGATAACACAGATGAACGGACACAAGTTCTGATTAATTCTACTGTATGAGTGAGTCACAGAAAATCTTTATCTTTCAATCTTATGGTGCCACTTTCTCATTAGTGAAGGGAGGACTTTTATAGTTTGTTTTCAAGTGTTCTGTAGCTGGAATGCCCAGGAGACAATTAAAAGTGGGATCAATTTTTTTAAATGCTGTTAACTCCAAAATATCACACTAAAACAAAGGTACTTCATTTCATATAGTAATGTCCATTAATCACATAGATGTGAAGTAAATACCATTTAAAATTGTTCTCTCAAGCTGAAGGCAATAATTATGTTCCTTTCCCCAGTAAAATCTTGTCTGTACAGTAATCAAAATGAAACTGTTCTTCATGTAGCAGATAAATACTTGTATAAGCTATTTAAATATTTTTGATGCTAAGGTAACATAGGCATCATACATATGTTTTGGTTGCTGTGGAAAAACAACAACCCTCATTTATGTAGTGTTGCTTCGTTTTATGTCAACATGTCCTTCAGTTGTGTCAAAACAAAACCTGAAATAAGCTGTCCTGTTTATGCTTTTCTCTCTCTCTCTCTCTGTGTGTGTGTGTGTGTGTGTGTGTGTGTGTGTATATATATATATATATATATATATATATATATAATTGAATGTATTCTGTCAGGTGGTGAGAAGAGATAAAGAATGGAATTTATCTGAGGTTTTTCTAGTAAAACTGGAAGCTAAAGTTGTATAGGAACACCTGTGGTGTAATTAGTATTACAGTTCAGTTATTCAAGGAGACATCTTTAGTTTCACAAGAATAACTGCCATAGCCATCTTGAATAAGCTCTGTGTAATAAAGTGATCTGCATGTATATTTGTTTTACTTTGAAATAGTGGTATTATGTATACCTTCACTAGTTCTCAGACATTATAAAAGACTCTTTTCAGTTGTATCTAATAATCCTCTTCTGAATTAATTTGCAGGGCCTTGATCCTTTAAAGTCCAATGATGTGATATCCTGGTTAGCAAGACATATTCTGCATTACTAATGAAAAAAATAAAACCCAAAACTATGATCAGATTGCATTAATTTGAAGTAGTTGAACAGTGCTGATAGAAAAAAATCTGAGAGAGAAAATTTAAATAACATGGTCTTAAAACACTAACTGATATAACAGATGGGTGTCCAACACTTGTTGTATATCAACAAAGAAGTGGTGCTCATAAATTAGCATAGCTTCTTTCTAAGAGGTTTTATAGCTCATCGTGACCTTTTAAATTGCTAAAAATTACTAAAACAATATGCATCAAGAGCTGCAGTCTCTCACTAAATATGACTGATTATTACTCAGTAGTCTGGGGAAATGAAAATAGTTTACATCACTAGTATTAATGCTATCTATTGTTATGACCTCAACAACTGACTTGCTGCCTGGAATGGAGTTACAGCAGTGACATTTAACTTATATAGATTAAAGTTTCCCGACACAGTGAATATCACCTTTTAAAAAAAATTAGCTATATCTTATTTTTCTATAAGTAGTCATAGCACAGTGCCATCACCAAGATCTAACAAGACCAGTTATCATCACAGGAATAGTCAGTGAACAGATAAAAATGATTGTCATCATTCCAAATGTTCTTTGCTTGTCAAACTGCCCTTAGCAGCACCTTTTCTCCATTCAGCTTTACTCCAGCAAACATAGAGACTCCTCCCCTCCCTCCCCCCAAGAATTATTTGAGAAGGAGGAAGGGGAACTGATATGCCTCACTTGAGTGAAAAATGAGAACCCGTTAAAATTATACTTTCTTGGTGATGTTTGTGTGGCATACATCTGATGGCATGATGTAGGACAGACTGGAGGAGTATAATCAGATAAATGATGTAGATGCTAACTTTTGTAAACTTTGGGCAGTCTGTTTATTTAGCTTTGTTAAGGTCATTAAGTGTAGTGGGCCAAATCCTCAGCTGGTGTATATTCATGTAGCTCCATTGACTTTAATGGAGTTACACCAATTTATACCAGCTGAGGATCCAAGCCGATTACTTTTACACAGTGATTTTTTCCCCCTACCCTTGTGGAAGAAAATATAATTACCATACTTACTAAGGGCTTGATCCAAAGCCCACTAAAGTCAGTAATAGCTTTGGAGGGCCCCAATACTGCAAAGACTTACTTATACCCTTAACTTTACACACCACTTACTTAATTGGGATGATTCATAATGTGTTTTTGAAGAAAAAGAAAAAAAAGCAAGTGTGTAAGTCTTTAAAGGAGCTTGGCTCAAGTTTGTAGATCCCGTACTCAGATTGGAAAATTGTGTTTAGGGTGTCCAACTGCATTATGTCTTAACACCATAACAGTAGGAAGCTGAAATACAAACTGATTGCATATAGCAGGAAGAAACTTGCCTGAGCCTGTGCATTTAACTCGTAAAATGTGCTTGTTTATATTTTTAAGACACAAGTGTGAATGTGTAGATGTATGCGTTTTAAGGATGAACATGTATTAGATTTCTACCAGAAATGGCATTAAAAAAATCCCCCACTGTTGCTCTTTTCATAACTGTGCACTGTTTGTCAGTTTGGCAAGAATGTATGAGCCTTTTTATACTTGCTTTTGCCTATGAGCTCAGTGCTGTCCTCTGATATACATGTCCTCCGCGCCTATTGACTTCAGTGGGAGTTGCATGAGTGTATCTCAGGGTAAAATTGTGCTCTGTATATTTCAATAGCGGAGATTCCAACTGTTTGGAACCATGGTAGATTGGAAACTATGAGCTATCTTAACTTACTTTTTCTATAGCCATAAACTGCATCCAGATAATTAATGACTGGATGGCAAAAAACAGCAGAAAGTCAAATTTATTTGATTAGGCATCTGCAATATAAATATTTGAACCTTGCAGCAACATTCCTTTTTCAAAGCAGACATCTTACATGATGTAAATGTTTATACATTTCAGTGCTAGGATAAAGCTGTTATGATTCAGTCACTTAGGGCAAAATTCTGTTTTCGGTTACACCACTGTAATTGCACAGTAACTCCACTGTAATCAATGCAGTTACTCTGGAGTTACATGGGCATAACTGAGAGCAGAATTTAGCCCTTAATTTCTTAAAAGAAAAAAATGGAACCCTCCTTTTCCCAAGATTTGTACTAAAAATACTCTCAGCAGAAATTATTTTAATAACCTTGGTATTACTGAACCTGCTCTAAAATGTACTAGTGGATCATGGTTCAGTTAGTTAACATTCCACAGCTTTCATTAGTATTGTAGTACTTGAGTGCATGTGTTTACTTTCATTACCTGACTGTAATCCTGCAAATGTCCTGTCTCTTGGCTTGCTAAACTTGCTTTCCTGTCTGAGGCCACTGATGATGATTACCTAACATTGATGATTAATTTTGCTGTTGCTGTTTACACCTTAACTCAGGTATCAGTAGAACTACATCAAAATTGGTACACATTTCCTATAAACAGTTTCTCCCTACATTCCAGAAGCTGGTTTACAACAACAGTTCTTATGCAAACAGTCTCAGGATATTATGCATGTGTTACTATGTTTTGAAGGGATATTGGCAAACTCTATTTACATGATGATAAAGTTACATATTTAGACCACTGAATTCATTAACAAACCTAAATTGTTTAAAACCTTATGGGAAGAATTAACAGAGACTTTTAATGTGGATTCAGAATTACTTACGTTGAGCTGAGTATTTCAAAAGTATTTTGATTTTTGCTAACCTTTCACTAAAATGATGACTTATTGGAAATAACTGAATTAGTACCATCAGTAGAATATTATATTTAACATTTGCTTAACAAAGTCCACATTTTACTATAGACGGATATAGAAGCCATAGCCCAGATTTTGTTGTCATGTATACCAGTGTAAATCCATTGTTACTCTGAATTCACACTGATGTATGTGGGAGCACAATTTGGCACATAGTGCTTAGCTTCTCATTAAAGTTGATACAGTTACTAAATACATTTCAAATCTCTAAGAAATGTGTATTGTCTATCTCTTATCTGTCCGTTTTCTTTACATCTTGCTGTCTGGCGTTTGAGCTTTCCTTTCTACATGGTGGCTGTCATGCTTATGTCTAGAAGGAAATGTTTTCCTCCATCATATTTCCAAATTGCAAAGTACTGTAGTATAATTTTGTGGCTCCCAAAATTTTTAAGGGCAGTTTCTGAAGTGATCTAGCTTTTAATCTTTTTTTTTCAAAATGAAATGGAATCTACAAAGCATGTACAATTGCAATCTGCAACTATTCTTAGAATTCAGACATGTTTAGTATATACTACAGTGATGAAAACAAATACTTAACACACAGGGTAATGGCTGGATACAGGTAATTTAGAAAAACCAGTAGCATTTACTCCAGCTACACTACATCTATTTCATATATATTCATTCTGATAGATTGCTTCAGTCTTTCTTTGTGTGTCTGTAGCTAACAAAATAATATATTTCATGAAATAACTGAAAAGAATGTAAAGAAGATATGGAAGATCTATGCATCAGGCATAGATGTTTGCTGAATATAAGACCTACTAATGTATTTTAGTGTTTTCAAGGCACAAGTACATATTTTTCTTTTCCAACAGGTAAAGTAAAAGAAACGCTATTGAGTTGGCACGTCACTTTTGCTCATGTCAGATCAGGCTCCTTGATATGGCTGCACTATTATTAATTTTTTCCCCTCTGTTCATTTAAAAGGATGGTGAGCAGGGAAATGGTTAGCTTTCAGGACATACTATGACAGACTGATGGAAATTGAGGTGCTGTTTTTATTTTTAATTTATTTATCAACCCTGATTTAAAACAGTCCTCAGGTTTCAGAGTTTTTTCCAGTAGTATGACACTTTCCAAAATGTGTCTTGATCACAATTATAGTTAAAATTAAAAACATTTTCCGTGCTTGTCATGTTAAAAATAGATTTTTTTTAAAGGAAATTATTCATGTTCTTTGTTTTAAAAGGGCAACATGTGTGTTTCTTCACCATATGGTAGCATTTAACCCATATTGTATGAACTGACTAGGAGTTGCATTTAAGTGTTGATTTATTTCAGTACTTCAAAATGTTCTTTGTCTGAAATCTAGTACAGTAAATGATGCTTTTAAGGTTGTGCAATGGAACGCTGTGTTTAGCAGTTGTGCTTTGCTGTTACAATGATACTAGGTTAATGAGTAAGCGTTTTTTTTTTTATTCTCTCAAATAATTTCCTTAAAAAATAATCCAGCTCTGAATGTTGAAATGATTTGTGGGAAGACTTATTCACAATAGTCAATGACACAATATGGTGTCAAGAGTTGCAGGGTGAGATGTTGCAGTCTCTGCTGGCTGAAACTAGAGCTGCTCCTTTGATGGTTGAGGATATGCTAAGCAAGACTTAGTTTTAGTGCCCCAATAGTCTGCCCACATTAAAAGGTGCATTCTTGTTCACTTTGGTCTAGACTGTGAAGTATGTATGTTGGTGAGCAGACCAGTATTACCAACCCCAAGTATTATAAAACTATCAGTCAGCCTCCCAAAAATCATGGGATTAGTTTAAAAATCATGTGATCATTATTATTATTATTTTTAAAGAAAATACATTTTGAGTTCTTTTGTTTGCTTTCTCGTTTTTGAGCCTTTAGGGCTCACATTTTCAGTCTTCACTGCAGCCATGAGGGCTAGATGCTTTTACAATAAAAGCTGAAATTCTCCTATTGTTGTTTGACTCCAAGAATTAGGACTTTAATGGAACACCAAATATTATTAGACTTGCGATAGAATTGTCAGAGTTGGCGACATTTAGTTACGTACGTAAGTAGTCCCATTGACCAAAGTGGAACTACTTGTATGAGTAATCAATTGCTCTCCAGTATGTGTAAGGGGCTTACAGTCTGTCCCTTAGTGAGGTCTTTTGTGGCCTTAAAGTATACCTTTGAGTAGAAAAATATTCCAACATATCCGTAATGGTGCACCGTATAAAAGATATGTTGGCTTCTTGTAGTTGCAGATTGTACTCTTAATAAATTAATTTGTACTATAGTGATTGTAAGTACATGGTACATTTCTTAAATCATGTCATTGGAAGAGCTCTGTATAATACTTCTACTAACCTCAGTAAAATAAAACGTGAAATAAGATTTCCAACCTCCCTCCTGTTTTGAAACCATTGAGGTGTGCACTGGGGAGAATCTGTTCCTCTTGATGTCTCCTTGAATGCCACTACAGGTTTCATATATTTTCATACCTGGTCCCTTGCAATGTTTTGTATTTAGTCCTCCCTATCATTGTTTAACAGCAGTACCTTGTTGACACCATATTTAATAGCAATACTAATGTTGATTTCAGGGACAACGTATTTCAAGGGAAAAAAGAGATAAATGTATGTTCATTGATTTTCAGGAAAACCTGTAGGGACAGAATAAATACATGCTGCATGTAGATAAGCCCTGGTTCCTTTTCTTATTTTCTAGATGAGTTTTACCTCTGTAAGTGAACGCTATGAACCGTGATGCATAATTTATATTGACATTAACAGTGATACTAGAGGAATGTTTTAATGCCAGTTTGAGAAAATATCACAATTAATGTTGATAACCCTGGTCCCATTAAATTGAAATTGATTTTAGTAGAAACATCCATGCCTGTGGCATGACCATAAGTGGTATGATGAAATAATTCACCCCTTTTCATAATGCCAAGCATATTGGAGAGTTCATGTTATCATGAACAGTGCACACCAGGTGTCAAATGACTTGACAGATATACAGCTTCACTTCTGAATGGTTTCGTCCAATTCGAAAGTAACAGTTTTTAAAGGGATCAACAGAGTAACGGGGGTCTCTGAATTCTGTAATGTCAACAGGTGTGTTTTTGCTATTGTTATTTATTCAGATAGTTTTTAATGAGCCACAAACTATTTGGTAAATCTTGCGTAAAGTTAGAAAACAATACTACATGGAAATCGTGGGATTAATGGTTTAGTGGTAGGGATTAAAAGTGGTCTCAGCAAATTACCCTGTTGATAGAGAAGCCAGAATCTGTTAATGGTATTACAAACAGATTGGTTTATCAGTCAGTTATTTTCTAGGTTGATTAGGGATTATAAATTGCTCTGTATTTGTACTACAAAAGTAAATTGTGTTGGGACTGCTAATATTCCACATAGTTATTTTAAATATTAAGAGCAATGTCAGATAACTTTTAAATACTTATTTAGACAGGCATCAGCTGTGGCCAGAATTTCCCAAAGCGGATGCTTATAGTATTTGGATACCAAATAGGTGACCTGACTTTCTGAGGTTCTGAGGAATGGAAGCTATAAGTGCTTGGGCATCTCTGAAAATCAGGCCATCTATTTAAATGCTTAATTTTAGTGCTGAAATTGTTGGCCTGTGTCTTTATTTGTTTCTTTGCAGAACCTTAGCATGTGTTGGGTGCTTCTGATCATCAAAATGATGTGAACATTCTTTTAAACCAGTGGTTCTCAACTTGAGGGTCACAACCCTGGAGTAGGAAGGGAGTTATGAACAGGTGTCAAGGAGTGGTGATCACTCTGCCCTTCCCATTTTGCTGATTGGAAGTGGGGGGGAGTCCTGGCTAGCTGAGAGGGGAAGGGGCAGGGGTGAAAGTAATATTAAACTCTTACCGGTACGGGGGCCGGTTCCGAGCCCGCGGAAGGGGCGGAGCTGGGGGGGTCAGCCTCCTCCAGCCAGCCCATCCACACTGCTTGGCCCGCGCCACCAGGGGCTCTGGTCGCGATTTAAAAGGGCCCAGTGCTCTGGCTGCTACCGCGGCAGCAGCGATCCCAAGCCCTTTTAAATTGCCAGCCCCGGGGCAGCTGCCCCTTTTGCCCCACCCTGTCGGTGGCCTGGGGGACGCAAAAGGGACAATGACATTAAAGTGGTGCATACGGGCCGGTACCGGCTTCTTACCGGTATGCTGTACCAACCCGTACCAGCCTACTTTCACCCCTGGGAGAGGGGTCTTGGTATGAACTTGGACAAGGGGGTTGAGGTATGGAAGAGGTTGGTTGTTTTAAATAGTGACTCTTGTGTGCTATATTCTAATTTTTAGACATAAAATTCTCTTCCCATGTACCGGTAGTTCATGTTTTTACCATTTATACTTACCTCAGAGGTCACTTGCTCCTCTATGCCTATGCATACAACAGTTGGTGTAAACTGGCACATTCTGAGAGTCTCCCTGACAGAGAGGAGTCACAATGGAGTCCTTCAGATATTTGCTGCATCTTTCTACGCTTGTCTTGGGAGATGCCGTTGCTTTCACTGTGGTGCCTTGTGCTGATCTGCAGTTTATAGGCTTTTCATTACTAGCCACATTAGGGAAATGCTGTTGTTTGCCACTGGAAGTGAAATGGCAGATAAAGAAAATTGCCAAGTATGATAACTTCTTAGATGCATCTGGAGCACTGCAAGGAAGATTCACACACTAGACAAAATCGTAATTGTTCTCTAATACTTTGGCTCTTACAAGAGAAGAAGGGGAGGATTCTAGTGCAAGCAGAGAAATCTCAAAGTGGTTTAGATGGAAAGTGGAAGATCAAGGTCGTTGCATAGAAAGCTGGAGGTTGGGCTGCCAAATTTACTTGTTCTCATGTTAGATGATTGAATAGCTGCCAGGACATTGGTGAGTTGAGTAGTTTGAGGGGAGGAGAAATGAGTGGAGTCCTTAAGAAGTGTCATAAAAGTTAATTCCTTGCCTTTTTAATACCAGTCTCCTTTTTCTTCTAATTAAAAATCTAATACTCCTGAAAATATTCAATGTTCTTAGTTATTTTGAAGGAGCAGCCCTCTTAGAATGATGAGAAGGATCAAGGCTTGCATTCTCAAAGAGCGTAGGAGGAGATAGATGGTTAACCTTGCTCTTTTGGGTACAGCATGTGAATTTTGCAACTCTGGAGTACAGGAGATCAGACACAGAGAGAGCAAAATGAACACAGTGAGAGATTAGTTTTTCTTTGACAGGGTTCAGGGTAATGGCAGGAACAACAAGTCTGCCTGAATTTTGGCTTGGGTCCTATCTCTTCCATAACCTAATTATGTAGACTGGGACAGGTTATTAAGCAGCATATGGGGACCCTTTATTCTCTCAGCCAATACTAAGATGGGAACAGTGCCATTTGGGTCACATAAGTCGAGAGAGAGAGAGAGAGAGAGAATGCAGTCAGGGAGCCTTTGTCTTCGCTTTCCCCATTTCAAGAAGATGCATGCTCTTCTCAGATCTCTAAATAAAGGGAAGAGACAAGGAGATATGTGACAGCTAAGAGGACATCAGACATCAAGCAAATTTTTGTTGTTGTCCTTAAGTTTCTGTTTTCACTTTGGTTTGCTGAATGTATTTTAAGGAAGTGTGTGGCACTTAAGAGGCTGAAATTCCTCTGCTTCACACTCTGATTGAATTTAGTCTATACTTTTGGCACAATAATTCTTCATAGGACAATTGAAATTTCCTCAGTAACTTTTGAAAAAGAAAATATTTACTACCTTTTGCATAAGAAACACAAATATATTTTTTTCAACCCTCTGCCCCGACCAAAACAAACCAACTTTACTCCTATTTTTCTCATATTCCTTTGGGGTTTGTGCGGACAGTGGTTGTTTAGCTAGAGGAACCCAAACTTCTCCCATGCTAGGACACACACATTTTGATAACATCTTGGAGCTAGGCCAATTTTGAAATTCTGAAGTTGAACGCACACAGTCACTCTTCTCATTCAGGATAAACTAACAGAACTCTGCCAAGATTAGCTGATGGAACTGTCAAGTTCTGTCAGTTGCCTCTGTTTTCCAGTGCGGAAAGCCTGCTTTGCTACCTCACGAACTCTGCTCCTCACTCAGACAATAGGGAGCTGGGCTTGGGCAGCAGCAGGTAAAGTGAGTGGGGTTTGAGCAGGGCTTTGGGGTGAATGGAAGATTTAATAGGAGATGCTTGTGGGTGGGATCCATTTCTATGCGGGGATGCTGGGGTGTTTCTGAGAAACCAGAGGCTCTTTATTTAGGCACCAGTGTAGAGACACTTGACCTGAGTGAGCTCTGTGGCACACCATTCAGCAGCATTGTAGGGAGCCAGGGAGCGTTAAGCAGCTGTGTGGAGGGGGTTGTTGGCTTGTCTTGTGTTTTGTATGGTGCCTAGCACGGTGAGAATGTGGTCCGTGACTAGGGCTCCTAGGTGTTATGGTAATACAACTGATACATAATAATAATGGGCAGAGTGGGGAGGGTGAGGAGTGGAGATTTTTGGGGGTGGGGAATGGCGCATAGAGAAGGAGGGGTCAGAGCAGGTGTGTGTGTGGTGGGGAGAATGGAGAGGAGTTCCACTTTGATTAACCACCTGTGGTTCATCAGAATTTAGATAATCTCTGATGACTCACTTATGGTTTGTTAGAGTGCACATAGATCTTCTCCCCACTGTTCCTTGCTCCTCACATACTACTCTCACATAGCCCTGCTCCGTCATATGCACCCCTGGTCCGCACCATGACTCCTACTCTCTGGCTATATTCAGTTTTTAAACACTGACATAAAAAGCCTGAGTAGTCGGGTTGGGGTTGTGGTTTGAGGAAGCATATTGAGGTGTGGGGCTGTAGGGAGACATGAAGTGGTGCAACGGGGGCAATCTGGGTCATGCACTGGAGGCTATGGGAGGAATTGGGCTGTGCCAGGGAACAAGGGGAAGGAGTACAGCTGGGATTGGGGGGCAGGGTATATTTTTATCTTGTATCCATCTGAATAACGTTTAGCATTTGCAGAGATTTCTTAAACAAGTTCCATCAAACAACAACAAAATTTATTTTGTTAACACCGGTTACAGTTGCTCAAGCGTTCATACTACCAACTCATTCGTAAGAAAAATCAGGAGTCGAGTCACTAGTTAAGTACACACACAACCTTTGAAATCTACAGTTGCATATCCACTGCCCACATCTGCTGCTTCCGTTCACAACCCTAACTCTGACCAGAAACATTGACGGTTGAAAGAAGGAAACATTGGTGGTCTTCATAACATCACCTTAATAACATTGCTATAAACATAAACTATAACACTGAAAAACAATAAATATGATACAGTCTTTTCCACTAAAAAACAATTCCCTTGATTAACAATCATCCAGCAGAACCCACTTAAACACAACCATCCCTATACACAATAAACACCTACACTTCTGTGTGACACAAGTTCAACATTTTAGATGATTAGAAAAGCTCCGTTTCTAACCACTATGCTTGGTTGGAGTTAAATTATGATTATTTCTTATTTGTATTATAGTAGTTCCTAGTGGCCATGACTGAGAGCAGAGTTCCATTGTGCTAGGTGATGTACATACACCAAATCTTCAAGGCAGGGACTGACTGACTTTGTATATCTTTTGTGTGCATGTGGTTATATGGCTTTGTTAAATGTGTCATTGACATTCTTTAAGGCATATCTGCTATCAAGTTAAATGTTAAGAAATAGCTGGTAATTACCAAAGCCCTCTTTAAATTAGTATTAAACTATCACAAATTAAATAAAATCTGCGTAATCTCAAAATTACTGTACATTTACCAAGCAGTTAGTCAGAGCTGGCTCCATGCTGACATTTGAAAGATGTGCTGTGTGTGGAACCTGGACATTTGGCAATAATCTTCCTGGCATCAAACGCTATCTGGATGGTCATGCTGTGGAAATGCTTTTTGTTTTTCTCAAAAATCAGCTGGTGCCACACAGGGAGTGTGAGTGCCATCACATCATTCCTAGGACTTCTAGGAAAGCGGTAATGATAAAGAAGCCTTAACTGATTATTCTGTTGCTGTTGGGGAGTGCTTAGAAACTTGATAGATGCCTGAATATCCTGGCTGGCGAGGAAATGAGTTTACCAGATACTAGGAGGCTGATTCCATGCATCATAGTGAAAGGGCACAGAGTACTTTTTGAAGAGCAGGAAGGGGGAAACATTTGGCTTGACTTGTTGAGTAGAATGCATTCATGTAGGCTCAAAGTGTTTGCATGCTCAGACGGGGTAGCATGGTGTACAGTAACCTCCTACCTTTGTTCAAACTTTAATGGAAATTTTTAAACAATTGAAACATTTTTTTTAAATAATATTGGGATATTAGTGGATTATACAGCATACTTAGTCCTCACATAGAAGTGAACCAAGGGTCATTTCTATACATTCTGTGAACCAAATGCAGATGGGAATAAGCCAGTGCAACTCCCTGGGCAGCTTTTGGGCCAAATTCAGTGATGATGTAAATTACAAATTGGGCAGAAATTTGTGTATGTTGCAAAATAGTGGAATTTGTATCAATTTGGCATTGATTAGGAACTAAGTTTTCTGCTCAGTTACTCTAGATTTATATTGGTATAACTCCATTGACTTCAGTAGAGTAATTGAAATTTACATCTGTATAAGTGAAATCAGCATTTAGTCCGAGGTCTTCAAAATGAGCATAATCTATATGCCAGGGAATAGAAGATGGGCTGAGGGCAAGTAGCCACTTGTAGCAGGAAAACTAATTAACAGGAAGAGATAAGATAATGGAGGACTCCATGTTTCAATGTAACTTGCATCATCCTCAGCACTCCCAGATGTAGTCCTGGTGTAAGCAAGGGCAAACTTTGCTTACTCCCTTTTTCATAGGTGCTGAATTTGGTTCCCATAGAATACAAAATCAGTGTAATTTAAACTCACTTTCTGATCGTAATTCTGATCTCATTTATTCCAGGTCTGTAACTTACACTACCACACAGATCACTGCTGAACTTGGCCTGTTTGTGTGAGCACATACTCTTCTGTGTGCATACACACACAAAAATATAACATTCAAGGGCTTGATTGTGTAGCCCCTACTGACATTAGTGAGTACTTACTACTCACATGAGGAGTAGTCCCATTGACTTCAGTCGTCAGTAACGATTGCACAGGCTTGTCCTAAGTGGGGGTAAAATTGCTCAGTAGTCCTTGGATTGGTATTTCCTGCAAAAAGAGCTTTAGTATTACAGGCTATACTCTTACAAGTGTGAGATTTACATGTTGTTTTCACTTCTGCCACCAGCATCAGCAACCATTTAAAAATGGAACTGAGGAATGTGTATATAAAAAACTCATACCTAGTACATGAAAAATATGATCTATTGTTACACAGTTATCTGAAACTGAGTAAAAGATAAAAATAAATATTCCTTTTCTTCCCTTTTCCCATCTCCCCAGGCCCTTCCCTCTGTCTGGCCAAATTTCTGTCCTTGGTTACATGCCGACAACCCCATTGACATTGAAATTGCAGGGGTGTAACTAAGGGTAAGTTTTATTCCTCTGTGTATACGGGAGGTTCATGTGTGTGCTATATGAATCAGGTGTAGGAGCTGGTTAATTATGAAAGAAAAAATGGCACATGAATGAAATGTGAATGAGAAGAGCCATGATAACATTGTTTGCCTAAAGATGTCATCATGGCACAGACATGCTGAATATTTTCTTTAGTTGCTAGAATATGACAAAAGAATAACTTGTTAAGTAACATCAGAGAAATGTACTTGCTCAGTAGACTAGCAGCAAATGTACAATACAGTAAATGCCAAAGGCAAGGATTCAATTTAATAGTGACTTAAGAACCCTGCAATAGTTCAGAATTTTGCTTTCCACATCTCATGTCTTGATAAAAGAGCAAAAGATTTGACTTTTTTTTACCTCTCTAAGAAACAGTTCCACTTTACAGAAGATGTGCATTGGTTTTACCAGTCTTTAGTTGTAAAGACTATACCTGGACAAACTTCCTAACATTGAAACTTTATAACTTTGTGTTTGTTTGGACGGACACACACACACACACACACACACACACACACACACAGAGAGAGAGAGTAATGTCACAGATATATTTTCAAACTATAAAGTTGTGTGGTGCTAATCAGAACCAATAGGTACTCTAAGGCATCTTTACATTTCCAGTTAGGTTTTGAACTTTTGGACTACTAAATTTTATTGTCCTCGTTAAGAGTCACAGTCAGTGGAGTCAATGGAGTTAGACCAGGAATTAATTTAATTAATTTTTTGTTAAATATTCAAGAGTTTTCTAGTTTGATTTTTAGATTAGTTTAAAACAGGTTAGAAATTAAATTTGTTTAAAATCTTTGGCTCGGGGCATCCATACTGCCACCGTTTTCAATCAAAATAATTGCCACCAGTATGAGGCTTGGAAGTGCTTTCCATACTTTAACGGTTTTGCCCTGATATTCCACCCTAATGTATGCAGACACTAGTGGCCACTGGGTGGCCCCACTGAAGTCAGTGCAAAGGTTTGCTCACACGGGGCATCTTGCACAGTCGGAGGCTTGATTTCAAATGCAGCCTGAGAGTCATAATTGGCCAGTTTTTGAACTCAAACTCATCACACTGGTTTTCCTGATCTTTTTAGCTTCCAGAGTATTTGAATGTGAAAAATGGGTGATTTACTTTAAATAGTTTTCCTTCTATGTTTGTCTTGCTATCTGCTACCCCAAAAGACTATATTTTATCCATGAGTGTAATCTGTCCATTAGTTTATGGCTCCAAAGTCTTCCTGGAAGTGTCACAAATCCAGTGTCCCTGAGTGCTAGATTTAGTATTTGAAGCTCAAATTTAGTTTTAAAATCTATAAAACGTCTGTACTCCTACAGCTCCCAACCAGTTGTGCTTTCAAAGAAGCTCAAGAGCTCAGATTATTGTTTCCAGAGTCCACTTTAATTTACGTTTAGTCAAATGGTTCACTATCCATCTTCAAGGGTTACTGTCAACTTGAAAAATCACATTTGCCTGAACATTTTGTACCTAATGTAGTTAAAAGCATAGTTACTCCTTACAACCAGGACAGAGCTTTACTGGGGTTAGAACTGTGGCCTTAGTACAAATGATCTTTGGGTCCAGTTCTTCCACCTGGAAATATGAAGGAAACTAAATCATATCTACGACAAGGGCTGAGCCAGTAACTCAGTATGGAGAGTGTTTCTCAAATGAGGTTGCGCATTTATTAGGAAAAAGTGAGAAGAAAAAGAATTTGGATGGATGGGTGCGGGGGGGGGGGGGGGGCGTTAAAAAACAAACATAGCAAAATGAAATAAAAATCTGGTATATTAAATAATCAGACAAACTGTACCAGTGGCCCAATTCTGATTCCTTTGCCCAGCTACCCTAAATGCTGCAGTGTGATGGCATCAGTGATCAGGCGGAAGTGAGTGTGGTTCAGTTGTGCTGGCGTGACTCCCTTACCTGAGTTCACTTGCAGCAGCAGCCTCTCTGTGTCCTAAGGTGATGTCAGGATGTCCTCATCCACATCCTTGATGCTGCCTGCCCATGCACTCTTAAGGTGCACATCACTCCTGAGAGCCTCCACTCCCTGATACACTCAGGAGCCATCTAGATGCTGGGATGAGGTGACAGCCGGGAGACCTGGTCTCACACACAATACCTGGGATTACTACAGCTGAAAGGAGTTAGTAAGAAAGTTATTTTTCTCAGTTTATTTTGTTCATTTATGCATGGTCACTTTCAGTTTCTTCTGTATGGTAAATTTCTTTGTTGCTGAAAAGATTCTTATAAACATTGATAAGGAAGCAGAAAAATCATTTTCATTTCATGTTTTTAAAGAGGTAACCCCTGTCCTCTCAAATTGTAAGGTGCTTTATCAGAATCAGGATTTCTTTTTTTTTTAAAATTAGACACACATTCAAAAAGTTTCAGGTGACGGAGTCCCTTCAAGCTTTTTTGCTGACAAGACTTCCTTGCTTGAGCAAAGTTGAATTGCTTTTATAGGTGCCATCCAAAATGGCTGCTTAAATCCACGGGAATTTTGCATGAGTCAGTCACACCCATTTTTATCAAAACTACACTCTTATTGAGATTAGCCACTGTAAATGCCAAAGACCGGTGCAAATAGAGATTCAGACTTAATGGGATGATGAAATATATGCAAATCTTAAGCACATAAGCAAGATTGATGCATTTGTTTAATCACATTTAGAGATCCAGGGGCAGATCAGAGCATAGAATTTGCCCCTCAGTTTGAATGGAGAAAACTGTTCATGTTGCAAATAAAACCGAAATTCAAATCTTGCAAAGATTTACACACCTTCTTACCATTTCAAATTTGTTAGTAGCCCCATTGACACTTCAATGGGACTATTCACAGTGCACAAAGTTAAGCAGTGCAAGTCTTTGCAGTGAGAGGGCCCAATTTTTTTTTAACCCCTTGACGCTGGGAGTCAGGTTTGTTGATTAAGTATGATTCTTATTGCTAACAATGTGCTATGCAGACACCACCGTACCATCAAATTAACATTGATTTCTATTATGGGGCAAAAGACATAACTGTCCACTTAAACAACGAGGAGTCTGGTGGCACCTTAAAGACTAACAGATTTATTTGGGCGTAAGCTTTCGTAGGTAAAAAAAACCACTTCTTCATATGCATGCAACTGTCCATTTAACACCCAATGCATTTGATGTGTTTTTTTAAAGGGATGAAGTAGATATCAGTGCTATTTAAATATGGCATTTTCCATATCTACTATATTTAGATTGGGAATGTTGCAGAAATAATCAATGGGCTGACACAGTCCTTATTTTATTCACCATTGGTTTATTTCCCAATTTGTTTCTATCAGTACATGAGTAAAATTTTCAAAACCACTTAAGACAGCTGAATCCCACTGACTTTCGATGGCTCTGTGTACGTTATGAGTGAGGTATGTTTCCTCTGCTCACTTATACTTGCTCACGTTAGCTCTCATTAAGCTAGCACAAGTATAAGTAGCATGGGCAGCAGCAGTGGAGGCATGGCTTAGCTGTGCCAAGTACATACCCACCTGTTTCAGGTGGGTTTGTACTTTGGATGGCCAAGACTCTGCTGCAATTGCCTGTGCTACTGGGCTATGCTTCTATTTATACATGCACTAGCTTGATGAGAGTTAGCATGAGTAGGTACATGTGAGCACACCCCTACCTTGTAGTGTGGATGTAGCAAATGAGACTTAGGCTCCTAAACCATGCAGGTGCTTTTGAAAACTTTACGTCCATACACTCGTGATTCAGTGTTAGCTCAGCTAAAGTAAACTTGTTTGTGGTGGGCATGGCCATTTTGCGGAGAACTCAGCCAGCTGAAAGCTTCATGAGAATCCATCAAAGCATTTCTTACTGGGCTAATCATTGTGGTATTTAGGCTGCAAAAACTAAATTAAGAATCACATTGGGCCAGATTGTGCAAATTATACGCGGCCCTGACTGAGGTGGTGGAGCTGCACTTCTCAGAGGGAACTCCAGGCAGGGTTAAGGCCTCAGGAGACAGTCCTTCACCTTGCACAACCCTGCCACACAGTGTGGTGCAGCTTGCTCCGACTCCCCAGCTAGCTCTGCAGGTCAGTGTAAGGACAGCATGATCTCACCTCCTCCCTTTCCTGTCCCTGTTGGGTTGGCTTGTGCCTTTAATTACAGATCCTTAGGGGAAGGGACTTCAATTGCAACCTGTCACTGTGAAGGTGATTCAAGACAGGTAGGAAGATGCTTTGGAGCCTCTTGTCCTCACACATCTACGTAGGGAAAGGAGACAATTTAGCCCATTCCTTTTGTCTGCAAAGGATCCATCATCTCTTGATATAACTTCTGTTACTTAATGAGAGATTTTTTTACAACATTCATGCAAAATCCATTCTTCAGCTGTTGTAACTGAGGGAAGGCCTTCTCAAAAGAGAGGCTCTGGCCTTTAAATGGTCAGGCTCTGGCTTAACTTGATATCTGGTGTCAGAGTTCTACAGCTCATGGAGTTTCACTGCAAAGCAAGAACACCCTGTCCTCAGCTCTATAACATGCAGTCTTGGGCATCATCACATGTATCATTCCTAGGAGAGCACTGTTGTCTCACTGGATCCTGGATGGAGAAGCAGTTTCAAAGATAGCTAAGCCCTAACTCAATAAGGGATTTGGGGATTCAGACCAGGATGTTGAAATGAATGGGGAGCTAGTTGAGTAGAGGAACGCTAGTGTGATATGCTCCTGTCAGCCTTGTGAAAGGTGCCTGTGCCTGCTGGAGTTGTGATGTAGGCCATCACCATCAGCCCAAGGTAGAGTGCACTGCAGCAGTCACATCTGGAAAAAGTGGTGAAAAAAGTATTGATATCAGGCTAGATCCTTGTCCAAGAGAAGTGAGCATATTGTCTTGGCTAGTCAAAGATGGAAGAAGGCAGTTCTCCTTGCTGTAAGTAATTTCTGTTTAGAACAGTCCAATAGGACACAGAGATTGCATGTTACCTTGACAATTAGTGGACACATACTCTTAATAAAGGTCAACCAACATTCCGATCATTTCCTTAAAATGTCATTCTCTTCCTCTCAGCGATACTGCTTTCTTATAGGGTTGATATTAAGCCAATTTCTTGTTAATCCAGGTGCCTTATTTTTCTGATGTACTGTAACATCTAGGTGTCTCTGAAGTTTGTGTCCGGTAAGAGGGATGTATGGGTAGGTGGGTGTCATTAGCACATTAGTGGCATTGGAGCTGATGATGTGTTATGAAATGAGCTAGATCCTACATAGATTTTTGAAAAGGAGAGGAGATAGGATTGAACTGTGGGGTGGCCTACATGCCCATAAACATGGTAAGGCCAAGTTTATGAAATTAACAATGAATAGTGAGATTTAGCCAGTCTGTACTTGGTTACTATCTCCTTGGTTATTTGAAAAGATGACTTCCGTGGCACTGGCAGGTTAGAGGTCTTGTAGTTATTGGTGCAACAGGAAATCCTGACTTCCCTAAGGGCCTCAGAGTATTTAAGAGGCAACCTATCGTATATTATACACGTACTATTGATTTAATAATCTGCAGGGGTTTTTTAAAGCCAAATTAAAAAATGGAGCTTGTAGACGGATTCAGATAAACTAGGTCTCTATTAATGCAAAGGGATTAAAATATAACTGTTCTGCATTTACATAAACATCCATTATATTAATGTACAATAGACAATTTATGCAAGCCGTCCTTGAGGGCTTTCCTTTTCTTACTTAAATTTTAAGAAGAATTATTGACTTTTCTGGACAAGTTGATTTTATGTAAAATGTCATTGTTTTAGTGCATCAGGTGACTTCTAGTAAGTAATCAAATTACTTTTCCGTACATATAAGATCTCATGATTGTAATGGCACAAAATCAGAATGAAGTGTTTTGTTTCAGGTTGGGTTTATCTGAATTGAGGTACTTCGGTTTGTCATACCAAATCAAAATGTTGCATTTTGACTCGGTTTGACATTAAACTATGTCTTCCCTGACATGAAGCCTGATGAGAACTGTAATTCAGGCTCCTCTTGCCCCTCTCCACCCTATGGGCCAGGCTCCCATGCTGACTAAATCTCTCGTGATGCACTATGGGTGGGACCAGGAGGCACCTGACCTACGGCTTTCATGGCATTGCACTGATTCAAGAAAACATGGTTTCATGTTGAACTGAATCAAAACGAAACATTTTCATTCGGCTATGTTGAAATGTTTAATTTTGATTCGGGAATGTTTTGATACTTCCCAATGGAAAGTTTTGGTTTTTCTATAACAAATAAATATTTGCCACAGAAAGACATTTTTCACCAAACATTTTGTTTAGTTGAAATCCCAGTTCTCCATTGAAAAACAGCTTTGATGGAACATTTTCGAGCTGCCCTAGTATACTTTTTTATTTAAGAAAAGATATCTGCACGAACAAAAACTCATAAAATACAGCTGATTAACTTAAAGTGGCAAGAAAATATTAGGGAGTTGGGGGCTGGGGAGGGAGGGAAAAACAGCCTGTATTAGTGTAATTGTGATTAAAATTAATGAAATAAAGAGTTCATAATATTGAGTTTATAGCATGCTATGCCTATCTTAGGGCTTGTCTACACTACCGCGGTAGTTCGACGGCTGGCAATCGAACTTCCGGGTTCGATTTATCGCGTCTGGTGTGGACGCGATAATTCGAACCAGGAAGTGCTCGCCGTCGACTGCGGTACTCCACGTCAGCGAGAGGAGTACCGCGGAGTCGACGGGGGAGCCTGCCTGCCGTGTGTGGACCGCGTCTGAACCGCGGTAAATTCGAACTAAGGTATGTCGACTTCAGCTACGTTATTCACGTAGCTGAAGTTGCGTACCTTAGATCGAATTGGGGTGTTAGTGTAGACCAGGCCTTAGTATGGCTTGCTCTTTCACCATTTAAAGTCACAATGGTCATTTCAGTTGCAATATCTCAGTAAGGTTGAGAGAAGGTACACTTTAATACCTCTGTTCATCAGACTCCATCTTGTTGATCTCTAGTACACATACACATATACATAATTTCTCCAAACTTGTCCTATATCAGTGCATACAAGTGGCTTTACTTTTTACCTTTGTCCATTTCAGATAAGAGAAAATCAGGTTTTCTTCTTCTGCTCTTTAGACCAAGGGCATGCTGCCTTGATTAACACAGTAGTTTCCTGACTTCAGCAGGTGGAAGTAAGCCTCTTAGTGGTTACGCAGAAGAATTTTAATTTGCACTTAGACTTTTAGGCAATTATGCCTGTCTGCCTTAGGGTTATAAAAATCACCAGCTCAGTGGGTTTTATCAGATCTTATCAGGTTCTTTTTTTCCCCATGTGGCTCTGAAGAACAAAACATGTATTTGAGAATATGTTGATGCTAGAAACATAAAGCTATAATTTCAGTTGATAAAAGAAAACTTCAGTTATTCTTAAAAGTTAAAAGGGAAGTGATGAAACACTAAGATTCTTGGTGTGCTGATAAAGAAATCGCAAGAAAGTTAGAAGCCTAGAGAAGAAGGAGGGAAAACGGAAGAGTCATTGGTGATTGGAGATAGGGGCATTGTGAGAGGGTGAAATCAACTGTTTGGATGTTAAAGAGAGGGGAATCATTAGAATGGTCATCTGTTATGGAGGGCTTTGTTTGCTGGAATGTAGACATTTCTGATGGACAGGTAACATGTTTTTAAATAAAGATGGCTAGCTCCTCTTTGAGTCTACACAGTGTTGAAGTCACTGAATGATTGTTTCTGATTCTGATGGTTGTAAATGTAAGAGCTGCTGATTAATATGTCAAACAGGTGATTTATATTTTGTGATTGCCAAACATCATTGAATGAATTTATCTGACTCAATGTGCCTGTAGTTGAAAGAAGTGCTAGGAAATAAGTGTTGAATGAAGTAAAAAACAAAACAAAACAAAAAGATATTATTTTCAAGTAAAACGTACACATTGTTAAGTAACAAGACGTAAATAGCTTTTGAGGAGTTCTTTGACATCAGTCTAATTTAGGATCAGTGTGTCTGTTCATTTTCAATGCCCCAAAATGGAAAATACCTGTCCGTGATTATACAATAAAAGTTGCAGCCTTCTTTTATGCTAATAGTATTACCCACAACATAGCAAAAAATGGGCAGTTTAAAGAAATGATTGAAGCACATCACCCTCGATAAACTCCTCACATGCCTACTACTACATTCTGCAAGTGAAAAATCAGAGGAAAAATTAAAGGAAGGACTGTAGAAATAAACACTGTCTTTATGCAAGAGCACATGAGAAATGATTCAGTAATAGCTACAAGTATTCATACAAGGGGGGGGAAACAAGCACTCCCAATTAATAGTATCGATTCTACATCTGAAAAGAGAACTGCCAAATCCTGTGTCCAATTTGTTGAAGATGTCATCTTGATGGGGTGGTTTTGCCATTTGCTTAGATGACAAAGATAATAAAAAAGTAAAGAACTTCTCAGGTGCAGTCATGCTAACTTCTGAAATACAGGTGTCAGTACCCTATTTAAAGCTCAGTGAGAAGGTTTACAGTTTTTTCCACCACCACCATCAGCCTCATGGTTGGTTGACTGAAAAAAGGAAAATTGATGCCCTAGTCTTCCATTGACACATTTTCACTTTATTTTTGGAAAGCAGCATGCATTTTGTAGGTTTTTGTGATACTTTATTACAGCTAGGAAGACTACACAGATTACTGATTTAGGCAAAAACTTTCAGGCCTGGGTGCCTAACGTTAGACTCCTAAATCCATCGTTGTGCACTTAAGTGTAAGTAGCCTGATCCTCAGAAGTGCTGAGTGACTACAAATCCCATCTAAGTCCATAGGAGCTGCAGGTGCTCAGCACCTCTGAAAATTGGGCACTTTTATTTAGGTACTTAACTGTGGATTTAGGAGCCTAAATTTGGACACCTGGACTTGGAAAATGTTTACCTACTGGGAACCTGCGTTGTGTTTCTTGATGCAATAAACTATCATAAAAATGTTAGCACCTACATTTGAAAATTTCAGCCTTAGTTTCAAAGAACTTTAAACAGTGCAGTTCTTGTTTACAGAAAATTAGTAACATTTGATTACTCCCAGTATTTTAAAGCACTGTCTTTTGGGAAAATTGTGCAGTTACATATGGAAGTTATTGATTTCAACTTCAGTTAAACAAAATGTAGGACACAATCCTGTCGACACTTAATACATGTGAATAATTTTAAACACGTGAGTAGTCTTATTGGACTTAATGAGATTATTTATGTGGGTGAAGATACTCAAATGCATACATGCTTGCGGGATTGGGCCTTGGTAAAGTGTCAGTTAATGACTGATAGACAGCTATACAGCTTCATTTTTCTTTGATTAAGTTGAACAAAAAGAAACAAACTTCTTTTTCAAATATATGGAAAGCATATCAATGCAGCCTGGCACCAATCTAAACATTCAGTTTCAAAATGAAAATCATGTTAGCTCTTCTGTTTCAGTAGGAGGAAAAAAGTAATCTGGAAATAGGATGGGGTTTGGATTTTTACATATTTCACCACTTAGTACAATAAATACATTCATAGACCTTTACTAAAATGTATCTTTATGGTATTCTCTAAATATAGAAAATGTAATGGGTGTAGTTTTTTCAGTAGCAGTGTGAAAAATAGAAAGAACATAGAATCCTTAATAATAATAATAATTTTAAGTTATAATTCTGAAGTGCTGACTTCAGCATACTGAGCTATTTAATGGTTTTACATAGAGCCATGAGACGGATCAAGTTTTTTTTTCTAATGCAGGGCACTTTAATACACTATAATTTGAGTGTATCAGTTATTTATATGTAGGCAGCGTACAGCAAAACATGTGGAAATGTTATGACTTCATCTTTTTAAAAAAACCTGTTCATAAAATAGCAGTTTTAAATACATCCTGAAATACCACGAAACAATGTGGGCAAAATATGAGCTGCAGAACACATACATTTCCCTGTTGTTATTAAACTTTTAACAGGATTCACTGTGTGTCATTTTAAAATGACTTCCAGGTATTATCCAGAATGGTTTAATAGCTTTAGATACTTTTTGGCTTGTTCTGCAGAAGAAAATGGGTCCCTTTCTAAGTAGCAATTAGAACTTATTGAGACCTTTTATATTCTAAGAGATAGAGCAAAGCGGGTTTGCTTTAAAAACTTGGTCAATAATTCAACTATAGTAGGTCAGAGCCTTTTCTCTACATCATATTTATTTTTATTTTTGTATATGCATTGCAGTGGTGCTTATCACCATGGAATCTGATTACACTTTATACAAACAAGTAAATGAGAGAGTATTGTAAATCACAGCTGCGATTTCCTAGAGGAGCCCTAGAGAGTTGGGCACCTAACTCCCTTAGCCTATATTGACAATCCCAGCCTACATCTGTGTGTGTGTGTGTGTGTGTGTGTGTGTGTGTACACACACATACTATAGCATATGACTATCTGATTAAGCTTTGCCATATTAATTATAGCAGTTGAGGAAGCAGCTGCTACTATAGTTAAGGTTCAGTTCCATCTCTTATTCTAATCTCTCTGGTTCAATTGGTCCTAATTTTTACAAGCAATTTTACATGCTTTGCCTTAGCTCACAGACAGGGTTTTTGGCTTTGAAATTTGACTGAAATTTGAAGGGAGTACTTTTGGGGGAGTATTCAGCATGAAAAAATATACTTTTACCATTTTAAAAAATTGGAAGACTCCCATTGGCTTCAGTAGGCACTCAGAAATTTGTCTCTGTGGTAACTAAGAAGGTTTGACAGTAAAATTTGTCAGCCTCGCCTGACATTTCTAGAGGAGACAAATCTGAAGTGTCTTCGCATAGGTATATGCAAGAATGATTGGCCTAGAAAAGGTCAACAGGGTTTGCCTATTTTCCCTTTCTCACAATACAAGAAATAAGAATACAAATAAAAGAAAAGTTTTAATCTGTGGAACTCATTGCCATAATATATGGTTGAGACAAACAACTGCAGTTACACTGTCGAGGATAGAAATTAGATCAAGGTTCATACTTCAGGACATATGTCAACCACTAACTGCCTGGAGTTAGGAAGATATTTCCCTATTAAGCATGTTATTGTACAATTTTTTTATTGCTTTATGCCTTCCTCTGAATATAGGTTATGGATTCATAATTAGAGAGGCCAGAGGTCTCATCTTATGTCACTGTTCTTATGTTCCTAAGTAATATTCTCTTTTTAGGACAAGTGTAGACTTTTTCTATGTATTACTGTTCATGTTACTCAAAAATCTTTTAAAAAAGAGGTCATCGCATGCAGTTGCAAATTTTATCTCAGTACCAATTGTGAGTTGAGGACAGCACTTGATAACTTCCATTATTTTTGGTTTTACTTTTACATATTAGTGCTGCCAATAAAGGTCCAAAGATCCTCAGCTGGTGAAAATCAGGGTAGCTCTGCTGATGTCAGTAGAACTAGAAAGATCAGCGCCCGCTGAGGGTCTGGCCCCTCATGTCCTAGATTAATTTCTAATTTGATAGTGTTTCGTAGCTGTATTTGAGACTTATACTGTACTAGAAACACGCACTTGTGTATTGGGGAAGTAACAATATCTTGCACTGAAATATATGCCTCCTAGGTTTTATTGAGGAATAGCAGCACTAGGCCTCCAAGTGTTACTCAGTCTTCTCCAGAGAGGCCAGAGCTAAATTATTTTCAATCATCAAGGTGCAACAAATAGAAAGGGGGCAGATTTGATTTAGCTTGCTTCTACATTCACAGGAAAGTTAAATTCTGTACTATCAGAATAGTTTCCTGTTTAAATTGTTGGGTTTTTGTTGCCCACAACTGGAATTCAGATAAAGCAAAATCCAGCTATTTCTCTCTGTCCTTGACATGTATTTGTTTTTCTTGGCACAGCTGAAAAAAATGTTAGAACAAACTTCATGGTAAGACACAAACAGAATAATTAAAAAGTTTTACATGGATGTGTAGCTTATCACTTGCTGTTTACTTTTCATTAGATCAATGCCTCTATAAAAAGAATTATAACACTCCCAGGAATTCTTTCTGGAGATGCTGGAATTAATGTGTAAGGGTCTGTGATTTTGTACTTGTTTTTGTTTAATCATCATGGAGAATCTCCCTGGAAAGCTTTTATAGTGCTGAGTCAATAAGAACAACTTTTGGCTTTAGCCTTTGTTCTCCTGTTGTTCTATACGTTATTTTGATTGAGGAGCACCACCAGTGCATGACAGCTGCATGTTTTCCTTTAGCGTTTTCACCAGTAGAGAACAATAATAATATGGAGATAACTTAGTTATAAAATGCATGGATATTATTTCAGTTATTTGAACCATAGACTGGAGAAATGGAAATATGAATCTGTAAAACAATAAGCATTCTTCTGATAAAGAAGCATTTTAAAAGAAATGAACTTTCAATTTAAGTATTTCTGCACTGTGCTAAAGATCTATGTTGTGGTTTTATGCCTTCAAGTTTAGCCTGTTTATATCATAAAAGGATATCTTAGTGGCTTAAATATTTTTGGTTTGCACATACCTTATAAGGAAGTGTAAGGTGATATAAACTGTTCTTTCCGTTGCTCCCTGCAATAAGTGCATGTGTATAGAAGCACAGCACATTTTCAGTTTCTGAAAAAGTATGAATCAGAAAATGAATTAAAAATTTGAATCTGCATGCAGTAGTCACGCACAGTGCAGTTGAAACTACGATTGAATATAAATATATGTTCTTGCAGTGTAAGTAGGGTGACCAGATGGGATGAAGAAAATATCGGGACACATGGGGGGAGGGTCCCCGCTGGCGGAGCAAAGGGGGGGGAAAAAAAAAGGCGGAGTCCCGCCGGCGGGGGGGGGGGGGGGGGGGAAGCCAAGTCCCGCCGGCGGAACAAAACAAAACAAACAAACAAACAAAAAACAGGAGTGTGAAATATTGGGACAAATTGTGTCCCGACCAAACATCGGTCGGGACGCGGGACAAACGCCTAAAAATCGGGACAGTCCCGATTTTATGGGGAGGTCTGGTCACCCTAAGTGTAAGTAACTTTAGTGTAATATCACACAGCTTAGCAACAGTTCGACATCAAGATGGCTCATTGCCTTAATTAGCTTCTAACTCTATAGGTGAGGCAGTAAAGTGTTCTGTAGTATATAGTAACACAAATGGATCTTATATTCATATATGTTGGTCACTTTTACAGTGTTAATATGGATGGCAAACATGATTTCTTACGGGAAATTAAAAAGTCATAAGTATAAATCTATAAGCCTACGAAATTATCTGTGCAATTTGTTTATTTTAAGTTCTAAGAAGCATTATTGTGCAAAAATTTAAAGAGCAGTAAAGACAGGTTAATAGTACATAGTGAAAATAATTTGAGCTTTTAATCAAAATCACATCTACTATAACTATTAGTTTGTATTGCTCATAAATGTACACATGTATTTTACAATGTGTAAACTACAGTATTTGGAAGTCCTTGTATAGATGTTCCGTTAGGAGAATTATAAACAAATAAATAGACTGATTACAAAAGCTAAATTAATAGGAAAAGATCAAATAATTAACTTATTGCAATGATTAAGATTTTTTCACACTGTTACACAATTGGTCACTGCCTTGCTTAACAGGATTGGTCTAATAGTTATAACTCAAATTTCACTTCTTTGATGGTATTTGTAAAATAATGTGTGTGCCTTTAAGGGAAAGTGAAACCAAATGATGGTGTTAGACTCAAAATATTCAGACCTATACATGAGTCACAGTGTTTCAAATAGAGAAACTATTGGTCAGTTACAGTAAAAACCCAGAAGAGAAAAACATTTAGATATGATTGCTAATTACCCCCTCTTTTTAAAAGTAGTGTATGCTACACTAACATACCATTCATATCAACAACATATACCGCTACCTCGATATAACGCGACCCAATATAACACAAATTTGGATATAATGCAGTGCTCCGGGGGGGTGGGGCTGCGCACTCCGGTGGATCAAAGCAAGTTCAATATAACGCGGTTTCACCTATAACGCGGTAAGATTTTTTGGCTCCCGAGGACAGCGTTATATCGAGGTAGAGGTGTACTATTGCTCAGGTGTAAAAATACTTTGTAACTACAGTGCATTTGATTGAAACACAACTGCTGTGATTTCAAGGCTTTCTTATGTGGCTGTAATCTTATCTGGCTTTTCAATAGGGACAATCACAATAATGAAACAATGATGCCTTTTCAAAGTCTTCATGAAACACAATTAAAATACAGAAACAAAACAGGTGACAATTGCAGTGGAAGACATGTACATGTTCTTCAATCTGTTCTGGGTACACCAAGAGTGTTCAAAATGTGTCCAACTGAAGGGTTTGTGTTGGCAGTTTGCTTGGAGATTGAGGGCTCCCACAGATTTGCTTAAAAGGAGAGAATTCCATCTACCCTTGGTCTTAAATAGGGGTACTCCCAGTGCATTGGATAAAGGTGGACTATTGCACGCTGGATGCAGTAATGCTTTTTATCTTGCAACTCCCTGTTAAACATAAGAGAGCCTTGAGTCACATTGTATTACTCTGTGGGCCACCCATAAACAATACCAACAGCTAGAGCTATGGTGCTGAAAGAATTAGAACATACAAAGGCCTGGACCAAAACCGGATCTGCACGCAATCCTGTTCTTGTAGGGAGAGGGTGCTTTAAGGTTTGGAGTTAAGGCACCCTGTTTAGATAAACAAAATAGCATTAAAGGTCAGAGAAGAGAGAGAATTTTTCTGACTATTTTGGGGCCTGATTCTCTGGCTGCTTTTCACATGGAACTGTCATAGAAGTTAGACTAAACTTAGAAAAGGACCTTTATAGTTTTAGAATATAAAAGGGAATACAGTTATTTTAAATTTAGAAATATTCTTATTATAAAGGAAGATAAAAATGGCTAGAAAAATGGCTCGTTAGAGAGGAAAGGCTGAAGTGTTTTTTCTAATGCTGGTGTAATGACTTCACGGAAGTCAATGTAGTTACTCTGGATTTACACCCATGTGACTGAGATTATAAAAACTAAAACTGTGTGTGTGTGGGTGGTGGGAGGGTAAGAGCTCCTGTGAGCAAAGGGCTTCACCACTGGCTCTAAGACTAAATGGGTGCCCCATGACTCTGCTGGCATAAGGGAGCTAGGAGGCAGTCATAAGTTCCCCTTGAGGAATACTGCCATCGTAGGGGAGTCTCTGCCCTGGCCCAGTGACACCATCTGGAGAAGTCCTGGGTGAAAGGGATTTTCCAGGGGCATTTCTGGGAGAAGAGGGTTGTGGCCAGGGCATGGCTATTCTTTGGCTATTCCTGGCAGATAGACATAAGTTAGAGCAGCCTGTGATCTGACCTAACCTCTTTCATGGCAATCCCGTCACAGGGGCGGTGCAAAGGTGACATAAAACCACCTTCCCATCTCTCTCCAGTCCCACTTTGGCCCATATTCCAGGTGACCAGTGTATGGTCATTCCCTTCCTGGAATTGAAGTTAGTTACAAACTAGAGGACAAGATGAAGTCCAATCCAAGCCTTTTCTCCTGGCTTGGCTACTCCTTGGGTTCACAGTGCATTGTCTGTGCCTCATT
Organism: Terrapene triunguis; assembly: GCF_002925995.2. NCBI lineage: Eukaryota > Metazoa > Chordata > Testudines > Emydidae > Terrapene > Terrapene triunguis. The sequence continues at coordinate 15,857,084 of NW_020664409.1, forward strand.
ACCAAGTTCCCTGTATCAGGGAAACAACTCTGAAGCCTGCTTCTTCCCTTGTTGTGCCCTCCATGCTCAATATTGTTGGCAGGTATTGGTTTCAGCTCCTATATCCGGGGCAGGCTATTAACGTCGTCTTGCCCTGGACAGCAATGGGGTTTGTCCATCCCAGCACAGCTCCACAGCTGTGTAGTAGATTATGAGAGTGGAAGAAGTGACTTTTTCATTATTTTCCTTTGTATGGCAGTACAGGATTAATGATAATATCATAGTCAATCCTAATTATGATAGTGAGATTATAGTTTTCAAGGAAAATTGTGGCAAAACCAAATGATCAGGGCACCTTTACTGACATTCAAGTAGTCAGCATTACACAAGCTTGTCCAGGTGAAGATGGTTTTTAAATTTAATCTGTTTTACTATCTAGTTTTACCTGTGGGTAAACTTCACACTTGGATGGCTAATTTTAAACACCTGATCTACATCCATATTTGGAAAACTAAAGTAGCTTGATGTTCAGAGATTCTGAGCATTCAGAGCTCCTATGAAGTCAGCGGGAGCTGCAGGTGCTCAGCAATTCTGAAATTCAGGTCACATTTATGTACATGCCAAAATATAGATTTAGGTGATTAATGTCAGGCCACCTACATTTGAAAATTTTGGACAATGTGCCGTAACCTTCTGAGAAAACTGTTATACAGATGAAATAGAGGAAGGGGTGGAGGGAGTACATTTTAACAGTGTTGCCAACTCTCTATGATTTCGGAATAGATGGTGATTTTCTGAAAGCCTCAGCTTCTGGAATCAAATGATTACAAGAGAATCTCAGTTTTAATTTGAAACAAAAAGTGAGTCCTAGACCTCATGGTTGTGGAGAAAAGCTTGAAAACATGCACTGAGTGTACCCTCAAAGCTCAAAAGCCAGCAAGCAAATAAAAAGAATAATAAAAGAAAATGTATTGTTTTTTAAACATCTCATGAGTTTTAAGCCAGTCATAATTTTGGGAAGCCTGAGTCCTGATTTTTGAATGCTCAGATTTGATAACACTGTATTCATTATTTTTAATGTGCCTGAGATGCTGATTTTAAAACATATCTGAAGGTAGGTGCTGTTTATCAAATAAAATCTCCATCTCATTAATAAATAACATTAAAAACACACAGAGAGTTCTGGAAGGGCAGTGTAAAGCTTATCAGTAGTGAAGTAAAATGATATTTTTCATTTCCTAGTAAAGCTGTATTTTAAGAGTGTGACATTGAAAGGAATCATACTAGATTACAAGCCTGGAACAACATGTTTTTATGAAAAGAACCTCCTTATGTTTAAAAAGAAATGATATAGAACTCTCACTTGGAGACACTGCACACAATAGTGGTAATGTCTCTTATATTTTTTTGTAAATAATGCTTTCCCCCCCTTTTTTTCTGGTTTTGAAAGATTGTGTAATTTTTCCATAATATCTTTACATTACCGTCACAAGTAAAGTAGATTTTAAGCAGTGACTTTGACAAAACTACCATTACCTAAGAAAGTAAATATAGGTGTGCTTATCTAAGCTTGGAGGTGGTTTTAGTCTAAGAAGGTGAAAACCTTTTTAAGTATTAGCAAATACTATGGCTGCCTGTTGAAAACTTGCCAAGATACATTTGGAAGTGTCTTTTTATGCAAATATTTTCAATTTGTTTTATGTTCGTTATTATAATAAAAAACTTAAAAAAAAGTGTACTGAATAAACTTGGGAGTATTTTGATCCTTTTTATACACATGCTCTACAATTAGTACTGAAAGTAAAGTAGATATGGGATGCTAAAGGTATTATATAAAAATATATGGTGTATTTTGATAGTTTGAAGTACTATGTAATGATAATACAGCGAGTAATTTATATAGAGATCAAGAATTATACAGTGCAACTAACTATTAATTATTTACTACTTTCTCAGATGTACAAGTTTATTAAAAGTAATGGGCAGGCCATACATTGGTGGCACAGAAAAGTGAAAGCTAATAAAAGTTACGTAACATAAATAAATATGATGATGGCATTTAAATATGTAGCAAAGACAAACTGCATTTGTGTGTTAGGAATAGAATCACAAAACATCCCATAATGAATCAGTCATGCAGTAATCCATGCTTATTTGTTGTGTAACAGGTTTAAGGATTTAGTAGTATGGTTCAAATTGTACTCTTAGAGTTAGTCACTGTTAGATTGTGCCTCCCCGGTGGCAAATCTACCGGTTTAAACATCAGCCTAAAGAGCACAGGAGTATTTGTATTTATAGAAAAGTAATGTGTGTGATATATATGCACATGGCTTTATTTGTATAAAGTTTTTGATAGGCTTTTAAATCAAAGCTGTAGTTGTAAGAGCTAGGACTAGGTAGACTAGATGGTGGGCTAATCCCTTTAAAAAGAATACATCAGCTCTGAGATTTGCCACTAGAAATCCTATACTGTAATTTGATGCTCTGCATGGCCAGCTCTTTCTCAGTTATTTATGTATTAAAAAGATGTAGAGAAATTTTTTGCTAGCATGTAGTTGTGCCTGACTTCCGATGTGCTGTTATTCTTCTTGCTTAACATTCTTAACCAATTCCCCAGATTCTGCTATACAACAATGTAGCTAAATAGGTAAGACTGTCTGTAACCCCAGGGTTCAGAAAGGCAGTGGAAGGTTCTGCTTGAGCTGCTTAAGCTTCCCAAGAAATCTGGTTAGTAGTGTGGTTTAAAGTAAGCATCAATTGTTTCACTTTAGCTAAGGTTTCTCAGAGGAGCCAGAGAGTAGCAAAGCTGTCTTTATCTGAAGTGACAAAGCTTTATTCTTCAAGGAAACTGAGTTTAATGACACTTGATTATTGCTTCTTCCATGCCATGGCTACCTGTCTATTTATTTATTTTATTGGTTCAGTAAGAGATGAGTTCTGGCTAGGCAGCGGAGGAGTTTAGTTTTACTCTGGGGGCTGGATGAGATGAATGGATGTTTTCCATCCATTAGCAGTGCCCACTGATGAATGGAGAAACGTTGACTGTTTGAAAAGATGAAGCTTGAGTCCATAATGATAATTTGCACTTAATTATTATTGGAAGTCAGATAGTACATTTGGCACTGTATAAAACAATTCAGAGTCCCTGCTCTGAGGAATTTACATCCTACCTAGACTGTGGCAATACAGACTAGCCACATATTACACGCTGGAAGAAGCACCAAACCTGATGTGATGGATCTTGTTTTGGAGGAAGACTTCATGGAAGAGATGTTTTAAGGAAGTATTAGGATGATGGAAAAGAGGTTATTTGGTGCCACAGGGGAAAGGTCATTGTAAATGCAGTGTAAAAATATGTGAGGACATGAATGGGAGAACAGCACAAAAGATGCATTAGGGAGGAAACTGGAGTGGACCTTAAGCAGCACAAAAGGGAATAAGACAAAATGAAACAGAGATTTAGGTAGGATGGAGTTTTGCAGGGACTATAAACGGAAGAAAGGAAGCTTGAACTTTTGATATGCAAGACATTTGAATGGGGCAGTGGCATGATCGGATTGATATGAGAGTAGAATGATTTTAGCAGCAGCATTTTGAATAGATCCAAGGGGAACAAGATGAGAACAGGGAGGCCAGAGAAGCTGAAGAGAGAAATTGTTGTTGGCCTTGGACGTTGAAGATATAGTACTGTTTTCATCAGTGATGAAGGAGGAAGAAAGTTGAGAAGCTTAATTTTAGATATTAAATTCGAGATGGGCAGTTGGATACATAGGCTGGAAAAAAATAGTGGGTGCTCAGCACCCACCAGTCACAGCTGTTTGGCGGCACCACCCATCAGCTGATTGGGGGTGCTGCCCATCAGCTATTTGGCAGTTCTGGGAGGGGTTTGAGGGAGGGCGGAGACCAGCGAGCAGTGGGTGGAGGCCTTGGGGAGGGGGGCAGAGCAAGGGCAGGGCCTCGGGGGTGGAGCAGGGGTGGGAAGAGGTGGGGCCCTGGGGAAGGGGAGGAGTGGGAGCGGGGCCTCGGGGTGGAGCACCCCCGGGGAAAAGTCTATGGTTGGAAATCTAGATGGGGTTGACAGAGAGGTATTCATGGACATGCTGAGTTGGCAGAAAGGAGGGATTTGTTATGCGGGGGGAGAGAGAGATTTAGAAGGAAGTTGCCTTGTTTCAGGAAGGCATGTAAGCGTATGTTTAAGTGTTTTTTCCTGAATAGGGATGCTTTTCTGAATTGAGACCAGAAGGCAGTAGTTGAAACGGTATGAGTGGATAAGATTCCTTAGGGAGAGCATAGAAGAAGAAGAGGAGGGAACTACTCCTGAGGATATGAACAGATTATGGGAGAGGAGAGGAGGAGGAGCTTCCTAATGAGGCACTCAGAAGAGTTGGAAGAACTGAGAAAGCAGAATCACAAAAACAGAGGGAAAAGGAGTGATTAACAATGTCCTGAAAAAGAATAATTCTAGTGAAGGGGTCCTTAGACTTGGGCAGGACGAGGATGTGAGTTACAATTTCAGAAGTGTAGAGAAAGTGGATGCTGAAGGCAGACAATCCAAGAGGGGTTTAGTGGACAGGAAGGGGAAGCAGCAAGTACATATGGCACAGTCAGTAAACTTGGGGGGCAAAGGGATGAGGAATACCGGGTGGCAGCTGGATAGGATTGTGGGTCACAGGAACATTTCTTAGGGTAAGGGCTATGGGGGACTGCTTTGAAAACTGATGGAAATAAGCTAAGAGTGTTTTGCATGCATGAGATAAAGGAGGATACATACTAAAATGGAAGGTTCCCCTACATAGATACTTCTATAAGAAAAACACTTTCTATTGGTGAAGAACAGTACTGTATTAGTCATTCTGTTAAGTTCTCAGTTCTGGTGATAAGAGCATTTTAGAAACTCGGTATGGGGTGTGGTCACATTTCTAAAAGTGGATAGTTAAAAATCTAACTACAGTGTTACTGTAACATATTTCATGGTGCTTGCACTTTTTACTCATTAATGTTTAGTGTGTCATCATGTGTGCGATACCAATTTATCGCCAAGGAAAACAATCAGATATATCCAAGAAGGTGCAGTTTTACTTTATGCAAGAACTTGGTCAGTGGACTTATTTTTTGGCTTATTTGCTTTTCTTTGTGAGTGGCAATATCAGAATGTTTTGTGGCAGATGTTGAGAATCAGATACTCTGGTAGAGTCAAAATGAACAAAGCACAGGTCATGGAGTGGTAAGCATAGGGGCTTAAATCTCTCCTTTGCCTAATCCTGATCCTGGTTCTGTTCAGTGTACAGCTCTTCCTACTGCTCTAACTTATCGCGGCCAGTAGGAGCCACAGGAGGCCAAAAATGCAGCCCAAGATTGGCCTGATGTATGGTTGTCGTTACCCATGCCCCCTTTCCTTCTGCTGACAGCAGAGAGGGTGCATGGTTTAAGAGCCCTTGACTATTTCAGGATCATTCCTGCACTTGGGTAATCTTCCTTGGTCAAGTTCTGGCAGTGCAGCGCAAAGCCACCTCATTGCACATGAGGACCTGGTCCATAGATTTAATAGTCTTTGAATAAACAATCTTCTGCTGCACCACCTGTGCTGTGTACAGTCTTTCAGAATCTTCGTCTGTTTCCTAGCAATATATTGCACTTCTGTTCACATTCATGATATTTGGACTGGGCAAATGAGAAAGAGAGAGAGAGACTGTGCGTTGGAGGTGGAGTGCAATGTGTGTGTGTGTGTGTGTGTGTGTGTGTGTGTATGTATGTGTGTTGGAGCTGCAGTGCAAAGGATGTTCAGGAAAGAACAATTTGGATAAAATGTTCCTTAAGAACATATTTATAAGCAACTGATAGGATTCCTTTTTATCTCATTCCTTGACCCTTTTCAGTGATGTTCTGCGTAAATAGTTTAGCACTTTATACCAAAATAAGACAGACTAGACTGATAGCTGAAAAGTTTGATTTCAGGTTCAGTTTCTCCTCTCCAGGGTTTATTGTGGCTGGGAGCTTTGCAATTCAAAAATTGTCAACTTGTGTTTCAAATGTATTTGGTATACAGGACTCTCACTTTACACATTTTCCCCCTTTATGATGATAAATAAATAATGCCCCTGTTGTATAAGCAACTCATCCAATGCAGTAACTTTGTTTTGGTTACACAAGCTAGAGATGAAATGTTTGCTTTTCTAGACTAACAATGATAGAACAGTGCAAGGTTCAGTATATTTCATAATTTGATTTTAAACATGCATTATGTTGAAAGCGCTCATATGCTCTGATGATGGGAGCTATAGATAACCCTAAAATAGATTGATTAGATAATAAAACAACAATAGGTGATTCTTGGGTTTTGAAAACTACCGTTGAACCCAGGAACTCGCAATGACTCATTAAATCACTAGTAATCACAGATATCTTACCAACTAATGCTCATAAAATAATTATATTGTACTTGTCAGTAATGGCTCTTTGTAAATATACACTGATATATCACTCATTTTAGCTGCAGATGCAAGTGAGTGTCAGAGGTACTATATACATTAGCGATAACTAGGTCAAGTTACAGTCCTTTGAAAGTGCTGGATGTCTCCAAATTCGCATGCTCAGGGTCTGATTTATCACTGTTACTCCAGGTAATTCAGTTGAAACCAAAATTGGTATAAAATAGAAATAAGGCAGTGGAGCATCCTATACATATAGGGCCAGATTCCCCGCTTGTGTAAATTTGTGGAACTTGGTTGTCTTCAATGGAACAACAATGATTTACAGTAGCTGGGGATCTTGATCCATAGAGCATATAAGAAATGTTTGTGTTTGGAAGGGGGGCATACAATGAACATTTGACATTCATAATATGTTGATTGATGTAGTACAAATGATCATCAAAAATATTAACTACAAGATCAGATTAAAAAAATCTCAGAAAAATAGACCAATTTTGTACTTTTGAAAAGCTTATTGTAAAAAACTTTCAAGAAAACTGATAATGTGTTTTTGGTGCTGTGTATTCTGAGATTAGATTTTTATGTTGACTTTCTGTGCTAAATAGTGCTACCTCAGAAGGTAATGTTTAACAGAATGTTTTTATGGTTTACTGCACATAATTATCTCTCTTTATATTCTAGGCCACAGTTCTTTCTTTTTGATGATGGGATTTTTTTTTAAAGCTCTTTCACAAAATGGAACTTTGAAAGAGATAATAATGGCAGTCAAGGAATTTGTTTGTCTTTTGCAGTTTCTGGTCCAATAATAGGTGGAAAGAGTAAACTAACAGCTTGCCACTGCTGCCTTGTGACTTGAAAAATCTTTTTTTTATTACACCCAAGATTTAATAGCTAATCAAACAACAACATTGTAATCTTAAATCTGTTAACAAGTTACTGGCTGGCAATAACTCGATATGGTAGAATCATTATTTTGTGTTTATTTGAGCAATAGGACATATTAGGTGTGAGGGTTACTGATTACTTACCTTGAATTTCTTAATTCTTTCTGCATAGCTTATCTCGTGGTAACTTATCTAAGAAATAGCCCTATAACTTCTGTTAACCTGCTGTAAACATAATTGCAGTTATTATTATTATTAAATTTTCACTGTGTTGTAATATATGGTTCTTTGCATTCAGGGATGCAGCATGCTTTTATTGGGTAAGTCATTATTGTTATGTACGTATATAGTACATCTGACCTTGCTGTAGCAAGGTCATCAACATATATTATAAATAGTGTGACCAGATAGCAAGTGTGAAAAATTGGGACTGGGGGTGGGGGGTAAGAGGTGCCTATATAAGAAAAAGCCCCCAAAATCAGGACATCTGGTCACTCTAATTATAAATCATTAGATCCAGTTCCCCATTGGTGTAACTGCTAGTGGCATTAGGGAGGGATTTGGCCCATTGTGACATGCTATTGTTTCATTTTAGTTTGTAACTGGTACACATGTTTCTATGCCACTAAAGTCTTGACTCTTGATGGCACAATGTTTTTCCATTTTCAGTCAGAGGTCCAAATTCTCAGGCTATGCAAATCATTGTAGCTCCACTGATGCCAGTGGAGCTATTCTGACTTACACCAGCTGAGGATCTGGCCCTTAATGTGTACATGTGTTCACTACATTTATATTGGGCAAATCTGAGAGGAAATAGTAAGAAAGTGTGTGTATGTGTATATATATGGTGTATCAACGGAACTACAACAATTTACACAAGCTAAGGATCTGGCCCCTATTTTTCTACAGTAAGTGCAAAAATAATAAAATATTTTATTTTCAACCATGGTGCTGCAAATATCAGCCTATCTATAGTATTTTTATGCACTTAAAAAAATATCTAAAGTAAAACATGAAAATACTCCTCCTAAGCAACTTTGTATCAGCATCCAGGCTGACAACTTTTGGACCTATGCAATTTGAAATGGCCAAGTTATAAACCCTTGTAAATTGGGTTTATAATGGAAGTCCTGATAAGATAACTACAAAGCAGTATTGGGTGCAGTAAAAATTCTGTGCATGTTTTATTCACACACATGCATGAATAGACAGCATCAATGGCATTGATTGGAATAAGAAAATACTGTACAGTATTTAGGTGGATTTGCTCCTATTTGGGAATGAATTGTTTTATTTTTGCTTTGATATCAGATTTGGGGAGTCTTTTCCCCCCCGTTTTTAGTTTCAGTACAGAACATAATAAAGTGGCTTCCTTCAGTGGGGTTTAGCAAAATAGGAAACGGGTACATTAATATCCAAAAGTGAAGTAAAGTGGACTCTTTTCCAAGGCATTTATTAAAATTTAAAATGTTTATATTCAAAATTAGAAATGATTTCTATAACACACCAAAATATCTGCTTTTGACTTCCTAATATAGATCATTAATGACCCTAGGAAAAAACCCACATCTGCACTGGTTCAGTTCTTGGCCTTTCTAGGTCTAATCAATAATCACATTGTGTATTCAGCTGTCTATTTTTTTTCTCCTGTGAGGTCAAATTTAACTATTAGTCTTTATATTTCAGAAGAAGGACATAGACTGCCTTATGCATAATAATATTGGTCTCAGTGTTTCCTTCTGAGTCTAAATTGTTATACCCTCACCAAATGAGTAACTGTTAAAAGGTGTATTTCTATTTAAATATTTTATCTGAAATTTAAGATGCTCTTTTCCACTCCTCTGCTGTGTACAGAATCTTTGGAAAACTCTAGGAAAGTATGTTGATCATGAATGCAAAAAAGTTTGCTCTAGTTTTAATGTACACAAGGAGATTTAAACTGATCATTGCTCTTGTGTACTGCGGGATGCGAAAGTGGCAACAAGAGGTAAATAGTTGCAATGGTTCTTGCTGGACGATAACACAGCTGCTGCAGTAAAGCCATGTTATGGTCTACTAGTCACATTTGGGCAGTCACCTCTAATTCAAATTTCTTATTTAGTTTGGATTAGAAAATAAATTAAAGGAAGCCATTAGATTTATATATTAAGTTTATTTTCTTCTCCTGGAAGATTTATGCCTTTTCTATTTTGTCCTGTAGCCAGAAAAAGTATTCTTGAAAGTGACTTGCCTTTAAAATAAACTTTTTTTAAATTTTAGACTGTAATATAGTGGTCTTAAGTAACTGTCTTAAAATAAGGGGGTTATTGTAGTCAATTAAGTCTTGTGATGGTGGCGTTTTGTGATTTGTGTGTGTATGTATGTATGTATGTATGTTGTTTTTTCCATGGAATTATTACTGATACTAGTTCCCTTTTATTCGTTTCTTCATGTTAGAGTGGAAATGTAGTTTGTTCATAATGGATTATTGATTGGTCTGAGAACAGCAGAAGCCCCAAGGCCTTGTCATCAATGGTACTTACTCTCCCAGTAGTGAATGCATCACTTCATGCAGCTATTTGGGACCCGTGTCTGTGGAATATAAGCCTGTAATTGTTAATCTTGTTCAGAACAGTTTTTAGGGAGAGGAACTCTTTATTGTTGTTGTGGTCCCCCCTCCCCCATTTGTTCAAAGAATAGTCTCTTTGTTTTGGTAGTAAAATAAGCTTGTCCAGGATGTTAATGATGTATTTTAATTCATTGCTTATAATACTACAGTGTAACTAATAAAGAACATTTCTTTGTCTCCAAGAGGACAAACATGCACAGTACACTGAAACACAAAATATGTACTGAGTGGGTGACAGCCCTGTGTTTCTCAACATACCCTGTAGCAGTGCACAAGAATAACCTTTTCATAGAACTGCTTCTTTAGAAAGCACTAAAAACTGGGTTATGGACTTTTTATTGTTCTTCTGGCTTTTGGTTTGACACACATCACCTCTTTGCAGATACCTAAGCCTTTTCAGCATTAGGTGTCTTTATTATCTCTCTCTCTATATATATATACTGCACTCCATTTATAAGAATCACTTATATGAGAATCAACCGCATATAGTGATCAAACCCGCTGGGACAAAATCATTCCTATACTATACTCCGCTTATAAGACTCAGATAATCCAGGACGGAAGTGATTCTTATAAAAGGAGTGCACTGTGTGTGTGTGTGTATATGTGTGTGTGTGTGTATGTGTATGTATATATATATATATATATATATAGTGTGTGTGTGTGTGTGTGTGTGTGTGTGTGTGTGTGTGTGTGTGTAAGATATACACACTTTCATCTGCTAAGGGTGTGGTGCTGATTCAGAATGGCCTGACTCTGCTTTCTGAGGCCTGGCTGTCCATTTGAGGCCTGCTGTGGAATGCCATTAGATCAGAGCAAGAGAGAGACATGTAAACTTATGACATAGTCAAAGAAGCTCAAAATAATGTGTCAGTGTTAGAACTTCAAACTTTTCAACACAAAAGGATTAGACTCTTCAGCTTCAGGGGAAAAAAGAACAGAGCTATTAACAAATACAGTAAAATGCTACTCTAGGATTTAAATACAAAGATATAAGCGAGTTGAAGTAAACTCGAGTAATAGAAATGCCTGGTTTATTTTTCTAGCAGCCTTTTTAACTCTCTCATTTCCAGTCCTCTGTGGCAATTTTGGAAGGTTTAAACAACCTCAAGAGATGTGGTGTTAGGATTTCTGCTTTGAATAATTAAATACTTTTAAAAATTAGGAAGTCTTCCTTTATAACTGGTTCAGTTTTTTGGATAGCTTTTTGGCAGAATTAACTTAGACGGCTCTCAGAAAATCAATGCAAAGTCATGCTGCCTTTACCTAGTGCTGGTTTACTTTGTAGGCCACAGAATGCCAGGATTTCCTGTGAATTCAAGGGTAGGTTTACTATTTAAAGACACACACTTTCTTCCATCTTGGTCGAAAGAATGTTATCTGCTGAAAACAGAGTAAAAGGGATATAGACAAATGAAGCTGTCCATAAAAGGACTAAAGAAGGCATTTTCAGTAGGACTTTTGCCCAAGTAAGAACAGCAGGATCATGACATTGATCAAAACAATATAAAACTAACCATTGTAATGTTCTTGCAGAAGACTCTAAATTCTGCTATGAAATCAATGGGGATGCATAGGTGGGAGGCCTATAATGTGGGAGTATTTCAGTAGTCTAGTATCACTGAGGCTGCAATGCTGCAAAATGGTGGAAATTTCTCACTCTATCTCTTATCCCCTGTTATTAGATACTTGAGTTGTCTTTTTCTCTTACAGTGAATGCCCTTGAATATAAAAGTCTTTTAGCTGTCTAATTTGAGCTTCCTGAAAACTGGAAGGCATGTTTGCTGACTTATCACTCTTTTGATACATACTTCTTCTTCACCTGAACATACTTATATTTGCTGTGTACTATTGCTCCGTCACCAGGAGGATCCCTTTTTCACACAATCATGTGCCAGCATTATTTGTTGTTGGAGAAGTGTACTGGAGTGATGATCTGCATTATATCCAGAATCCTCTAGGACAGTGGGTCTCAAAGTTTTTTACTGGAGACCCCTTTCACAGAGCAAGCCTCTGAGTGTGATTTTTCCCCCTTATAAATTAAACACACTTTTTAATATATTTAACACCATTATAAATGCTAGAGGCAAGCGGGGTTTGGGGTGGAGCTTGTCAGCTCGTGACCCCCCATGTAATAACCTCGCGACCCCCTGAGGGGTCCCGACCCCCAGTTTGAGAACCCCTGCTCTAGGAGACACGATGAGCAACATTTCTACAATGGATTCTGTGCTCCTTTCATCCAGGGCTTGGAATTCACATATCTGAATTGAAAATGTCGTCTTGCTTGAAAAAATTCACTGTAACTTCCCATATCTGATTCTTTTCTGCAATTTTTCTTGCCAGTGGAGACCTGTCCCTTCATGTAATGTATGGTCAGTACAGTCCACATAATACAGTTTTTAATAGACTTGTTCACAGTTTCAGGATGTGGTAAAAGAATTAAATAACCTATCTATCTAAGCTTTGTGAAGCATTTGTCCGTATGTAAATATTTTATAGCCATCAGCCATGAATTTGGGGTTAGATTTTATATATATATATATATATATATATATATATAGTATCTACTCCAGTGTTTTACTTTTTCCCCCACCCCTCATCAGTTTCTAAACTTATTTTTCAGAAATATTTTATTTTTCATTAATTCTTTCCTGGCTGGCACAAAAGGGCTGTAATGGTCGTCTAATTGGCCAGCTGAGAAATCTCCACCATGTAGCTAAATACCTTCATCCTCTGCTCCCAGCATGTATAGGTAGCATGGTGAGCAGAAGTGTGTGTGTCTGGAGAGTTGCTGCTGGCATCATTGAGGCCCTGTGTGATGGAGCAGGGAGTGGGGAGGATTGACCTGGGGATGTCACAGGGGAGTTTTACTGGGACTGTCTGCATTGGGGATGGCATAGCAGGGGGTGACTTCACTTGAGCCTGTAACTTGAGCCAGGAGGGGGGTTGGGGCCAGGTGGACAAAGGCTGGAGGAGGAGCCGGGGGAAGGCTGGGTGAGACTGCTGGAGTGGGTTTCAGTTTGGAGCGGTCTGGGTAAACGGAGGGAACCCCAAGGCTGGGGTCTAAGCTCCCTGCTCTCCCCCCCCCCCGTTGCCCCCCCTGTCCCCGAGGGACCTGACTGAGGGGTCCTGGTTGTACCTACAAGCTCTGTTTGGGACTGTGTTCCTGTCATCTAATAAACCTTCCATTTTACTGGCTGGCTGAGAGTCACGGCGAATCACAGGAAGTGAGGGTGCAGGGCCCTGACTCCCCCACACTCCGTGACACCCTGATCCTGCATATATTTACCCAAATGCTTAACTTTAAACACATGACTTATGGCAATGGCACAACTCAGCTGCATAGTTAAGCCCATGCGTATGTGTTGGTAGGGCAGGGGGTCTAGAGCAACTTTGGAGCAAGCTGTAAGTAGCATTGGGGACGGTAGGGGAGCTCAGTGGTGGTGTAATGTCAGCCTTACCCTAGATTCCATACCAAACACAGCTCAGCTGGACCCAAGGATCAGAGCCTTTAAATCTATTTTAAAACAGTAATCAACCGTAGTGAGTTAAAAGCTGGTGGCTTCCACCTATTGCACCAGGCTAAGTGTTGAGCGAAACAGTTAGTCACTAATAATCTGAATGTTAACTGAAGCGTCTAAGCGTAGTTTTTTCTTTTTCTTTTTTGATTGTGTCTTGAGGCATTGAAGCATTCTTTTCAAAGTTGATATTTTCATTTTGAACTCACCATTTCCTCCCTTCTTGGTGGAGAACAGCATTGTTGTTCTGCAAAGAGTCCTTCTAGCAATGTGACAATCAGCATAGCACTCAAACAGATAGATGAGAGATTCTGAGATTGTTCATCTACAATATGTGCGTGTACTGGGCATTCAGCCTTCCAAAGCCTACACATGACACAATGAGCCAGCCTCTATACAATAAAGGAAGACTGATTTTGGGTGAGAATTACTTTACAAGACATGAGAGTATCTTGGTAATTAAGTCTAGGCTCTAGAGTGCATGTTATGATTTTATTTTATAAGTAACCATTTTGTTTCCAATACTTTTACTTGCTTCTGTTTGAATCGCTATGCTGTGTTTAATACACTTACACTTGTTTTCAGTATAAACATTGTGGCGGGTTGGATCACAGAAACCCCCTTGGGACGGATGTGCTGAGACTACTTCTAACTCATTTTCCCTGCCAGCTTGGGACTCCAGAACGCTGCCTGTTTGAGCCAGACACGCTAGCCTGCTACAAACCCAGACCCAGGTCTGAACAACGTCCCCCAAAAGCTGCAGGTTTAACTGAAAACAGTTTAAGAAGTGTTCCTGGCTCCAGCACTCAGATACCCAGCTCCCAATGGGATCCAACCCCAAAATAAATCCATTTTACCTTATATAAAGCTTGTACAGGATAAACTCATAAATTGTTCACCCTCTATAACACTGATAGAGATATATGCACAGCTGGTTGCTGTCCCCAGGTATTAATACATACTCTGGGTTAATTAATAAGTAAAAAGTGATTTTATTCAATACAAAAAGTAGAATTTAAGTGGTTCCAAGTAATAACAGACAGAACAAAGTGAATTACCAAGCAAAATAAAATAAAACACACAAGTCTAAACCTAATACAGTAAGAAAGCTGAATATAGATAAAATCTCACCCTCAGAGATGTTTCAATAAGCTTCTTTCACAGACTGGACACCTTCCTAGTCTGGGCACAGTCCTTTTCCTCTGGTAGAGCCCTTGTTCCAGCTCAGGTGGTAGCTAGGGGATTTCTCATGATTGCAGCCCCCTTTGTTCTGTTCTACCCTCTTATATATCTTTTGCACGAGGTGAGAATCCTTTGTCCCTCTCTGAGTTCCCACCCCTCCTTCTAAATGGAAAAGCACCAGGTTAAAGATGGATTCCAGTTTAGGTGACGTGATCACATGTCACTGTAAGACTTCATTGCCCACTTGCCAGCACACAGATATACAGGAAGACTTACAAGTAAACAGAGCCATCATTAGTCAATTGTTCGGGTTAATGGGAGCCATCAAGATTCCAAACCACCATTAATGGCCCACACTTTGCATAACTACGATAGGACCTCAGCGTTATATTTCATATTTCTAGTTTCAGATACAAGAGTGATATATTTGTACAAATAGGATGACCACACTCAGTAGATTATAAGCTTTGTAATGATACCTTACAAGAGACCTTGTGCATGAAGCATATTCCAGTTACATTATATTCACACTCATTAGCATATTTTCATAAAATCATATAGAGTGCAACGTCACAAACATATTTGAGTGCTCTGAGTTAAGTGGAGCGATTAACTGAGGTGGAATTGATAAGATAAGATGTGTTGTTTCTTTGGAAACAGTGAATCTGTGAATACTGGGGGGTCTCCTGTGAATCAGGTGCTGGACATTCCAAGGAAGTGATCAAAGGGCTGGGGTGTCCCAATTGCTAACCTGTAGAGTGACTGCAGGGCTTGTAAGGCCTGAAGGGAAATGTTTGGGTTGCTTGTGGCAGGTGTAGTCAGGGAGCTGACCCATGATAGGCACAAACATGGCTTCCTCACTCTAAGGGCAAGTAGTAGCGAGGTTCCTCACAGCCCTAGGTATCCTGGAGAAGCATCCCAGTAACCAAGGGCCAGATTTTCAAAGGTGTGTAGGTACCTAAAGATGCAGATAGGTGCCTACTGAGATTTTTCAAAAGTGCCTAAGCAGGTTTGGCATCCAACTCCCATTGAAATCAATAAGAGTTAGGCACATAGCCTGCATAGGTGCTTATCTGAAACTCTTGATTCAAAAAACTGGTCTGGAAATTTCCTGAGAACAGGTTTTCCCTTTACTTGGTCCCTGTCCAACATACCATTTTGACACTGCTTACAGGCTTAGAAAAATTAAAAATAATAGGGCAATGAGTTTGAAGCTCAGGAAAAGTTTGGTTATGGTTCAAGTTGGGTTGTTAATTTATTTGAACTGCTTCGCTCATTATTGCCCTATGTGGGGTTTTTCTGGCTTGTTTGTACTTTTGGTACATCTTTCTGGTTCCCTGAATGACAGCCATTATTTATTTAGCCAAGCATGTGTCTTGCGGGGCTGTCCCTCAACTCAGTCCTAAACTGCTAATTTCAAGGATCAGCAGTTCAGATGCTCTCTTTGCAAACTTGTTGCTCAGTTAGACATTTTAGCTCTTGATCGGATGTGATTTTCCCCTGATAAAGTAGTACATTAGTTCTGGATGTAGTCATAATATAAAAATGTGTTTTATTTGAAAGAAATGAATTTGAGAAGTGTTTCTTGCAGATATTTGTAGTTGTATTGGTCCTTGAGGAAAAGGTAGATAATGTGATGCTTACCTCTTAAAACTATAAACAGCTAGTAACCAAAATTAATTACCCTGAAGATCTAAACTGAATTGTTTTTCAGAAAATGAAAAGTTAGATTAGCTTAAAAATAATTAGTGTTATTACCAGGGAATGTAACTGAGTGCCTGAGATGAATAATGTAATTATTTTAGATTGTGTTAGATTTATGATGTTATTCATGGTTAGACTACATGTTTTCACTTCCCAGTTCAGAATAATCTGAGATGAACAAAGTGACAAGGCCTTAGACTTTGCAACTGTAAATCTGTTTCGTTGATTTTTGCATCAGAAGTCTCCAGTGAAAAGTGTGTATGTGTGGTTGTAGTTGTGGTGTTTAGATCTGGCCACATCTTAAGAAATTGCTTTCTTTTCTTACTACCAAAGAAATGGATTGACTCCATCCATTAGTGCATACAATATTCTTTCTTTCAGATAGAACTTGCTGTTCAAACTGATTAAGGGGGCTAGAAATAACTAAGAAACTTTTGATTTGTATTTATAAGGGGACTGAAAAAGCTTATTTTATAATGTTAATAATGTTGTTTCTCTTTTTGTGTGTGTTCAGGGTGGTGAGTTGGTGGGGAAATACATCTTGTGTAGCTGAGATAAATAAGGGACCCAGTTTTAAAGATGGTTATTACTATACATACTGTCATGCAACAGCTTTTAAAATTCCATTTGTTCATCACTGACCAATGTGATTTTAAAACTAAGGCCCTGCTTCAGCAAAGCATTTAAGCACATGCTTACCTTTAAGTTCCGTTGACGTAACTTTAACCACCATTAACATCAGTGAGCCTTTAAGCACATGCTTATTTACTTTGAATTGGGGCCTAAGTCTTGGATCAGCATTTTTTTTCATACTGGATGCCCAACAGAAAATCATCTTTAAATATACAGAATACTTTCTCAATCTCTGTATTCTGGTTTCCCTTTTAATCAAAATGTGAAGTGCACTGCAGTCTGCTTTCCTGTTACATGAAGTACACCCCACATCAAGCACAGCGGAACTGCCCGAAATACAATTTAATGTAATTTTCAAGAGTGATACAATATTCTATAAAGAAAGTCTCCAGAAAAGTCTTTTATCTCTGGGCAAGCAAATATTTTTAAATGAAATTATAAATGACTATAAAGCCACAGATTTAAAGTGTAACAACCACTTCAAGAAATGGTTTCCTAATGTAAAATATATATACACAGAGACATATAGATTCTCTCTCTCTCTCTCTCTTAGTTTTGAAATAAGAAATATAGGAATGTTTAAAAATGGATTTTCCCTGTTGTTGAGACTTTATTCATACTATTTTTTTGGGGGAGACACACCCCATGGCGCACACACCTCTTTTAAACCATGATGTCCTTTGTCCCTGTGTATAAGTAATTCTTTTTACCCCAAATGATATTTTAATTAATGTTGCTTTGAATGCTAACCATTTAAACTAAAATTGTGCATGTTATGGAATATGAATATAAGCTAATGCTTATTATTAAAATAAATAAAAGTATAATATGTTTTTGAAATTGGGTCTGGTGACAAAAATCGCCCAAGGAAAAGTATAAATAGTTTTAAACATATTGAAGAATCTACTTACACAGTTTCTGTATTTGTGTTTTTGTTTGTTTCAGGTGCTCATTGCCATCTGCTTACAGAACATACATGAATAAAGTGACACCCCAGACTCTTTCGAGCAATTGATAGGGGAAACTTTAACCTGAGAATGAAGAGAGAAACACTCAGCAGAACCGTATGATTGAAACCACAGCCCAGCCTTCTGTTGTTGGACAAGGCTTTGTCCTTTTGCCCTGTACGACCGATGTTGCAGTAGTTCAGATGGATCGCAGCAAGGAGGCAGAGATGGAATTACGAAGATCCTCTAGTCCTAGCAAGGTAAACAAGAGTGACATTGATGGAGACAAGTCCATGTGCCACAGCTGCTGCATCTGTGGCAAGAGTTTTCCTTTTCAGAGCTCCCTGTCTCAGCACATGAGGAAGCACACAGGAGAGAAGCCCTATAAATGTCCTTACTGTGACCATAGAGCTTCCCAAAAGGGCAACCTGAAGATACACATTCGGAGTCACAGAACAGGCACTTTAAGTCAGGGGCATGAGGTGGAGATGGGAGAAGCACAGCTTGGAGAGATGGGAGTCTCAGAAGGCCTTGACGGATGCACCAGCCCCACCAAAAGTACATCTGCCTGCAACAAGATTCTGAACGGGGCAACTCAGGCAGACAACAGCAAGATTTTGTTGAGAAGCAGCAAGAAGGAGGTTGTCACAGAGGCACCACCTGCAGAAGATGACAAGCTACCCACTTATCAGTGCATCTTCTGCAAAAACAAGTTTGAGAGAAAGAAAGACCTGGACCAGCACCTACATCAAGTCCATAAGCCGTACAAATGCAGGCTTTGTAGCTACATGACATTAAGAGAAGAGACACTGTTAAACCACATAGAGAAAGACCATATTACAGCTCAAATTCCAAACGGGGAAACTTACACCGAGAATTGCAAGAGTGAGCTGAATGCAGGGGAATTTCCTTGTGAAGTCTGTGGTCAGGCCTTCAGTCAAACCTGGTTTCTCAAAGCTCACATGAAAAAGCATAGAGGATCGTTTGATCATGGATGCCACATTTGTGGCAGAAGATTTAAAGAACCCTGGTTTCTCAAAAACCACATGAAATCACACGGTCCAAAGACGGGGAGCAAAAACAAACCAAAAAATGATTTAGAGCCCATAGCCACTATTAATAATGTGATTCAGGAGGAAACAATTGTGACTGGCTTATCTCTGTATGAAGTTTGCACCAAGTGTGGGAATCTGTTTACAAATATGGAAAGCCTAAAAGCACACAATGCTGTACACTTGAGAGCTCAAAGAAGCAGTACTGAGAACAAAGCTGAGGGGTTAATTGACGGAAGCCTAGATCCATCTGTAAATAAGCAGTTTTTCTTACAGTGCCTGAATCTGAGGCCAGCTGTAGGGATAGATAGAGTTACAAGTGGACAGCCTGGAAAAAGGGTAGCTGAGCTGGATCCAGTCAGTAGCTACCAGGCCTGGCAGCTGGCCACCAAAGGAAAAGTAGCGGAGCCTTCTGAGTATGTTAAATATGTGGGATGGGATGAAGTCCTTGCTGATGCAGATGTGACTTATGACAAGGATAAAAGAGAATATATTCTTGTCGGCCAGGAGAAGCGCAAGCGAGATCAGGATTCACCCAGCTCCTCCAGCAACCCCAAGAAGAAAAGCTGTGTCAGTGGGCGCTTGGAGAAGAACAGCAATGTGCAACAAGGAGAAAACTGTATCCTTGCCCAGGGCGACCTGGACTACAGACCCTCCTCAAGGCAGAGCAGAAGGGCATCCCAAAACAAGTCCACCGAGTGCTTTGAGTGTGGAAAGATTTTCCGCACCTACCACCAAATGGTGCTCCATTCGCGGGTGCACAGGAAAGAACGCAGGAGCTGCAGTGAGAGTGGAACCATTGCTCAGCCAGACCGGTATGGATCCAGCAGTGAAGAAGGGGATTCTGGTTCTGTTAGTGGGCCAAGCACTCCAGGCTCAGCGTCTGCCCCAGAAGATTCTGTGACCTCTGGAATGGGTGAGGAGGGTGCTGAGGACAGCTCTGAGGAAGGAGTACCTGAACCATCACTAGGTAAGCTCATACACAACATTCCCCCTCCCCCCCCCTTTTCCCTATGTTACCTTTTCTTTGTCTCTAGCTCTTTTAGATCCCATGCCTCTTAGCCTCCTGGGGCCTGAATGTGGGACACAGCAAGGCGCAAAGGATCAAAATGATAGATGAGTAAAATACCATAAGAAGCTTAAAATTAATGTGGATCAATTCTGTAGCCTAATTAACATTGTTTATAGTCTCAGCTTGATGATTCAGCATTTCTGATGTAAATAATAAAAGTGAGATCACAGGAGGTCTTTGCAAGATACAGGTAAATTTGGATTTCAAATGAAGGACAACTGAGAGGTAGCTTAGTTACCCCTAGCAACGCAGTTACCTCTGCTGTTTGCTTCACTATCTCTGCTGTTAGCTTCAGTATAGCAGTATCTTTCCTGGACATCTCCGGGCCCAATTTTGCCCTGATTTACACCCTTTCTGTTGTCAGTATACAGGGGTAGTTAGAGCACAGTTTGCCTGCTATAACCTTGAAACACATAAACTTGTTAATTGCTAACGAGAAAGGCATTCCTTCCTCTTTTCTTTTTCTGTGCTCTGCTTCCCCAAACTTGTGTTATAACTCTAAGGCTATAATTAATCTCTCTGGATTAAAGCAGTCCTCTGAGTCCAAGTCTGGCTAAATGGAACAAATTATTCCCCAAATAGCAGCAAAGTAAATATTTAAAGAAACAGTAAGCACTTTTATATCATTTTAAATTTTTGTTGTTTACTCTCCTTTGTTTATAATGCCCTGTTAGAAATGAGAGATAAACATTTCTTTCTTTACTAGCCCTCTGCTTTTTCCATTTGGCAAACAATGACATTTCCCCCCATTTTCTTTTTCTTTCATGAAGAACTAACTAATCCCGGTTTTGTAATGTTTAACTTGTTTTCAGGAGCATCAGTGAGGAAGTCACCAGCACAGTTCTGGGAATTTTTTTTAAAGATATTAGTTAATGTGTGCTTCCTCAACTGCCTAATGAATGTCATAGAAGAACAGCAACAGGTTCCAGGATCATGTATTAAGTTATATATTTGATCCTTATTGACAGCAATGATGATGTGTTGTTGAATATATTTTGTTACTGGATCATTTTAAGAGACGTCGAAGTTTGAGCCGAAACTACATGGCATATCCCTTTCTAAATGTAATGCTTAGATCAGGGGTCTCAAAGACGCGGCCCGCGGAGCTCTTCCCTGCGGCCCGCCAAGCTCCCCCCCCCCCCCCCCCCCCCCCCCCCCCCCCC
>NW_020664409.1:15878356-16020268 GCF_002925995.2 Terrapene triunguis
GGGGGGGCAGTTTCTGGGCACCACCAAAATTTCTACAAATCTGCCACCCCTGGAAGAGGCAGAGCAGGGGTGGAGTGGTGGTGCAGCCCAGTGCAGTGGGGGGGCTTTAACAGAAGTAAATCTAACTAAGTGCATGTTTTGTCCTTTGAGTGAGGTGCCTTACTGAGTGTATATATTTTATTAAAACCGCTTGGAAATGACTTGTTGTAGGAGCAGCAGTGATCAGTATGCTCTGTATAATGCTTAGCACTTTCCAGGAGGGAGGGGGGAGGAGCACGCTCGGGGGAGGGGGAGAAGAGATAGGGCAGGGGCGGGACCTCATGGAAGGGATGGAGTGGGGGCGGAGCCGGGGCCAGCGAGGGGGGCTGTCAGTGATGCGGCCCTCGGGCCAATGCACTAATCCTCATGTGGCCCTTGTGGTCATTTGAGTTTGAGACCCTTGGCTTAGATCCTCCTCCCCTCTTCCCCCAAGGGTTGAAATCATTATAAAAATCAAACCCTTTTTTTGGACCTAAAGTGTCCTTTTTTGGGAACAAAACTTGTCTTGGGTTGACTTCACTGTAAGTTGTCAACTTTATTAGCTTCACTGGGACTTAAGTCCCAGATGGGCAAATCAGGGGCACATTAGATTAGAAGGTTAAATTAATGAAATACCAAAGCCAAATTCTTATGTGCTTCCCTGCCCATTTTAAAAAACCACAACTCTGATAAGTACTAGTGACAGATCAATCTAAGTATTTATGTCATGCTCAATAGTAGGCCCAAAATTTGGTCTGTCCATTTATTGTTGTATTTATGCAATTTAAAAAAAGTTTATGAAAGTATACTCATTGCATTCATGTTAAAGTCCAATGGGCACTGTCTGAAACACTCCTGTACAATTGATTCAATATGTAATTACTGAAATGCGGCTTCATTCGGGGTGAAATGAGGCTGTGAAATTCTACCAGTGCAATGCACAATACCTTTGTGGAAATAGTTGTGATGGAAAATCATCTCGCCAGAGACAGTTCAAATCAGCAAAATTCCTTTCATATAATGCTCAAAGAGTAAATTCTTCTTCTGTACTGTTCTTCTTAATCATTTGATTTTAACCTTATCTCTTTCCTACCTCAGTTCAACTTCTGAATGCTGATCTCAGAAGTGAAAGCATTTTAAAGTTACACAGCAATTTCTCCCATAATAACCCAGTGCCAATAGGAAACTAATTTTCTTTAGTTGGCAAATTGGTTCTCACCTTCCCTATTGAACAGTGAGAAAGTAGCAAACTGATCAAGCTAACTAAAGATGAATCTCAGTAAACAGATGCATTTGCACTGTTTCTGTGCTTCATTTTATGTTCCAAAACATCACATTTGAAAAGCTAGTTAATCAAAGGGACTACTGTATAGTTAAGGAACTTTCTTGTTGCTACTTCATTGTTAATGCAGTTTATTTAACATTTACTAGTGATATCAATGAAGTAAACATTTTTCACAGCTGACCAAGCTTTCCAATTGAAAATAAAATAAGTAGGACACAATCATTTTTAGGCCAAGATCAGTATCTTAATTTCCCTCTATTTATATCTCTTCAGTAAGGCAGTTTAATGGATATGCCATTCAACTGTTTTATACTGTCACCAGTTTAGAGATAGAGGATTGGGTCATTCTGTCCATGAGCCTGTATGAATACTTTGTTCAGATAAAGGAATTTTAGCCCTCTTGAGGTTGCTTATTCAATTCATGAGGCTTTCCCGCCTCCTTTATGAACTAAAACTTGAAGTCTATAGAGTATAGGCCAAATTCTGCCTTCATTTACAACCAGACAGCCCCATTAAAATCAAATGCTTTGTTATGCTCTTTAAATTGTCTTTTGTCCTAGAAGTGTTATGGTTTGCTACCCTCTGCTGAGGCTCTTCTAGTTAATCTCACAGGGTCAGGTGGCCTTTTTAGTCAATAGCAAAGCTCTAGCAGCCATCTTCAATAGCTGTAAGTGAACGATGTTCTCAATTTTTACAGTTACTTTTCCCCACATTCACTTTACAGTGTTATTTTTACTCAGAATGTGGCTGGGCAAACCTCGTGGTGCTCATGAGACTATTTAAAATTACATTATTTACTTTTATTTTCATATCTTAACTTCCTTTTCCCATAACTTGTATATGTTACTGTGGGACTACGAGCCTGAAAGGCAACAGGGCCTTGATCCTGCAAGAGGGCTGAACATTCTGTCCCTGGTCCAACATAGCATTTAAGCACATAATTAACTTTAAACATGTGAACAGTACAATTTAGCTGAGCATGTGCTTTCTGGATTGGGGCCAGAATGCATGGCACCTCACAGAATTGAGTCATGTTAGAGGAGCAAAAAGCATGCACCAAATGCAAAATAGCTCTGAGTCTCTCAAATACAGAGTGTTCCTACCCTTCACTTATCCTTTGCTAAATCGCTAGAGTCCCATCATTCGTTCTCAGCCATGTGGGTTGTGTTTGCAAACCCAGATTACCATCCATCAGAGGCTCCCAAACTGGCGTATGCAGTACTTATAGCTGCATAGACTTGAAGGCCTGAAGGGACCATCATGTAGACTGACCTATTGCAACATTGCAGGCCACAGAACTCCTTCAGTAGGCCCATACCTCTATCTGAGTTACTCAGAGCCTCAAATCTTGGTTTAAATTTTTCAAGTTACAGAGAATCCAACATTTACTCTAGTTCAAACCAGCAAACTGCTGATGGTCTGTGAAAAACTGGCAGGTCACATGGTGTTGGCTCTCCTCCTTTTATTCAGCTGTTAATCATTTTAAAAGATGACCAGAAATTGCATTCCTAATAGCATTTTTCCATGTAAACGTTCACTGCAGTTGCCATAGGAATGTTATGCAAATGAGAGGGGAGTGGTCAGTGTGATGGCCAAAGGGAGAAGAGGTGGCCCATTAGCTATACTGTCCGTTAAGAAGGAACTGCACTATGAAAATATATAATCTCTGTGCACCGTTTGTCAGTGGCATGAATGGCATCAACAAATAAGGTTATGTCAGCATTTCCATTATGGTGCATTTGAAGCTGCCCGAGCCAGGTGCAAGCAGCTGTTGTTCAGCACTTGCATTGACTTCGGCTTTTTTTTTTTTTTTTTTTAGTTTCAGATCTTAACTAAAAGTGGTAGGTTAGGGGTCATGCATCATTTCCATAAAAGTACAAGGAGAAACTATCTCTATTTTTAGCCCATCTGCTTCTCCCCCAAAATATATAATTTGGTGAGCCCAAAAAAAAAAAAAAAGTCAGGACATGCAAGATAGTGTCTTTATTTTTAGGCTGAAAGTGGTCACCCTAATTTGATCCCCCCATGGGCAGCCCTAAAGCACAAAACAGGCAGAATTATTGCTCTCCATATCAAAGCCATCATTAAAACAAAACCGTATGGGAAGACACCTGCCACACCATTCCTTCCCCATTAACTTGTTGTGATCCAGCTAGATCTGTGTCTGCAGGTAACTGGGTGGGGGTGGTTTGGGGTTTTATTTGCCTTTTTGTGTGTCCTTTTGAGCTTGATCTCTGCAAAGACCTTGTTCCCCCCCCAAAACAACAACAACAAACAAATAAAAAAACAAAAACTAGTGTCATAGTGTGTTTGAAGCTTAGAAAGTGCTACGGCATCAATTTGTTCATTAAGGCATTATGGGCTATTTCAGTTTTGAAATCTAGAAAGAAGCCTCAACTGTGATGACATGACTGCCAGATGATTGCAGGTGGGAAAATGGGGAAGCAAGTTCAAGTAATTTTAATTTAATATTTTACAGAGCAACAAGCAAGCAGCCGAAGAACAATATTTTGTATCCTCCACTGTAGTGCTCAAGGGATTTAGCGAAGGAAATATATTACTTCCCCCTATGTACACATTCTCTCTCTGAATGAAAAAAGTTATAAAATAACTGTAGAAAACCAGGATTTTTAACTATTAGAGGTGGGGTAGAGGAGGGGGAAGTTTTATTATTCTAATTCGTCTTTTTCCAAGAAAGGGAGGAAGAGGAGAGAGATCATTGTGTACAAGTGGGAACCCTGATTCAAGTGGGGAAGTTTCTCCTACATTTAATGTTTTTCCCCCATTCTCCGCCTCTACCTTTTATGTATCTTGTCTTTTTCTCCCAGCTTCTTCCTACATTTAAAAAAGTGACTCCTTTTTACTGATGCTTCTCATCATAGCTGATGCATCCTGTTGTTTGTTATTATTTATTATGTTTATTACAGTCGTGGCTGGGGGCTCACTGAGAATGGCGCCTCAGTGTGCTAGGCACTGTATAAAAAGAGTAGTAGGCAGCAGTTCCTGCCTCGGAGAACTTACCATCTAAATAGGTAAGACAGACAAAAGATGGGGGAAGGTTGGAGCAAACAGCCAGTCAGCACAGGGGGCAGAATGTTTAGTCAAAACTGTAGAAAATACTCTGATAGCATCATTTGTGTTGGGAGGTCCCTGCTTAGACTACTTCAGCAGCTTCTTTAAATAAATAAATGGAGATATCCTATCTCCTAGAACTGGAAGGGACCTTGAGAGGTCATCAAGTCCAGCCCCCTGCCTTCACTAGCAGGACCAAGTACTGATTTTTGCCCCAGATCCCTAAGTGGCCCTCTCAAGGATTGAACTCACAACACTGGGTTTAGCAGGCCAATGCTCAAACCACTGAGCTATTCCTCCCCCCCTTTGCTAGCTTCAGTCTCTGACTCCCCCATACAGGTTCTTTCCCCAAGGGCACATGAGTCCTAGTGCTTCCTTAGGGGTCTCCACTGTAAAATTCTGGGGCCAGG
Source organism: Terrapene triunguis (assembly GCF_002925995.2). Taxonomy (NCBI): domain Eukaryota; kingdom Metazoa; phylum Chordata; order Testudines; family Emydidae; genus Terrapene; species Terrapene triunguis. The sequence continues at coordinate 15,883,142 of NW_020664409.1, forward strand.
CGCTGCACTGAGCAGCACAGTGGAGGTTGTGAGGGAAAGAGAATGCTGAAGGGGATCAGTGAGGGGCAAGCCCTTCAGACCTACTCCCAGGGTAGCAGGGTGTTTTGCTACTGCAGTTAAGAAAAAAATATATAAGGGTAGGACATCACATCACTACTGTTTCATGTTCATCAGAGATGAGAGAGTTCAGAAAGGGTTTACAAAAACAAAAACTTTAGGATGGCAATGGAAGCATGTCTGGCAGCAGAAGCACATCCTCTCCTGGTCATATAGTTATAGTTGATAGTTATAGACTAACCTGAATATTCTTGATATCAAGAACAAGAAGTCAGAGCTCTTAACCTCTTCTCGGTTATGGTTGAAGTCCTAGGCACTGGAGAAGTGCCTGTTTGTTTTAGTTTTTAACTTGTCCAGTGCGATTTCTTGGGGAATCAATGGTTAGATACTGTTTTATGTAATGTCTTGGTTAATGAACTGAAACGGGAGAAAAACAGCATATTATTATATGTACATTAGGAGGTGTGGCAAACAACACTGAGCACACAGCCATAATAAAAAGAGACAACTGATAGCATATGATATCTATAAATTGGGGTACTTGGGAAGAACTATAGGGAAATCTCTGAAGTCTGTTGAAATTCATTAGAGTAGGAGAGATTTTTGCAGGAACAGAATGGGAAAATGCTAATTATTTTGCAAAAAAAGACTGTCCCTACGTAGTGATCACTAGTCTTTTGGGAGGTTAGAAACATGAGCATGAAATAAAATGAGATTCAGCTGTGAAAATTGTAAATTAATACATTTGGGGACAATTGGTGAATTCTTGGCCCCATTGAAGACAGTGTGAATTTCTCAGGATTTCACCCTAGTAATCTAACAGCAATATATGCAGTGGGAGAGAAATATTTGGAAAGCAGTTATCCTCAAAGAGGCATGGGGTAATAGTGGATAATGGAGCTGGCTGACAATTGTTTAGGATGGTCCATAACTAAAGATAATGGGATGATACTGAGCAAAGGAAAATGTAGACAATATCAGAAAAAATGTGCTTATCTTTCAATATGAGAATTCCCCCCGCCCCCAGAAGTGATAAAAGCCTTATTTTTTGAGTTATTTAAAAAACTAAAATAAATAAAGCCCCAAGAATATAATGCTCTTATTTGTATGATTGATTAAACTTAGGGAAGAAGAAATGAGTTATTAGTGAGGGCATATGGGGAGATAATCTACAACATATTTGCACATACAAGTGCTCCTTCTGTCTTGGTGTGGCTGAGGTGTAAGCAGATGCACATATGGCTCTATATGCCCCTAATTCTGGCCCAGGGCTTCCTACCTCCCTGTAAGAAACAGGATATTTCAATGTGGGATACTTTTGTGTCAGGGTTTTTAAAGTTCTGTAGAATGCATCGACGTTACTCTGTGGGCATAAGAGAAATTAGGCAAGGTTTGGGATCTGGTAAAGCCCAAAATGTGTGTTTAGTTTGCACTAGAGGGGTGTAAATTCTAGAGGACACTATCTTACCATGCACTAATTGGCCTGTGTGGATCCTGCTGGCACGCACTAGAAGTTCACTAATGCATGTTAATGTAGTACTCTTTGAAATGGGGACTTTTAGTGTGCACCATACAGGATCCACACGGCCAGTTAGTGCTCAACATGCCAGTGCACACTAAAATTTACACCACTGTAATGTGGATGAACGCTCAGAATAGAAAAGGCCTATGATACTAAAATTAGCATAACAATACTTTAGCTGTATTGCCAACCCCAAGCATATAGAAGTCATTCCCTAAATGTCATGATACTGGCTTAAGAATTATGAAATTTTAAGAAAAAAATAAATGTGGGTCTTTTGCCTCCTTGGGTCACATTTCCAGCTCTTCCCCTTAACCATGAGGGTTAGAAATTTTTTTCTTTTTCCAGTGAAAGTTGAGATTCTTATATAATCATGAGCAGGATATCATCAGACTTGTGATAAAAATCACAAGAGTTAGCAATACTGCTTTCTGTTTTCTAAGAGATTCCTAATAAATGGCAAGACTAGAATTGATGAAGCTTAAGGGTTTGCCATGGAAAGGCAAATCCTTAAGAGAACCTGAAAAGAAGGATAGGGGAATGACTGGACACTAAACCATTTGCGCACGAAAACATCTTAGACTTCCACAAAGTGCAACAATTACAAATAAGGACAATTCCAGTAATTTAGATTAGTTGTATACAAATGAAGAAGAAAAAAGAAAGCATAATGCTACAATTGCACAATACATCAGCAAAATCTGACAATGTCTGAGTTGACTGTCAGTATAGAACACCTCTCCCCATGCACACTTTATTAGCAAAACTGATTCAGAACCACACACAAAAGGGTGATTAATGCCAGTACTTTCAAATATCACTGCAGGTTGATGACACAAATGTAGAATAGAGGGGTTAAACAGAGGCCAGGGCCCAAGTTCTTTGCAGTCACACACAAGAGAAATTATGTAAGGTTTGGTATCTGGCAAAGCCCAGGCTGTCACTCTTGGCAAATTCATGAAACCAAGATTAGATCAGTATATAGCTTGAAACATGGTTGATTCTAAACATTTCAAGAACCACTGGTGCCACCGGTTTCTCTTTGGCACCATTCTTGTTAACACTCTGAGAGCACTATTCTAACACACTCAGGGAGACAGTGGTATTACTGCATGGCCTGGAATGTGTTTTGCAAATCATAGATGGCAGAGTGCTATTTGTGAGCAGCATTGGGCCAGGGTACCCCTTCATAGCAGAATCTTACAGCACCCCTTTTAGGAGTGCGGTATGTTGCTCCAGACCACAGTGGAAATGGACATAAATGGGTATCTTTCTAGTGTTACGACCAGTGGTCACAATTTGCTTCTATTTATCCTTGGATTACCAGGGGTTAATGTGAATAGAGAGAGGAACTGAGAGGACCGAACAAAACAGAAATGAGTGTTTTGCACCAAAAGGGAATGGATGACAAGGAAAGGTTTGGTAGCTAGAAGCACTGAAGGGTGTTGGTGAGAGAGAAGAGGAGCCAGAGGACGTATATGGGAATGGCTAATCCTCCAGTTATACTGGCTTTAAGGTCTACATGCCAAATTGCTTGGCCTTTCCTTATTTTAAGATAAATGTAGGAGCTTGTAGCAGATAATGGAAGAAGTGATTGATTAGAGCTGAACAAATACATGTTGAGTATTGGCCTGCTAGCTGTGCTCTGTGTAATTTTATGTATTATACTGACATCATACAAACTAACCTTTACCCTGTAGGCCTTTTGGGTTATTTCCACTGTGTTTCTGATTGGCCAAGTTCCTTTTTTCTAGGTTCCGTTTTACTGAATCTGAGGCACTGTGAGTAGATGAGCTCAAAGTATTTGCATACAATACAAGTAGCTTAAATTCCTCTCACAGTGGAGCAGATAATATGGTACAGATAATGTCTGGTCCAGTCAAGTTGGTGCTTTAGGCATGCTGGGCTAGCTGTGGACACCTCACTGGTTAAATGACTTTTTTCCCCAGAAATTAAATCTTTCTTGCTGCTCCTAGAAAACTTCATTAGCAGCATTTGGAGGTTTTAGATACATTAATAGTAGGTTTGCTGCTGTGACTGTTCTCCCATTTCTGGCACTTTACCAAACTGCGGTAGATGATTTCACTTGAAGCATTTAGTTATAATTGGTAAGTTGTGAAAGGGCAGCCAACTCCCAAGCACACCCTCGTAGCCCAGGGTGGGACTGCAGGCCTCTGCCTCAGTTTCCCTTCCACAGGTTCCCAGTTATCCACAGAAACTTTGTCTAGTAACAAACTCCCTTCTTGGGGCCTGGTTTATTAACATAAAATGAACCCAGAGTAAAGTCAAACCCAAAGTAAAGTCTCTCTTCCATCCTAGTCTCCCACTGGGAGCAGCCCCTCCTCCCAGAGGTCGCTCTGGCTCCATCTCTCCACTAGGCCAGTTATCAACTCATCCCAGGCTCTGATGATTCTGTCTCTCCCCTTGAGATTGGGGGTTGCATAGACCGCCGTTCTTGGGGCAGTGTTTGCTGAATGCTCAGGCTGCTTGCCAACACAGCAGCTCTCCTCTCTCCAGCTTCCTCTTCCTGTTTCCCTCTTTATAAGGCCCAGGTGCCTTCCCTTAAGCCCAGTTGGGCAGCAGGTAGTCAGTCACAGGTGCACTGCTTTCTCTTAAAGGGGCCAGACAGAGGGTTTCTTTTTATAAATTTCTTTTTGCGCACAAAGGGCCACAGTTAGGCTAGATAATTTCTGTAGACCTGTGCTATACTGCAGATGAAGTGCTGTGATGGAGCAGAATGTTTAGCTGGAGCACATGGCAGCTTATATCAAATGAGGCTGTAGATATTAGTAATTCCATCCTTTAGAGAAAAGTTGTACCAACACATTAAGGGATTTCCTAATCCTTGCAGTCATGTGTGTTTGAAAAGAAAACTAGGAAAGTGAGGGTATTGTGAAAAGATTTGGAAGACAGTGTAAGAAACTTTTACTACCTAGACATGTAAGATCATACCAACTCTGTTGAAGATGTGCTAAGCACCAGTAGATCTGAATATAACTCCAGTAGCTTCTGGATGTAACTTCTGGAAAACATAGAGACAAGATCTCTTATTGGACCAACATCTGTTGGTGAAAGAGACAAGCTTTCGAGCTACACACAGCTCTTCTTCGGGTCTGGGAAAGATACATAGACTGGAGTTACCTGCATTTAAAGATTAGTCATGTCTACATTATTTTGTATGGCCAGCATCCATTCCTTGTTTACTGAATACTCTAACATTTAAAAAAAAAAAAACATTTTAGGGTGAGATTCAGAAAAGCACAGATGGCAGTTAGCCACCTAACTCATTTGTTCCTTCAAAAATCTCCCCCTTTAGGTTAAATCTATTGTATGTATTTTGATTGCTGGTGTATGTGACTTTTTGCTCTTCTTCAGCAAATGTTAATGATATTTGCATACATGCACCTTCAATTTCTGTATCCAGTTGGAGAATAACTTACTTGACTTCCTCAAGAACTTCGCCTCTTTACCCTTAGTCTAGTTGGTTTGTGAAAGTCTGTATAGCAACTCTGGATTTGCTTATTACTGGGCTTTTGAATGTTTCTATTACAGCATGCTATGTCACTCAAAGTGACATTTATACTCATTAAATCATGTCCTGAAATGTGGAGATAGATCTGATTAAGAGGTTCCCCTGTCTTGCAATGTTTTTTTGAGAGACGAAAAAACCCCAGCTGGTGAAACCTGTTTCAGATAATGGAATTGATAACAGTAATGTTTTGAATCTGATTTCCAAATATTTCTGTAGCACTGCAGCTTCTTTTAAAGGGTTTCTAGTGATCTGTAAATAATTGCTGACGAGGGATTTGTACAGATGCCTTTGATGTTAGATTTTTTTGCTGCTCTTAATATCCTGGTTCACAGTTTGCCCCCATCCACCTTAAATCCAGACTCAGGTCTTCTTTGTTAGTGCTTTAGATTCAAGAGTGGGTGCAGTGTGCCTCTCAGTGGATGCAATGGACTAAATTCTGAATGGTTGCAAATGATGTAAAGTTAGTGCAGAATTTGGCCCAGTGTCACCCAATGGTCAACTTTTAATCAAAAGTTGTCTTTTACAATTATGGTATTCACTAGGCACTCATTCTTGCCTTTATTTCTCTCTCTCTGCACCTTTTTCATAGCACCAGTCACCTACCCAGACAGAAGATTATTTTAGCTTAGATGGACATCCACTTACTATGCTCAGACAACATATTGTCTTCTCTGAGTTATACCAGTATAAGTCAAGAGTACTTCCACTGCAGTGAATGGAATACACTGATGTAAAACTGGAGTGAGAGCACGGTGGGGCCCATTGTTTTCAATTGTCTCTTAATTGCCTACAAGACATTGCAGGACCTGCATTGGGGATGCTTGGAAGATGCAAAGTTGAGAACTAATCTGTGTTTGAACGTAGCTGTTTTGGAGGTGACACCTCTAATTTTTGTTACATCTTTTGATGTTTGGGTTGTTTGAGTATTATGCTGTAGCGAGGTGAAGACTCACTGGCGCGGTGCCTCCTGCTGGTCGTCTCGGGAATTAGCTGTCCAGCATATGGAGCGCCTCCTCCTGGCCAGTGTCTCACCTGCCACTGGCCCCCGTGTCCCTCCCAGACCCTGGTGCCCCCTTACCTTGGGGTACTACCCCCTGGCAGTGCCCCCACACTCTGGGTCTCCCCTCCCAGGGGAACCCCCAACCCTCTATCCCCACCTTGCCTCAGTGGCTACTGCCAGTCATCATCTAGCCCCTGCTCACTAGGTCAGTCTGCAGTCTGTAAACCACTCATCACTGGCAAGGGGGGTTTTGGACCTGCAGCCTTTCCCTGCAGCCAGGTACCTCTCTTTAGGCCTTGAACAAGGCCTGCAGCCTGAGTTGCCTCCAGGCTGGAGCTCCCCAGCGCCTCTTGCCTTTCCCCAGCACTTCTCTACCTCTGGTACCTTGCTCCCAGGCAGCTAGGCCCTTCTCTCTCCACTGCTAGAGAGAGACTGACTTAGTGCCTGGCTCACAGCCCTTTTATAGGGCCAGCTGTGGCCTGATTGGGGGTTGGCCCCAGGTGTGGCTGCTTCCCAGGAGCTTTTTCTCTCAGGAGCGGGGTAACTGCCCCACTACATATGCCTTGGAGCTGCTTTACTCTTTGGATCAGATTTACAGAATAGAATCTCTCATGGCTTAAACACTGACATGAAGGCTCACTCTTTTTGCTCATAAAATTTCAGGTTTGGGTTTTTTTATGCTATGGTAGTACTTCATACACACTCTTCATAATGCAACCTTGAGTCCAGATTCATTATCATGCACCAAGATGGCTTGTTAAAGCCTGCTTAGGACTCTGGCTTAGATTTCTTACTGTACCAAGTTTGTGACTATTGCTATTGTGCCATTTCTTTTTTATACATATCTATGAATTACTCTAAATGACAGTGATGGACGGGTAGAAATGTAGGCAATTGTTTTGATGGTGGCTTTGTTTTTCATGTCAGTATAAAGAGTGGGCTTGATGCTACTAGTTGCTGAACACTCTGGCCCCAATCCAGCCAAACATTTAAGTACTTACTTAATGTTAAGCATAGGAATAGTCCCATTTACGTCAGCGTTAAGTGCTTTCCTGGAGTGCTCAGCACCTTAGGACTTTGAGTTTGTAGTCCCTTAGGGTCAAATCAGTCTTTGATTGCATGTTTGTAATCTGTGGTCTGATTTGATCATAATTATTAACATGGTCAACTTTCTTTTTCATTTTGGGGGAATGGAGTTCAAGGAACCAAAGCATGCCTCAATATCTGCCCCTCTATTTTTTAATTATAGCTGTTGGAAATTACTTCAAAGGTAAGACAATAAGCTACCTTGATTAGTTTAAAATCGTAGTAGTTGCACCCAAACATCAATATAAGTTATACAGTGCCACTTACAGTTCCTAAAATCTATTTAGTGCACATTTTCTGTAAAGAACATGCCAAACTGGAGGAATAAGTTCCCTGGAGAATTGTCATATTAACACTTGCTAAGCCAACAAATACGACTACAACATATTGCTGTTAACAAGGAAAAGGAACATTTTACATATATATTTACAATGCAAAACTTCCAATTTCTAATTGGTAAGTATCCATATAGCAAAAAAAAAAAAAAATTACCATCACAATTTGATGCATAGTGGAAACTCCACAGGACACAAGTTCAGTTAGACATGGAGAGTTAACCACTTTTTTCCCTTTAGAGGGGATCTGTCCAGATCATGGCTGAAACATGTAAATAGTTCATTTTGGGGAAGCTTACACTAGTTTGTAGATAAACAGAAGACTTCGATTTCAAGCCACCAGTTCAATCTGTTGGCTTTCACAACCCTCAAATTATTATGTTTTAATTTTAACATTTCTTGTTACTTTAAATAACAAGAAAATAAGACAAAGTAGTAGTAAGCCCCAGGTCTGAGAACAGATATCAACTGAACTTAGTTTGTTGCCAATTCATGGTGGTATTATTAAACTATTGTGTAACCACTAATATATAAAGTTATAGTAGTTCTAGAAGTATAGTGAAACTCCAAACAAGACAATTCCCCCCGCCCCCGCCCTGCAGGGATACAGAAATATTGATTTAAAACTGAATTTGGAGTTAGTTTATAATTGTAACAGAAGACGCTCCTAAACCTTGTGTTACTTTGAGATAACAGATTCGTCAGACTGTTGAAGGCACCAGCTCTACCTGACAGCACTTCAGAGGTGTGTGTTATCTCAAAATAGCATATGTCTTGTCATGTCTTATTGCTTAAATAGCATTTGAGGCAAGTTGCTGTCAGCAAAAATTAAATAAATAATAATAGGGAAAAAAAACCTGAAGAAAGTCTGGATTATTATTTGCCCTACATTGTGGAAATTTGTGAGCTTTTTTCCCAGAAATGTAAACATAAAGTTTAAACAACAGTACTTTTCCCCCTTCTGTGTGAAACAGTTTGCATGTATTTACAATAAGGGCCAAGCGCAAATGTCATCAGGCTGAAAGACTGAGTATAGAATGTACTATGGAAATTCCAGGCTAGTACTGGGTATTCCAGGCTAGCCATTTCAAAACTTTGATAAAACATGAGTTCACGTAGAGATAGCCAAAAATGTTAATCCTTCAGAAGCTTTAAATACTTGTTTGTGTGTGTCAGACCTCTATAATTCTTTGTGCAGTTAAAGTATTTTATGTATATGTGCATACATGATACCATCATACTAAAATTGATCAGTTCTGTTTTTCAGCTGCTGGCTACTTTTTAAAATCTAAGGGGGTGTACAAACCAGCATTAATTCATCTTTTCTTCTCCAAAAATGTTTATGTTCAGAGAACAGAAATGAAAACTGTCTACCTGGTTGGATAGTGTTAGTAGCAAGGAAGTTTATTTAGCAGATTCAGTATTGCCAACCCCAAGTATTTAAAAATCATGAATCAAGGTCCCTCCGCCCCCAAAGCATGTGACTGAATTAAATCACAAGATTTAAAAGAATAAATTTTACGTTTTTCATTTGTCTTGTGCATTTTGAGCCTGTAGTCTGTACTTGGGCTATGCTTGCAAACTGTTCTCTACATTAATGAGGACTAGAAACTTTTTTTTTTTTTAATTAAATCTGAGATTCTCATGAAATCTCTTGACTCCAGGGGGTGCGGCTTGAAGTAAAACACAAAATATTGTGAGAGTTGAAACAGTCTGTTGAAGTCAGTTAGACATGGAGAGTTAACCAATGACTCTACTAAGTATGTTTTGATGCTCACATATGAAAAGAAGCGCCAGTGTACTTCTTTGTACAGAGGTACAGTCCACAAGTGAAATGCTAACCTAAGGTCTTTAAAACTTTGACAGTCTTTGGTAGGCTATGAAGAAGAGGGCCCTAAAATATTTTTTAAATTACTTTAAATTAAATTTAAAAACTTTGCAGGTGATGAGTATTTATATCCTAAGCCCCACCCTCCAGGAGATACAATGATATCAGTAATTCTTGCTGGCTACTAACAGTTGCTTTATGGAGTTGTGTGAGAAAGGTGTTCCGCACATAAGGGGCATCATGGAAAACATGAAGGTGCTTGTTGCAGAAATGGCAAAAGCACCCTGTCGGGGCAGACAGTGCATGTCAGAGAGGTAGGCAGTAGGGGAGAAGTTAGGGGGTCTGTAGGTGACAGCCACTAGGTGGGAGAGGGGAGAGAAGAGTCTGAGTGTTGTTCAGATAAAGAAAATAAAGGAGAGGGAGGGGATGGAAATGTTAGGATCAAGACAGGCGTCCAAAAGAACCCCCACCATGTTTCTCAAAGGCCTCAGGCAAAGTTTGTGGGAGGAGAGCCTACAAGTGCAACTGCCAAGGGTGTGTCCAAGAGGAAGAGCCAGGACTCAGTGAATGCTAGGTAGCAGAGGAAGTGAGAAATGAAAAGGTCATATGTTTCTTACAGATGTAGTGAGGTAGGTAAAATGAAAGGGGATGAGGGAGGGAAGTTAAGAAGAGGTGATAACAGCAAATTCAAGTATATAAATACACAATTCCATTTTGATTTAATCTTTATAAAATCACCATGTTGGCTGTCTTCCTCTATGTTTGACTGTACAGTGCTTTTTCTACTAAAGGCAAAATATTACTTTATTTTATTCATCATTGAATAACATCAATTGCAAGCATCTTGAGGTATTTGATTTAAGTTTGAAAAATAATTTCTAGTAAGACGTTTGTAATTTTTGCAGTGTGTTTCATTTTTCTTGGTGTGTTGGACTGTTTATTTTCCACCAAAAATGTTATGGAATAAAAAGACAGAAAACGATGCAGGTTGAACCTCTGTAGTCCATCACTCTCTGGTCCGGCAACATCTGTGGTCCGGCATGATTTTAGTTAGCCAGATGTCTGCTTATCGTGGATGGGGCCAAGTTTCCCGCGGTCCAGCAAAGTCCTGCCAATCCTGGTTCTCAGTGTTCTGTGCTGTTGTTTAGCTCTAATTTACCCCTAAATATGTCTTCTAAGAGACTAACAAGCAATGGAAGTGTTGGTAATGCTGCTAAGCGTAAGCATGTGTCAATATCCATACAGCAAAAGATGGAATCGCTTCAGAAATTGGAAAAAGGCACATTGGTACGTGCCTTGTGTGAGTTTTACAATGTAGGGTCATCTACAGTGTATGATTTGAAGAAGCAAAAGAATCAAATCCTTAATTTTTTTGCTGAAAGTGACAGTAAAAAGAGTATGAGTGTTCATAAGACATTGAAGGAAGGGAAAAGCGGCGATTTCAGGCAAGATGATGATGGCACAAGCAAAAATACTCCACAAAGAACTTAACCTGCAGCATGTGTGAGACTATTCGCAAAGATGGCATCAGAAATTTAAAAACAGGCATGGCATTAGTCTACATCATGTGTGCGGTGAAAAAAGAAGTGCAGACACGGAAGCTGCCACTAAGTGCATTTACAAATTTGCGCGATTAGTTGCAAATGAGAAGTTATCCCCAGAGCTGGTATACAATGCCGATGAAACTGCTCTCTATTGGCATTTTATGCCTAAGAAAACGTTGGCTACTGATGCAGAGGGGCCACCATCTGATACGAAGGAGTTGAAGGAAAGGGTAACTGTCCTTGGTTGTAGCAATGCAGCAGGCATGCACAAATGCAAGCTCATGGTTATTGGGAAAAGTGTGACCCCCAAAGGCATTCAAAGGGGTGAAAATATTCCCAGTGATATATCGTGGCAACAACAAGGGATGGATAACGACTAGTCTATGTCTTGAGTGGTTTGAGAAATATTTTGTACCGGAGGCAAGAGCCCATTGCACCTTGGTCTGGATCAGAAGTGCTAAATTGTGCTGATTCCCAACAATTGCTCTGCCCATCCTAAAGCAGATCTGCTTGTCAGAGATAATGTGGTGGGACTGTATTTACCCCCAAACTGTACCTCACTGATTCAGCCTTGTGATCAGGGTATCTTACGATCCCTGAAGTGTATGTACAGGTCTGAGTTTATGCACCAATTGCTAGTATCGCTTAATGATAGGAAGAGTTTGACAACATTTAGAAAAGAATTTAACCTCAAGAATATGATTTGGACACTAGCTAGAGCCTGGGACAGAGTAACTCTATCTACTCTGAAGAATGGATGGCACAAATTGTGGCCAGCCCTAATGTTTGAGGACAGTCCTGACATCAATGATGAGTCCGAGTTCACTGGATTTCAAGTGTCTGAAAACCAAAAAATTGTTAGTGAGTTAATGAGTATGCCAGAGGTATGTCCTACCCTGTAGTGCTTGAGCTGGCCAAGGATTTGGGAGAGGAAAATTTACTAGACTGGATGGAAGTCGACCAAGATGCACCAATTGCTAGTCAAATGATGGATGAAGAAATTGTGCAAATGGTACAGCAGGGAAAAAAACAAAGATAACAAAGAAGCCAGTGATGGTGATGAGGATATCGCAGAAAAAATTTCTATAGATAAATGCATTCAGTTGACAACAAATGTAATAGAAGGACTGGAGCAGAGACATTTCATTTCTGAACAAGAGATCATGTCTCTCTACATGATACGAGAAAAACTCATTAAAGAAAAACCAAAATACCTGTGACAAGCCCAGCTGGATGATTGGTTAAAGGTAACGAAGAGGAGCAGTGAACAGCACTCTGCAGTCGAAAAATCCTGTTGCCTCCACTTCATCTACCCCGGATATACCTACAGCAGAGACCCCAGATATAACTCACATATAATTTGAGTTAGCAGTTCTTGTCACATCACTTTGGAAGTGGAATTCAGGCATCATCTTAGGTAAGTAAATTATAGATTTACCTGTATTATTACCTATTTCTTTTTCTTATTATTTTATGTTTTTTATGCTTTATCTACTTATTTCCTTGTGCCAATATAGTAAAATTGTGTAACAAAACTAACACTTTGTTATGAAGAGAGCCGGTAAGCCTTGGCTAGGCGGCATTGCAAGCGTTGTTCTGTTTATTTGTCTTGGTGAGATAAAAATAAAGAGACCCGCTTGGTACAATATTGACCTCCCGTGGTTCGGCAAATTCTCTGGTTCAACACTGGTCAGGTCCCGAGGGTGCTTGACTAGAGAGGTTCAACCTACATGTTTTCCAGAATGCAACACAAATAGATCAAACATGTTCAATTGGTCCTGCATATCCCTTACTGGATAAAATACACAAATGTACAAAAGTTAAGATGTGTGGAATTATAAACTAATCACACCCTGCCTATCTGTCACTTAGGATGGACTTTGAAAACATGACAATTTAACAACTGGTTTGGCTGGACCTGTGTATTCTTTGCACATCATTTTAAATGCATCACTAAAGACAGATGTGTAACTTGCTGGCAAATAGATTTAATGGAGCAGTTATGTATGTTGTATTGAATTAATTTACAAATTACTCTTGCAATGGGTAATTCAAAAGTTAATACATTGATTCTTGACACTTTTTTCCTTTGCATGAATTTAAAAATGAGGAAAATACAATAGTAGTTATTCTCACCATCACTAATGAAACCAACTCTTCTAATTCATGCCCACTGGCAGTAATATTTTCTTGTTATGTATATTTTAAATGGTTATTCTTCGCATTTTCTGTTCTTTGTTTTGGTTTAACTAGCTTAACAACATAGTGAGATCTAATGTTGAGTGTCCTATTCAGAGGTGGTTCTACTCACATAGAAAGATACATTTTCTATATATCTCTTTTCACCCAATTACATTTCATTTTTGGGGCACTTATATGAAAGCAGAACCTTCATCTATTCCTGCAGAAAGCTTGCATACATGTGACAATGTGGTTTATTTGTTTAAGAAACTTCTAATGATACCTAGAGAGAGAGAGAGACACACACACACACACACAGCAGCAACAGACTAGGAGATTTCTTGCCTTCTCCTTGTCTTGTTTAAGGAGTCCTCAGAGTAGAGCTAGGAAGGGTGAAGAATTCCTCTTCTTTTTAAAACACTAGGGTATTCCCCATTAGTTTTGAACTCTCTGTGTTCACTGTCAGACAGATGTTGTATGAAAGCTCTTAATTCTCCTTTACTCTGCATTGTGGTTCTGGTCTGTTTTTCTAGTTACTCCCCAGGATAGCTGAAGGGAAACTCTTTCCCCAGTATTTCCCTGTTTGAGGGGTTAATTGAGTACTACAATGTGACTGTAACTCAGCAAAAGTTGAGTGGAAAAATGGGAATTTCACAATAAAAGGAAGAACGTGCAACTTTCTTCCCTTTTAAGTTGCATGTTCTTACCTGACTGGGGAGAAGTAGCAGTTATCACATCTATATAGCTTAATTCAGAAAGAGAGACCAAATCTATCTACTGTTTCCTGACAACTGGTTGCCATTAGGCCTCTGCCAGTCAACCTGTGGCTAATTAAATTTGTCACAGGTGCAATAATAATCAGTTGGTAGGAACTGAGAAAGTATGGGCAAATCCAATGTAGGAAATCCCTACAGCAGAAGTCAGGGGTTCAGTTCAAGTAGGAGGTCAAGAAAGTAGCATGATGGAGATAAGGGTGTACTAAAATTCCCCGACCTGAAGTCACAGGGTTAGTTTCTGATCTCATTTATACTTGTAAATCCACAGCATTTTCACTGAAGTCAGTTATTGAGCATATCCAGACTCAAGGGGCCAGAGTCAGTGAATTTATTTGCATATACAATGGTATAACTGATCTCAGAGTCTAGCCCCTGGACTTTGGATGGCTCTTAAAAGTTGAGAAGCTATACCTTATTTTTCTTATTTCTATCATTAACTCTGTTGGTGACTTTTATCTTCTCTTACTCTGAAAATTCACTTGGCAAGTTTTTTGTAGCCACTAGCCGATGATTTTATAAAAGAAACACATACCCAAACCATTCATGTGGTTCTTTAGAAGTAAAGTAACTTATGAATAGTTTCACATTTTCTACAAACAAAATGTGATATTGAATTTACGTAGTCATTTAGTTTGAAATAGCTTGAGGTTTAATGGCACTAATCATCTGTCACACTAAACTGAGAGCCATAATCCCATTAACTTTTACTAGTTCTGAAGACTTTGGCTATTTGATTGCACTATGGGAATTTATGAACTGCTGGCAGTTTCAGGTTCGACGAAGGATTCTGTTCCTTCAGCCCTGATGTAAGTCCTCTTAGGTGCGGTCCGCTTGGCTTGTGTTGTCTTTGGGAGACAGGAATAGAGCCCTAGATGTTTTTTTTTTTTTTAAAAGGGCAAACTATTAGAAATATTTTTTATTTTTATTGTTGTTCATGGGAAATTTTGTAATGATTATAAACAGTGCTGGAAATATTCATTCCACTCTGATGAGATTTCTCTGAGTGAGTGCCATCAATTTCTGCAGAACTTAAGCTTTTTTTAAAAAAATGGTCTCTAACCCTTATGGTTGTGATGCATGTAAACTGTGTGGATCTGAGGAACTTCTGTGTTCATAAACCTGCAGAAAAACATTTCTCAGTTCTTCCTTGGAGAAATTATCAGCTTCACATAAAATCTGGAAAGCAAAACAAAACAACAAACAACCCCTTCCCCCCGCCCCAAGATTTTCAGTTTGAAAAAATATCACATTCCTATTGCATTAATTCACACAGTTGTTAAAACCAAAAATAACTACAAAATAAACTCTCTCTCCAGTCAGCTGAGCTAATTATATGCTGTTTTTCACAGGCCTCCTTTTTAGAAACAGTTTGCATTTTTCACAAAAATATCAAATCTTTTTTTTTTTTTTTTTTTTAAAGAGGAAAGAAAAAGCCAAGTGACACATTCTCAGAATTATTTCTAAATGGAATGTTTGTCAAAGTTTCCCATGAAATGTCAGCTGCTCTTTAAACATTACATGAAACAATGGAACTACGGAGTAAAGAATAGAAAACAGTATGGAGTAGAACTATCAGTAATGCTTATGAATAAAAAACAGTGGGCAAGATTTTCAAACATGTGCCTGCCTATTTGTGGACATATAGTTCTGTGTATTTATACAAAGCTGATGTGAATCAGCACAGTGGTTGTTTTGTGCATATGCAGAGTCAGTTTGCCAGGCAGCTGGCATGCACATGTATAAATAACTAGATATGTGTGCATAGAATATTTGTACATGTAAATGCATGAAAACCGTGTGCGTGCAAATGCACAAAAATCTTTGAAAATTGAACCATATATAACCAGTACTGTCTTACTGTTCTCAGCACGCACCAGATACCATGAATTACTGCTGAGAAAAAGGGACTGCATGAACCATTCAATTGTGAGCCCACATTTAAAGTTCAGTGGTATCTTAATGAAACCGTTTGCCAAGCTCCATTTCAAACCATAAATAAAACAACCCAGCAAATGGTTACTGCAAACTGAGAAGCATTGTGAAAATCTGTATATTTCCAAATGTTCTGAATTATGACTTTGTATTCTTCGTTATTTATGGAAATATGTTACTTATGTTTGCCAGATTATGAGAGTGGCTGCCTATATGTATATACATTATTTTGGGGTTTGCTTATTTGTTAGCAGATGTATTTTTAGCTTAAAGCCGAGTAAAAATCGGAAAGATGGAAATGACAACATCCTTACATTAATGACTAGATGTGAGATTCTTAAAATGTTTTAAACATTTAAAACAAGTGAGAGAAATAATAAATGGCTGGGAAAGCTTTCACAAATAAATGACTGTCTTCAAAGCTTCTTTCCATATAAGGCTCAGATTTAAGATATAAGCATAGCTGAAAGGAGCTGAAATATGTGATCATTATATACTAATAAATAGCTGCCTTCTTACTGTGCAGTAACTTTACATTCAAGTCTAAGCTTCCTTTTAAGTGCAGTTAGCATTTGTTTCTTCTGTTTTATGGCATGCAGATTACTTTTACATCTGGCATCTTGCTCAAACATAAGGCAACACTAATTTGTATAATTAATATACCAACGTGTTGCCATATTTCTTTGCTGACCCACACTAAATACTCTGTTGATCTCTCTGTAACTAGCAGTGGAATTGTGGAGACACTGTAGTCTCTCCAGGGTGAGGTTTGTGAGGCTTTTTGTCATAAAATGAAGTCCATCTCTCTCTGCATTTTCTCCCTACCCCAACTTTGCCAGTTCACCTGTAGTTTCTCATGTGACAGTTTTCCAATTTTTCTTCAACTATCTTGTCCCCAAAATGATTGAAATCCCAAACTTGTTCTCTTCCGTTTGGCTTGATGCCTCTATCCATACCACAGGCTCAGGAATGGGGTATATGAGAATTGGGCCCACAAAGTGTAACTACAGGCCATGTGGGGCTTAACATGTTTATAACTACTGAAAGGGAGCCTGACCACTATGTACAGATGGTTGTAAAATATCTAATACTTACTGTGAGGAATGTATTTTGGGACGTAGAGATGGGTTATGGGCTTTTGTATAAGTGGTGAGGTGTTGCTGTTTTGTCACAGGAGAATGTTAATTAGTTTCTGGTAAAGTAAGTGGTACTACCTAGGTAGTGGGTTGGTGAGTGAGTGCTTGTGAAAAGTCAAAGATAGGGCCAGTACCTAATGGTCTTGAAATCCAAATGACTGGTATAACCAGGCTTCAGAGTCAAAACAAAGGTAAACTTCCAAGGGGGGGCAGGAGAGAAAGAGAGAGGTTTAAACTAATAGTTCAAAAGCTTCCTTCAGTCTGGTTTCTTCATGAATGTAATCAGAGAGGATGCCCCCACACACACTGCTTCGATCAAGCAGATGCTTCAGAACAGCACATCCTATAGAAAGAGTCACCTACTGTGCTACAATTGAGTCCAACCATACTTCCCTCACAAGCCTTACGCTTCCAGTATTTCTTGTACTTAGGGAAACAGCCTTAAAGCCAGCCCCTGGACAGGGTCTCTCTAATGTTGCATTCCAATGAAGGAAGTTAATATAAGGCTCTGACCCATGTCATGCAGGGATTTGCAGAAGACTCATGCTTTCTACTGCCTGCCCCCCTGTTGCACAACAGAAATGCTGTATTTCTGCAGTGTTTGGGCCTTATGAGGCCACGGCAGGCGTCTCAGGGTTTGGCCCTACGAGAGTATAAATACAGAATGGCTTGCCTAAACACCACAGGTGAAGTTTAGTTGCTGTTAGAAGAAATAGGCAATAGATTTTCTGTTTTCAGACATCCCATTCTACTGAGTACACTTCTTCAGACTGTTATTTCACCAAGGGATTATTCTGACATCATAAACCACACAAGGAAAGCTCGGGGGAAGGGGGGCTTTGGCCTTAGTAAATCCAAGATGAAATTACACCCCTTTGTAATACCTCTGCAGTATGTGCTTTTACTTAGAGCTCAAGATGCTGTCTCCTTCAGTTCAGTGACTGTGAACTGTAAATATATTGCCCTATATTATAAGGCAATAGTTCGGAGGATTGTTAGTGGTTAGAAAATTGCTGTTTGGTGCATTACCCTTGATGCCAGTTTCAAAGCTGTGCTGCCAGTTGGTATCACTGGAATTAAAAGACCATCAGTCAAGTAAGATAGCCAGGTAGTTGTTGCATAAAGAATGAATGTAATGTAGGTCATTTTGCAAATTTCAATTCCTCAAGAGTCCCATATAGTTTATAAATATGGCTCTGCATTTATTATCTCTTTTAAAAAAATGATTCTTAAGTAAAGTGTAATATTCTAACCTTGGACTATTTTTAGCAAGGCTCTTCATTTCTCATTTGCAGGCTAAAGACATTTTATCAAAGAAGTGACATACTAGATGCTGAACGCAAAATATGTAGCAGGAACAAAAGAGACAAATGCACTTTTCAGCCCTGCAAAACTCATGAACAACCAAGCTTTTAAGAGACTTAAGAATGAAACATCAGGTTTAGATTTAGCTGGTGTGTTTTATTCTTGCAGGTAAATTGTGCAAAATAAGCAGAGTTGGTGAGATGAAATGCCCTTTAGACAGTTTCGCTGCTTCACTGGGGTGGTCCTTGGGGTTTTCAGTAAAAGTTCAGCTTTTATTTCAAGATAATGCTCATCCCCATCTCACTTCATTGTGAGCACTGAAGGAGTCCTAGAGGGAAATATTTCCCTCCTTCATCTAGGAGTGCTCTTCACGGTTACTACTTCACTGTTGACTAAAAGCAGGTTGAAAGATTTGAATAATAGGCTGTAACTCAAATGGATAACCTCTATCATTTATTCATGATGGATCGCAGAGTAGCCAATATCTATCAATAGTAATGTTTGTATCCTTCTACCATAGTATGACACTTAAGAAGTACAGTGATTGAGAGGCTATAGATGACCTTATGGTCATTTTATTAATTCCTCTATCTGAGTTTTATAAGCTGTTCATTCTTTATGTCATGGAACCACAGGGTCTTCAGGAACCTCTGCTTTCCATAGCTGGTAGAATGCCCTGAGTTCTTTTCATATGATCTATTCATACTCTTTGGGTCAATCCTCTTTCCCTTGAAGTCAATAGGAGTTTTGCCAGTGACTTCAATAGGAACACAAACTGTGCATATTGTATAATGCTCAGTAGCTAATGTAGATTGTGACAGGAGAGAGGGTGTGCTGTCATCTGACCAGACAAGGAGAGGGGGGGAGCTCTGAGGCAGCATGCATCATTTAAGCCAGGGAAAGGAAGAGAAGCTCTCTGGTTCCTCCCCCTTACATTAAGCCTTGTTCATATTTGCATAGTCTATAAATCACAAAATCATAAGTAACACATCACATATGCTCTGCTATGAAATGCTTCAGATGTGCATCTAAGGTAATACAAAAGGTTAAAAATTCAAACATATGAACCAGTTGTACACAATTTAACCAGTCCACACACAGTCTTCCTAGAGTAGCATTACTAAAAGTAAAGAAAGCTTTTAATAACGAAAATTATTTTGCACTCATGTTGCTTATTAATCATACTGTGTTTTGTTAATGTTTTTGTAAGTGCAGTGAATGCAGATCTACAGAGACTGAGATCAGAATGTACAGATAGATTCACATGTGGTGCATGTTCATAAACTACAATGAAACTAGAGAACAAAATTCAGTCAGATTTAGAAAATAAAGAACGTGCTGGACCCCCCCTTTTTCTGGTAGGATTCAGAAATGAGAAATCATTCCCTATCCACTCCTGTAGCCGAAAGTGATTCGATTCCTGTAAAAGTAACCCAGATGTTAATGTGATATCAGCAAAACATGTGAACAAGCAATATATGCTCTCAAATGAGACCTAGGAATCTTAGCTTGTAGTTCCCAGTGTAGAGACTTGTTTACACCAAGTCTTTATCCATCCCACTGTATGCCAGTGATTCTCCATGTATATTATTCATTTATTTATAAGTTTCCATGGCATCTAGAATCCCTGTCATGGACCAGGACTCTGGTGCTAGGCACTGTACAAAGAATAAGAATATGGACCCTGCCCCAGATATATTCAAGGTCACTTCAACCACACACTAATCAGGAAATTTGTTTACTCAGTTTCTGTCTCAATCCAGGGGAAAAGATGGGGAAAATCAGTGACACATCCTAATCATTCCTAATATTGGTAGAACATCAGGGTAACTACAACAAGACACCTACCCTCCCAACAAGACACTTTAATGATAGTTAGAGGCCCTAGAGAAAACAACCATGGCTCCAGTTGACGATATGGTCCTGCATGTTCTGTATGGTCCTGTATTTCTAAGACGTGCCAGACATCTTGCCAGCATGCCCATAAAAGATCAAGGCTCAGTTTACTAGAAATGTGGCAGTCTCTTGGGCTGAAAGGCGAACTCGTCAATAGGTCAGCAATAGAAGACAGTTGCCTGGGGTTCCCTCCGTATGTGAATTAAGCACTATAACAATAGCCTCCATATTCCTGCTTCTGTTGCCACACCTTTTGATAAAACGATCATCAAAGCAATGGTCTTTTTTTCCATACCCTCATCTCCCAACACATACCTCCAAAATTCTTGTTGCTTTTATTTTTATCTAGTTCTGGTGAGGGCCTTCCCAGTTTCTTTGGGACGTGGCAGGGATGCTGGAACAATTTGTATAGGGGGGTGTGCTGAGAGCCATTGAATCAAACTGTAAACCCTGTATATAATGGAAACCACTTCAAGCCAGAGGTGCAGCAGCACCCTCAGCACTGCTAGTTCCAGCATCTATGGGACGTAGCATGGGATAATGGTTCACTTTGGTTACAGCTATTTGCTGTCTTCAGCTTTCTGTTTTGTTGTTGTTAGTTGCTACCCAGATCTGATCAGCCTACAGTTGTGATGAGCAAGATCAAAAAATTCTATTTTGGAAAATCTTTCCTGTGACCTGGCTATATCAGTGCAGACATCTACCCTTCAATCGTTTTCCGGAAAGAAGTGGTGTGTTAGTATTTTAAAGTTAATGTTTACTCTGAGTTAAATTGCAACCTCTGGAAGCTTTCATCTGCCTCTGAAGAGAAGGGTGAGGAAGTATATTGGCTAGAGGGAAGGAAAATCTTTGGTTTCTGTTTGTTGCTTCTTGACATGAACGGGACAGACTACCCATCTCCTACCAATTGTGACTGAGTAACAAAGAGTTACCAGGTAACAGTCTTTTTTGTTGTTGTTGAGCAGTGCTCACTGTGGGTAAAAGATCCCAGCTCTATGAAGAATATGTACGAACCAGATGGAGACTTGCACTTCTTCTGATTATAAAGACAAGTAGAATCATTGATAGCTATGAGAATGATGTCAGCGACCCATGGGTAGTCAAAACATTGTGTTTTGATGCATGCTTAAATCAGTAAGAAAGGCAGTTCATGTTTGTGCATGCTCAGAACACAATTTAAAACTATAGCAAAGTAGATATTTCTCATTTTAGACTATGTACTTAGTTAAAGACTTAACTCAACAGCAACTTGGTTTTTATCTGAGAAAATAAAGGTCCAGATCTTGCTACAGTTGAAGTCCAAGGCAAAACTTCTAGTCACAAAACTGGCCTAGAGCACCTGAAAATATTTCCTGTTTCTATGACAAAAATATTTTGTTTTTGTGCTTAAATAACCCCTAAATGGATTTTCTCACTTTCCAAAATGTCTTCCTCAGTGTTGAAATCAAATATAAGAAGTTGGTAAGAATCTTATAAGAACCAACAGAAATAGGTTTAGAATCCAATCTATCTTGCCTCTGGCATATAGCAGAACCCTGCTCATTTACATAAATGACTAAAAGACCTACTGCAAAGCACTGTACTTTATGAATTAATGAATAAGCACAATGAAGAAGATGTTGATCATAAAAAGTTCTTTATTCATTCATTTTGAGTATTGCAGTTTTTTTCTGTGATTTCATAGTATATTAGTAACTGGTGTTTAGTGTACTTTATAATGGAGTCTTAGGCCTGGTCTACACTACAGGGTTAGGTCGAATTTAGCCATGTTAGGTCGATTTAAAAATGACTGCGTCCACACAACCAACCCCGTTCTGTTGACCTAAAGGGCTCTTAAAATCGACTTCTGTACTCCTCCCCAGCGAGGGAAGTAGCTAGGGTGACCAGATGTCAAAACTGAAATATCGGGACACAGGGGGCAGAGCAAAAAAACCAAAAAATGCCGGCGCGCCCCCCACCCTCTCCACCCCCGGTGGTGCAATCCTGCGGGCGGCCCCGGAGTGGGGGCAGCAGGCCCCAGCTCTCCCCGTCCTGCTCGGGTCCCGCAGGGAACGAACCGGGCTGCCGCTGCCTCCGCCCCGTGGCTGCCCGCGGGATTGCACCAGCTGGGCAGCCAGCCCAGACGCGACTAGCCAGGGGCTGGGCGCAGCGTGCGCGCTGGGTCGCTGCAGCAGGCCCGGGCTCGGGGGGTTCGTGCCCTGGGCGCCGGAGCCGCAGCCGCTGAGTGCCATGTGCTTGGCCAGCAGCCGCTTCCTCCCGCCGCGGCAGTGGGAGCTGCAGCAGCAGCTGCTCCCGAGTCCCACTGGCCACTGCCCAGGTGCAGAGAACAGCCGCTGGCTGGCCCCGCGGGCCACCTCCCTGCTCCTCCTCCAGATACCGCCCCGCCCGAGTCCTGCCTGTGCTCGGGGCCAGGCCGGACTCTTACTCAGCCTGGCCCCGTGCTCTCCTGCGACTCCCGGGCCTCCCTCCAGTACTGCGGAGGGAGGAGCAATGGCGTGCTTGGGGAAGAGGCGGGGATTTGGGGAGGGATCCAATCCGGCAGTGACGGGGCGGAGCTGGGGGCGGGGATTTGGGGAGGGATCCAATGGGGGAAGGAGGGGGCGGAGTTGGGGGGGGCGCGAGCCCCTCCAGGCTCTGCCTGTGTGCGGGACCCTTTGCTTGTTTGTCCAGTGTCCTGACCTAACATTGGTCGGGACGCGGGACAAACAAGCAAATACCGGGACAGTCCCGATAAAATCGGGACGTCTGGTCACCCTAGGAGTAGCGCTAAAATCGACTTTGCTGGGTCGAATTTGGGGTAGTGCGGATGCAAATCGATGGTATTGGCCTCCGGGAGCTATCCCAGAGTGCTCCATTGTGATCGCTCTGGACAGCACTTTGAACTCCAATGCACTAGCCACGTACACAGGAAAAGCCCCAGGAATTTTTGAATTTCATTTCCTGTTTGGTCAGCGTGGCGAACTCAGTAGCACAGGTGACCATGCAGTCCCTCCAGAATCGTAGAGCATAGAATGTTTCTACACTCTCCCTATCATCTCCGTCCCTGAGGTTATCACAGATTAGAAGGTGAAAAAAACGCTCTTGCGATGACATGAATTCCGAGCTCATGCAGTCCTCCCGCACTGATAGGGCACAGCTTAATGCATGGAGGCATTCAGTGGCAGAGGCCAGGAAAGAATTAAGTGAGCGCGAAGAGCAGAGGCAGGACGCGATGCTGAGGCTAATGGGGGAGCAAACAGACATGATCAAGCATCTGTTGGAGCTGCAGGAAAGCCAACAAGAGCACAGACTCCCGCTGCATCCACTGTATAACCGCCTACCCTCCTCCCCATGTTCCATAGCCGCCTCATCCAGACGCCCAAGAACGCAGGGGAGGAGAGGGGGGAGGAAGACTCCGGGCACCCAGCCACTCCACTGCAGAGGATGGCCCAAGCAACAGAAGGCTGTCATTCAAACAGTTTGATTTTTAATGTGGCTACAATAAGCAATGTGGCCTTGTCTTTCCCTCTTCCCCCACCCCACCCGGGCTACTTTGTCCGTTATCTCATTTTTTTTTAATTAATAAAGAAAGAATGCATGGTTTCAAAACAATAGTTACTTTATTTTGAAGGGAGGAGGGTGGTTGGCTTACAGGGAATTAAAATCAACAAAGGGGGCGGGTTTGCATCAAGGAGAAACACACACACAACCGTCACACCGAAGCCTGGCCAGTCATGAAATTGGTTTTCAAAGCCTCTCTGATGCGCGGCGCACCTTGCTGTGCTCTTCTAGTCGCCCTGGTGTCTGGCGCAAAACGATTGTCTGCCATTGCTTTCACAGAGGGAGGGGCGACTGTCGCCAGTGGTTTTGGGTACATGTCGTCAATGTTTTTGCCCCATCAGGCATTGGGAGCTTAACCCAGAATCCAATAGGTGGCGGAGACTGCGGGAAATGTGGGATAGCTACCCACAGTGCACCGCTCCATAAGTCGATGCTAACCACAGTAGTGAGGATTTACTCCGCCGACTTAATGCGCTTAGTGTGGACATACTGTATAAAATTGATTTCTAAAAATTGACTTCTATAAAATTGACCTAGTTTCGTAGTGTAGACATATCCTTAGTAACATGAAACCTCACTACAGTCTCCTACTCTTAGACGTTTGTTGACAAGTGCAGTTTTGTGTGTGTGTGTGTGTGTGAGAGAGAGAGACTTATTAGGTGTCTGAATCAGCAAATTGTGGATTAGCAAAGTTCTAGTGTAATAGCAGTATGGCAAACACTTAAGCCTTTTGGTAGGTAGTTACAGTCTTCCTGCATGTGGGTTTACCATAATAGCGCCTCTATAATTAAGCATCTGTTAACATTTTCATTATATAAGCCCCTATTGTCAAGAATTTAGATTTTTATGAATAAAAGCAAAATGTATTTTAACCAATTTTATAGGAGGCAAACATGAAATTACAGGCCTGTTTCTCCTTTCACACTGATATAGATCAGGAGTAAACTGCAGTGAAGTCTTCGTTGTCAGAGTGGTGTAAAACTGGTGGGAGAGCAGAGTCAGGTTCCAAATTTGCCATATGAGTGGACTGGTGCGTCTTGGTGTTTCTTAAAATTTGAAGTCACAGACATTGAGATTTAAGAATTGCACCTTCTGCTGTGGGCATTAACTAAAGGTTTTTAGTGCTTTAATTCTGTTTACTGTTCTAACACCTGTACAGTTTGTGTTTTTTTGTTTTGTTTTTTTTAATTTTTAGAAATTATTCCAAAGCCTTTGACTGGAGCCTAGGGTGACCAGATGAAAGGAAGAAAATATCTGGACACATTGCGGGAGGTCCACCATCAGAGCGAAATATCGGAAACAATTTGCATCCCAAAATTGGTCAGGACAAATACCTAAATATCGGGACTGTCCCGATTTTATCGGGACGTCTGGTCACCCTACTGGAGCCACTCTTCTTTGTGTGGTTAAATTCCTTCTGATTAAAGCTCCCTGAATAGTCATTAACATCATATACCAAGAGCAGGTCTGTTTTCTCCATTCTAGGGTGATAGTGGGGTCACTGGGAGATTTCTATACTATAACTTTTAATCCAAGTTACAGTGCTACAGGGATGTTTCACTGCTTAGCACAGTTTGATGCACCTCAAAGTATCTTCGGAGCACTTGGGGCAGTGTCTCATATGGTCAGTGGGGAAGCACTATAACAATTTCAGTTATTTCATATCCGGTCCAAAATATCAGATATTTTAAGATGGAAACAGGCCAAGAAACCCATCAAGATCCAGCTCCTATGAGTTAGCAGTACCAACATTTTTCCTTTCAAATATTTGTCTAACTCATTTGTACATCCATTTATATTAGCTGGTCCTTTATAATTCATATGTCTTCCTGCAAGAATAAATGCTTGATGCCAGAAATTTCACACCTAAAAATGGGAGTGTGTGAAAATGAGTGTGCAGTTGTGCAGATGTATGATAATTAGATAAGCTCTTTGAGGCAGAGACCATCTTTGTGTTCTGTGTTTGTACAGCACCTAGTACACTGGGGTCCTGGTTCATGACTGGGGCTTCTAGGCACTATGGTGATATAAAGAATAAATAATAATGAAATGGACAGGCCACCTACAGGGTCTTACATGTTGGGGAGTTAAAACCCTGACTCAGATATCAGGTCCCAGCAGATACCTGAGGAAACTCCTGCTGCTGCTGTTTCAAGGGTAATTGTCAACAAGTGACCATGCTTCTGAAATAAAGCCAGCAAGAAGTAATGGTTAGCTGTTTGTCAGAAAGTATATACCTTAATGTACTCCCTGAATGTACTGTGAACTCAGTCCAAGAGGAAGTTCAGTCCTTTTTGTTTCTGTTTCAAACCCTGGTTCATAAAAGCATTCATTTTGTGCTAAGGATTGAACAAGACCTTGTAGATTCCTTTGCCTGTACAGTGTCACTGCATTGACCGGCTGTTAGGAGTCACTTTTCAGAAATTTGGCCCTAAATGTCAATATCATTAAGGTTTTATTAAAAATGGTGTATCCTGGAAATACTGTAGACTTTTGGTGCCTTTTTTGCCTATGCCAACAAAAAATTAAAATCCTGCAGATAAGTGGAATTTCCACATAATTCCACATGAAGAAAGACCTCATGAAGTACGTAGCACTCCATGCATTCTGTCAAAGGATTTCGAATGTGCCCTGTGTGCCCTGATACAGGGGCAAGGCTCTTCGTTGGCAGACAGTTGGTAGAAACATCCGTGAAGAATTTTAAATGGATGAAAGCCTGAAGAAGGCTCTTCCTAGATGACAGTTCCATTTTGGAACTCTCATGGGAACTGAAAAGAGCTATGTAGTCCAAAGATTACTCCTGCTATCCCTGAAAAATGAAGATCAGGAGATTTGCAGGGAGAAGGAGCTTGCTTCTAACAGCCCAATGGTTTTAAGAGTGTCCTCCTTCCATTAGCTCTGTGATTACGGGGCCAGAAGGTGCTTCCTCCTCTTCCATCTCCAACGCACAGTCCGCTGGTAAATTATAGCATTAGTTGTTGACCATATAGAGGCCATAAACTGTGTGGTGAGATTAATCCAGTACTAAGGCTGTAAATAACTCCTGTGGGTTCTGAGGCCCACAGTTAAAGGTCTGGACCAAGGATAGGGAATATTAGAGTACAGGACAGCAGTTCATTTGTTCTTCCCCTCAGCCAGCTCCACAACTCCCTGAAACACAGCTGCTTCTTTATTTTAGCCTGTGCAGCAGGTTGGCCTATCTTTAGAATAGGCTATCTCACTGCATAGTCTGCCTCATCCATGGCTTTCCACTGAGTTCATGTCTTGGAAGTTTGTAGATGGACCATACTGAATATAGGGATTTCTTTTGAGGAGTAGAGATTGCCACATAAACCCAGGTGGGAGCTAGGGTCCTGGGCTTTGGGGGACGGAAGACAGCTAGAGAGGTCACTCCAAGGGGAGGTGAAGGATTTTATTGATGTTTTCAGTTTTGAGGGCAATTCCAGCTCCTCCAAAGAGAGTTCACAGGTTCTAGTTCATGTGGCACGCCCACACATCTTGCAGGGTTCACTCAGTCCTATGGATTCCCATCTTCTTAATAGCTCCAAATTAAAGGTGTCCAATCATAAATCACTGGGCAATCCTATCTTAAGAGGGATAGGAGAGAAAGAGAAGCTCCCTTGTGTATGTCTTCACAGGCCATGTCAGTTCCTTTTAATTTGAATTCTAAAACCTGTCAGCCTAGCATTTGGAAACAGCGAAGATTCCATTTCTGTGCTTGCAGTAATATTTGAAATTTCTCTTTCTAAATTTAAAATGAAGTTCAGAGTTCTTCTGAAAATTACTAAGAATGATTCCAAGAGATAAATATATTTTTAAAAAAATCTTTTCAGGCAGAGCGATGTTTTCTTTTGTATATCACCATTCTTTCACTGAAAATCATTTACATTTTTGTGATTCAGTAATGGTGTACACAAAGTATTGCTTTGTTTCTGGTGTTTTTTCAGCCTAGTAACAAGGTGAGTCAGATAATAACCTAGATAATTAGGTTATATAAAAACAATCTGTCTTTTAAAAATGCAGTTTATGACTCTTTTATAGCTAGAAGTTTGCCACCATTAACAATGGATCAGTTTCAGTCTTGTACTGCATATAAAAGAAATCTGACTACATTTTAAGGAAGTTGGAGATTGTAAATATAGAACAGTATCCCAGTAACCTAATAAAGGTATTTTTGGATAGACAGAAAGTAGAGTGTTTTGTAGAAGAGCCAAAGCAATACTTGTTCTGTAGACTTTATAACATGTTTGAAAACATAGTGATTTATATTTTACCGCAATGTTAAAAGTACACCACAGTCCTTAAATATTTAGCTATTGTCTAATGAAAAGTTATTCAGTGTAAAATTTTATTTCATACTCAGGTCTAATACTGAGTGGCTTGTTATCTTTTTAGCACAAGTGACAGTAAAATTTTGACCCATGAATTACTGATGGAGTTTAACTGAAGTCTGAACTTCTTTATACTTTAGTAGAGGGGAGTAAATGAAGAATTATTGCCTCAAGCAAGTTCTCCCACTTTTCATGAACGCACACATACAAAACATGGAAAACATCACCGAATTTCAAGGGATTTTTTAAAAGAATATTATGAGCAATTGAAAATGGAGAATGTAAATTGTTATTTATGTTGCAGTGCTACAGATTTGAAAACCAATTTGAGGCTCTGTTGTGCTAACTGCTAAATAAAAATATACTGAAAGAGGGTGCCTGAGAACATACAATCTAAACAGACAAGACAGGCAAGGAGTGGGAAAAAGTATTATTATCCCCATTTTACAGATGGGAAACTGACCTGCAGCAAGATTAAGTGACTTAATCAAGGTCAGACTGAAGTTTGGAGGAGAACCAAGAATTGAACTCAGATTTCCTTAACCATAAAACAATCCTTCCTTTTATAGTTTTACTTGATACATGGAGGGTAGAGCAAGGAAAGATTACTGGTGAGGAGAAGAAGGAAGAGGAAGTATATTTGGAAGAAGTGGATCTGGAGATATTTGAAGGAAAAGTGGGAAGTAGTTAGATAGAAAGTGGGAACAAGTAACTTAGAGGTGGACTTTACAGCTAAAAGATGGCGTTGTGACTAAAGCACAGGACTGGGAGTTGGGTCACCTGTAGTCGGCTACTAGCTCTGTTGTAGATGTTACCTATAAATTTGAGCAATGCAGCAGGTACCCCAGGAAGGAACACAGAAAACAAAGATTCAAGTAGAAGAGGTGGAGGAGGAAAGCATCAATGCAAGACCCTTAGGAAATCAGAAAAAAGCCGTAAAAGACTGATTCAATAAATCATGCTCTGCTAACTCCTCTTGCTGAAGCCGGACAAAACTTTGACAGAAACCCTTTTCAGCAAAAAAATGCAGATTTGGGCCACCAAAACTTTTTGAAAAATTGTGTCAATTTTGCCAAGTAACTGTGGTTGAAAAAACTTCCAAAAAAATCAAAAGGTTTTGTTTTGACATTTTCAGACTGAAACATTTTGACTTTTTAATTTGAAGTGACTTTTTGGTTAGAAATTTCCTTCAAGCTTATTTTAAAAATTAAATGTTAAAAAAGCTAAAAAGCCAACCAAAATATTTCATTTGACCCCAAAATAATTTTTTTTTTTAGGTTTGCCCAAAATTTTGAAAAATGTTTATTTTGAGTTGACCCAAAACTATTTTTTTCCAGAACTGCCAGCAAACCAAAAAATCAGTTATTCACACAGCTGTACCTCTTAGTAACCTAATGTACCACAAAAACTTCAGCTGCTGAATTCTGAACTGGTTCTTTGAAGGGTATGGTTAGTAGCTGCATTTGAAAATGAATCTCAAAAGACAATAGAATATCCACCGGCAAAAGCATGTTGTTCCTTAGATATTAGAACTTTCTCCTGGGATTGAATGTGTGTTATAAGGCTTCACTGGCAAACAAAGGCAAGATGAAAACTCTTGCTCTTATTCTTGTGAAAGTCCTTAATTTTAGGGGGGAAAGAGGGAGAGAGAGATTCCTAAAGGCTACTTGGAGATGAAAAAGAAATTATAGATGATGAGTTTGGGAGTTCCAGAATTTCAGTAACAGAGTAACAAAAATAAGACATTGCTGTAGGAAGTCCCTGGAAAGCTTTGGCTCCACTATGCTGTAATTTTCCCTGGCAAATTGCATATGTTTTGGAATAATAAAGCTGCTGACTTTATTAAATCCAAAGGCTTATCGCCTATGCTAAGTCTCCAGGAAACTTTAGAGAACACTGTCGAACAAAGTGAGGTATTTACCATAATGCCAACACATTCTTCTCCTGTCAGAGATGTTAAAACATCCTTAAATGGTGTATTCAGTCTTTGCTATTTTTGTTTGTTTACAATTCATTAGGCATCTGTTGACAGCAATGTTATGAATTTCTTACTTGATTATGTTTATATTTGTGACCCTTTGTGAACTGAGGTGGATGGAACAAAATAGAAACCACACCCAGATGAATGTGCCAAGAGATTTTGGGTGCCCAGCTGGAAGCATCTTTAAGGATAGCTGTTTTTTTTTTTCAGAAAGTACTGTATGCCTACCTTCTGAAAATCAGGACTTTTTAATATGTCTCCGGTTGGGCACCTAAAAATGGAGGCACAACAAATCACTAGTAACTTTTGAAAATGTAGGCTACTGTTGGGCAACCTGTGCGATTCGCTGTTCCCAGTCCATGGGTGCTGTGGGAAGCGGTGGCCAGCCCACGCCACTTCTTGCAGATCCCATTGGCCAGGAACGGCGAACTGCGGCCACTGGGAACTGCGGGCGGCTGTGCCTGTGGACGATCAATGTAAATACTGTCTCATGGCCCGCCAGCGGATTACCTTGATGGGCCACGTGCGGCCCATGGGCCGCAGGTTGCCCACCACTGATGTAGGCCCTCGAATAAAAAACTCCTCTCGCTACCCCTTTGAATTTTTGCTGCAGAATGAGGAGTGGTGCTAGATTGAAATCCCCAGAATCAACCCAAGGTCTACGAGTTTAGTTTCAGATTTAATCAAAAACACAAAACCACTTTTTTTTCTGATTCCAATTCGGATGTAGCCAAAATCTTGTGAGATCAGTGGATTTTGCAAGACTTCTGCCATTTGAGGCCAACATCTCCTTTCACAATAGTTTGGTGCCTCGGAACACTTGCTCTAATTTGGCATCCCCAGTCCCAGCCTAAGCATGATTTGTATGCAAAAATCAGATAATTTCTACTCATAGTTCTCTGTTCTCTTATTACATCTGTTATCTTCTATTAATTTGTTTGCCTTTCTTTTTTAGTTACATATAACTAAAGGTTTGTCCTCTAAAATATATTTACCCGATTACTCTTTAATAATTCTCTCTCAGTTTGAGCTGTGGAGGCATTACTAATTTTTTAATTTGTGAGAACCCTATATTTCCTCCCTCCGCTCTCATCTCCTTTTCCCTTTATTGTATTTTTCCTGTATTTAGCTCTAGTATCTAAACTATTAGAGTTTAAATTGCATTTTCCTGCACTTAAGTGTGTGAGAGTTGATTACCTTACATCAGCAAGGAATGGCTCTGTTAGAGGTAAGATAGAGATTGGCATTACCTCATTCTCCTACTAGCTGCACGAATTAAATCCCTATTTTATTTATATTGTTCCTAACCAGTGCAGTCATGAGCTGAAATTGAAATCTCCTTAGCATCTCAATTTTCCTTAAAATTAGACACCTTTCATTCCCGGTGAAGATGCTCCTTCCTATAAAGTAGACAACGCTTTTACCCATTATCCTCTTATTAGGCCATTGATTTCAATTAAAAATCAATGATACAATATTGCCTATTATGTAGAAGAGAATATCTAAAATTCTCTAGTTCTTGTCTGCATGTCTAATTACATCCAGGAATCATCTCTGTTCCCCAGACCAAATACAGCCTCAATTATAAGTAGGGCTTGATTTTCCCTTAACTTCAAGAGTTACGTTTGCACCTGGGGTGAATTTGGTCCTTTTTGTTAAATACACCATATTAAAATAGTCTGAGCTGTAACAGAGAGAGAGACTATTTTGTCATATTTACAAGAATGAAGTGCTCCCCCTTTGATCAGAATACCCAATATAATATTGATAAATGACTTCCGTCCCAATAATTCAGGATTACACATTTAATTATTCAGAGCATAGAGAATTTTCTCAGCCCCTTGTCTGAGCTCAAGAATTATTTAGCAAAATCTTCAATGAAGTACTGTGAGATATTTTTGTTCCCTTTCTCTGTCCCGTTGGTAATTCACACATTTCATCATAGCAAAAGTACTTTAATCTCTCTAATGGTGAAGTATAATGGAATAATATTCACACATATGTCGCAATATTGCTGTCATTGATTTCAAATTGTATCCAAGAACTTGTTGTAGTCCAAAAAGGCTTTGAAACATGGATAACTCCCTTATGACTTTATCCTGGAGAGGATGTAAAGTTGTTAGAAACCTTAATCATATTTGGTGATGTTATACTGCCATTGAACTCCTCTAAAACAAGTTTCCTTATATTGTGTTAATATATTCAATAAGGATGAAACCCTCCCCAGGGCAGAGGGCTTATCCAAGGTCACTTGCACCAGGAATTCCACTCCCAGCTTAGGTGGTGCATAAGGCATTGGGAGAGCTCTCTGCATGGGGAAGAATTTCACCCCAAAAGGATACAGCTACCTCTTGGGTTTGCTGTACTCGGAATTGACAATCACCTGAGTTGGAGCCACATCAACATTGTCAGTGCTTCGTCTTGCTTCCTATATTATTAGCAGAGTAGAGTAGAGGGTCTGAAATTCCCTAACTTTAGATGAGTGGCTTGCAAAAACATGAAAAATTCTTTGTTCTAGAAAAAAATCACTTAAGGCCTATCCCTCAGGTATAGCTAGATGATTACCCTTTATAAATTATGCAAAATAACATAATCAACATGGACCGTAACTCTCTGCAATGTTCCTCCCTTGCTGCGACAGTTAATTAGATTTGCATCACCTGTATATATCTGGTATAATCACTAATGCATTTCTGAGCCTGGGACATCTTTACCTTTGTAACTTCTCATGATGCTTTCCATCCATGTAATCTGAAACAATTAAAAAAAAGATTAATAAAGAAAGGAAAAAAGTAGTAAAAGTTAAGTTGCCTGTTGATCTGTTAAAAATTACTTATAACATCCTTCTTTGTAGACACTTATTTCCTTTGCACATGTAACAAATGTACCTAGGGCCAGATTTTCAAAGCTACGTAGGTGCCTAAAGATTCAGATAGGTGCCTAATGGAATTTTCAAAAGCACCTAGGAATACCTTTGAAAAGTGCCACCCATCAGCAGCAATGGTGGGGGGGGGGAGACTTGATGGGGCCAGTGGTGAAGGGGGGTAACCCTAGCATGACACTTGCTGAGGAACACCAGATAGCTCCTGCACCCCACCCCCCCTTGAGCAGTCTGGCACCCATTGGCCAATTGGGGACGAGGGATGCTGATTGTCCTGCCTCTTCCAGCTCCAGGATGTAGGCCACGTGGTTCTCAATGATGTTTATTCATACACATTATCTACCCATAGCACCTAGATACTGTGTAGACTGGAGATTTAGCAACACATAAATAGACAGACATGTCAAGCTTTAAAGTTCAAATACTACATGTTTTGTGCAAAAAAGTTTTGGTGCCATTGGATCCCCCTTGCTAAGATACCAGAGTGGAGCGTAAAAGTCCATGAAGTCTCTGCATAGATGATGATGCCTTTCAGTAGATCTGAAATCCATGTGGATCTCAGGCTGTTCGTTGGAGTTGAACATCGCTGCCTGTGCCTTGGTCATCTGGTTGAAAAATGCAGAAAAAACATCATTTAAAAAATGTGCACAGCATTTTTTGTCACGTTTTAAAAAATATTCTACCATATGGTTAAAAAGGAGCAACCGATTTTTGCAAAAAAAAAAAAAAAAAGAAAAGAAAAAAAGAAAATGTTAAGGAAAACGTATCAAAAACTAGAATTTTTTCTACCAGCTTTACACCCAGGAGTCAAAATTGCCACTTCCCCTTCAGCACCCTCAGTGGGAGAATCAGGGAAAATCAGAGAAGTTTCCTTTATGAGCCGCCTTCTTCCTCTGACCCTCACTGTGTGCTTTCCCTAGGAGAGGGGAAGGTTGGTCCTGTCTTCTTATCTAACTATGAAAGTAAGTTTACCCAACTGTTTGTTTACTTATCTGAAGTAAATTATTAATTCCTACCAACCTCCTCTCCCCTCATTCAGTGGTATTTTGGAATTTAAAAAAGCAACTGTGGCCATCTGATTAGAATGCTAATAAGAATGCAGTTCAGAATACCAGTGCAGAAAAGGCAAGGTTTTGGTACATTTCTACTGTGTTTCTCTAAGGAAGAATATGGCCCTTGATTGCTCAGAGGTTTTTTTTTTTTTTTTTTTTTTTTTTAAACCAAAGGGTTAAATAAGAGAGGGAAAAAAGATTAATTGAAAATCCTTTCCTGTCTACTTTTTAAGGGCTTAAATTGTGAGAAGATATTAGCTAACTGTTCTGAAATTGAGATAAAGTGAAAATAAAACATTGGATCTGAAGAAATATTAAAGGAAAAAATTAGTTTTTAAGAAATGCAGATACATCTTGGGTTGAATCCTACCCTTGGAGATGTGTGTGCAACTTCTATTGACTTGCATTCATGTATCTTAGGGTGGAATATGTTAAAATGAATCTGGAAGATATTGTATATTCCTTCTAATTTCCACTTGTTGGCCAAAGCTTGATATTCTGTCAGTTACAGTTTCCAAAGAAACTGGGACCACACACAATGCAAATTGAAAGACTGTGGTTTGGTTTATAAATTGTGAACAGGTGCCATCTAGTGATACTTTGAGTAAATGCAATGTATAGTGGGCATGCTGGAGACAGCTGTTCTCCGAATGAATGCCAGCATCTTATTGTATTACATTCTAAACAAAGACCATTTATATTATCAAATGTTCCTTGTCCGGAACATTATAAACATTTAGCAGTTCTAAAAAGTTTCAAAACAGTTGAAGAAATGGCTTTGCCTTTAAAAACTGGGGCCAGATGTTAACATTATATGTGGAAGTTTTTAAACAAAATCATACTGTTTCAATACAGAGTTATAATTTATTAGGTTGGCAAAAAGCTCTTAAAAGGTCACTTATCTCTACTGTCTTTCAAAGATTTCATTATTCCCCACAGCTGTATGTAGAACTGTCAAACCTATCCTTATATCACAAGCATCCAGTTTAAAGGATGACACATGGTATTGTAATGGAGTTTGTACATTGTTAACCTAATGCATTGACCCTGTGTTGATTAACTAGAGCCAATGCAGTGTTTGGAAACAACAGAGATTCTATATTCATACTGAGAGGCACCCATAGTAGTAGAAACTCAAATGGGAAATATACTGGCATATGATACCCAATCCTGCAGTCCTTACTTGAAGAAGACTCTCATTGACTTTCAGGAAGTGATGTCTGTGGTCGTTTTGCCTGAGTAAGAATAACAGGAGCTGGCCCATGGGCTAAAGTTCCCAACTTGCTCTAACTCTTTTTTTGATTTATTTTAAAAGTAGTTTAAAGGGTCAGGGTCAGCACAAGAAGCCAATAAAAACCCATGTGCAAGGCCCCCAAGGAGGAAAGCCTGAAAGGTGGATGGTTCTCACAAGAGTATAGGAGTTAGCTTTGTTCAAAAACTGTGTAGTTCTGGATGGGGAAGGGACATGGTCAAGGCAGCTGGTTGGTTGATTCATTGCACTCCCCAGTTGATTGAACACACACCCCACAGTGGCCTCTAGCTACAGAGCTTCTGTGGAACCTAAACTGTTTCTCCCAACCACCACGAATGGAAACCACCACCTGTCTGTCCTCCTTCAAAATGAACCCCTCCCGGGATCAGGTGACTCGGTGAGGTGTAATTTAAATGTTGGCAAATCAGATCCACAAGTTTCCTTTAAAGTGTTGTTAATCAAGTCTTTTGTTTTTTATGCTTTGTTTTGTTTTTATATAACAGAAGCTACTTTAATGCTTCTTCAGTGCTGGGCCGTTGCCTGTGGGAGGAAAATATATGTATTTGTTATGAGCATGTCTGCAGAAGTTGTAGGAAGGATGGATTTACAAAACTCAGGTGATCTAGCTGAGGAATCTAGTACTAAATCATCATAGATTCATAGATTCTAGGACTGGAAGGGACCTCGAGAGGTCATCGAGTCCAGTCCCCTGCCCGCATGGCAGGACCAAATACTGTGTAGACCATCCCTGATAGACATTTATCTAACCTACTCTTAAATATCTCCAGAGATGGAGATTCCACAACCTCCCTAGGCAATTTATTCCAGTGTTTAACCACCCTGACAGTTAGGAACTTTTTCCTAATGTCCAACCTAGACCTCCCTTGCTGCAGTTTAAGCCCATTGCTTCTTGTTCTATCCTTAGAGGCTAAGGTGAACAAGTTTTCTCCCTCCTCCTTATGACACCCTTTTAGATACCTGAAAAATGGCTGTCAACTTCAGTATCTTAAGCCTCTATTTCTTTCCCATCAAAGAGCATACACTAAAACATTCTAGGTTGCTATTATGATTTTAAAAAACTATACAAACATGTATAATGGCCGTGGAAATAAGAGATTTGTATGCACTGCAGTCTCGTGATATATATACATGACAAATTATATTATAACTGTGCTATTTGGGAAACTCTGTGGTTTCTAGAATGTGTTTGTGACAGGACAGAGTACAATTGTGTTGCAGATGGACTGAGAGATTTCTACTGTAAAACTTGAAGTCATTTAATTACATGTTAGACCCTGACTTCATGTGGAAGAAGTACACTCGATTTGATTACAATGCTGTGAGATACATAACTTAATTTGTGAAGATATGTAACCTCATTAACCTACATATAGTCAGGCCTGCTTACTCTGAGTCACTTTAGAAGCCACATTTTTATGTTGATTAAAGAAGAAAATCCGATTACCAAGTCAGTTTTGTATACAGTTCATGTTATAAAGATTAGTTAACACCTAAACCTTGCATAGCCAGACATGCAGATAAACCAAACACAGATTAAACAGGTCTGAAGGAATATACTTAATGTGAATCTGTGTGCGCCTATGTATGAAAGGATTTAAAAAACATTTTATTGATACTGACATTGCCTCATTTCCATCACTGCAATAGTACTTATGCCTACTCTTCTTCCTCCTATCATACCCTGATTGATGGGAGCAAAGCGGTGTAACTACTTACCTTTTCAGTTTTGGAAGATCTATTCCATGTATAGCTATGTCTAACTGTGTCTTCCTTACTGATGATGATAATATTTAAAAATCTGGATTATATGGGCCTATTTCTTAGGCTTGGTCTTTTTTAGGCCTTTTCCTGGTCTTCTTGACATCAGTGGGATTTTGCCAGTGGGAGCAGTCTGAGGCCTCAAATGTGGTTTTTTTTGTACGTTGTATGTTGAAGTATGTTGATAACAAGAGTATATGCCTTAAGACTAATGCAAGCAACCAAAAGGGGTCTGCTTTCTATAGTATGACATTTTCTTTTTTGGTAGCATTAATTGTGGTCACTCCTCATTTTTCCTTTGAGTTTTGCATGTTTAAAACAACTGAAAGCAGTATCTGCAAGTGTTACACCTCTTGGGGTAAGAGGTCAAAACGTAGATAATGTTTGCCACAATCCTCCTCCTCCTGTGCCGCTTCTCAAAAACAAAAAGGGCGAGGAGAAAGGAGAAATCCAAGCCACTTTCCAGCTTCTCTGGATATGTTTTCCTCTATTTTTTAAAAAAAGGAGAACTTCCAAACTAAACCAGCCTGTGGCAGTGTTTTTCAGCATTTCCTTTGCTTCTCCCGCACTTAAAGCTTAAGCCTTGTTACTAATTGGAATACTTGGGAAAATTCCTGAATTCACTGTGCAGTAGTTCAAATACTGAAAGTTTTACAGTATTAACAACAATCCTTTATCTCTTCCTTCAGTGGTGAGTCGTAGAACTAATTATGACTCACTGCTGAGCTGTAGAATTAATATTTCATTGTATATGAAACTTATTTTAAACATGATATATTGCTACCAACCTTTCCAAATTGCTAAGAACTTGGGAGCTTTGAGTAAGCCAATAAATTCAGTTTCTCACAAGCATTAAAATTCACCCCTCAATTTGAAAGAAAAATTACCTCAAAATAAAACTTTAAAAGTGCAGTTCACCCAAAAATAATCCCCTCCTCTGCTTTCTTGTTCATGGAAGATTCTTGTAGATTCTAAGATTCTTTGTCCATTAGCTCTTAAAGGGGATTACTGAAGTTGCCAGTAAATGGCTAATGTCTTTGGTGATCTCAGTCAGGCTGTCACAGACTTGTTTCATGCTCGGGCTGAAAGGCCCATTGACTTTTTTAGAAATGCCACACATAGTTATTGTTGTAGTTTCCTCTGTTCTTTTACAAAGGAGCAAGGGAGGACGCAGGAAAGAAAGGAAAAGGAAATGCAGTTTTACCTAGTATTTAATCAGCCAATGGAATTTACTGGCATACAAACTCATCAGCATGAATACTGTGGCTGGAGACAGAGCCTTTTACCTCTAGGCAACTGGTTCAAAGGCCTAAGTCAGTGGTGGCTTAAAGTTATCCAGTGAAGGTTTTCTATGGCCTATGTGCAATTAGTTTGGTTTGAATTCAGTTCCTAGTGGATGGCTGTTGCCATTACCACAATGGATACTTAATAGCACCCTATTTGGCAGCCTTAGCAGAGAGGCCAAAGTCTTGTGTTTGTAGCCACTTCCTCTCAGATCTCCCCATTTCCCACATTGTTTCCCTTCAGTCCATCCAAAAGACAGCTGCTAAAATAAATTTTTCATCCATCCGCCACCTCATCTGTCAGACTGCTTGTGAATCTTTCCTCTGGCTCCCTGTTGCCTGCTGTATCTGGTTTAAACTTCCCAGCCTGACCTTCAGAGTTCAGCTCAGCTCTGCCCAGGCTGCATCTTGGATCTAGTTTCTTATCTTGTCCCTCTGATCCCTTTGTTTCTCCAGTGATGACATCCTAACCATCCCATTGTTTCTTCTGATGTGTCTTTGCTCATTCATTCTGTGCTCCATGGAATGACCTCCCAATCCCAGTGTGCTCGTCACCACCTGCCTTCTCATTCAAATTCTTCTAAAGACTAGCTTCTTCTGTGAGGCCTGCAAACGTTGAGCCACATCAAGCAACTGCTGTCTCCATCTCAGCGTTACATAACTGGGGAACAGCTGTCAGCAATAAGACTTTTAGAAAACATAACATTCCATGTTAACACTTTGTTCTGGTGTTACTATGCCTTCCTTAGACTATAGGGCAGGGGTTCTCAAACTGGGGGTCAGGACCCCTCAAGGTCATGAGGTTCATGGGGGGTCGTGAGCTGTCAGCCCCCACCCCAGACCCCGCTTTGCATCCAGCATTTATAATGGTGTTAAGTATATTAAAAAGTGTTTTTAATTTATAAGGGGGGTCGCACTCAGAGGCTTGCTAAGTGAAAGGAGTCACCAGTACAAAAGTTTGAGCATCACTGCTATAGGGTATGTCCACACTGCAGTCAGAGGTGAGACAGCAGCATGTGTAGACATACCTGAACTGTCTTTGATTAGCTAGCTCACAGTGTGGCAGCATGGGTTAGTTGCTCAAGTACATACGCAGGGTCCTGGGCCTGTGCTGCTGCAGCGTCACTGCTATTGTTATTCAGCTAGCTAGATCAAAGCCAGGGGCAGCTCCAGGCACCAGCGCAGCAAGCGTGTGCCTGGGGCGGCAAGCTGCGGGGGGGGCAGCCTGCTGGTCGCTGGGAGGGTGGCAGTCAGGTGGCCTTCGGCGGCGTGCCTGCAGGAGGTCTGCCGGTCCCGTGGTTTCGGCGGTAATTCGGTAGCCGGTACGCCGAAGCCGCGGGACCGGCAGATCACCCGCAGAAACTCTACCGAATCCACGTGACTGCGGACCGCCCGCAGGCATGCTGCCGAAGGCCGCCTGACTGCCGTGCTTGGGGCGGCAAAAAACATAGAGCCGCCCCTGATCAAAGCTAGCTAGATCTAGCTATGATTGCCCTATAGGCATACCCAGTGAGTGCCTCAGGGGCAGGGTCTGTATTAGTTTGCTTAGTGCTGTAGAAGACACAAGACACAAACATAGTAACACAAATTTAGTCAGCATGCAGCCTGAAATACAACTTTGACACCTATTGGTTCTTCTTGCTCAAAGTTGAGATACATTTGGTGGGGCCGTGTGGACTGTCTGTGTTGTCCTGTGGATAAAGGACTTGTTTTTCCAGGTTTCTCAACCTGACATCTTTCACCAGCACCAAGCTCACTTACATCCTATTTTGTATAAGTTTGGGCTGTATTGTGCTCTATGCAGGAAAAATGTGTGCATGACCATGACCCAGGAAGCTTGACACTATCTTCAGTAGGGATAGCTCAGCCCATAGGGTTCTAAAAGCAAGAATGTAGAAAATTGTAGTTTGAATTCTCCCCTACTTCTTGCCTCATCTTCTCTTTCTGGGCTTCAAGGTTTCCTTTCTTCTCCTCTTTGGCCACTTGGGATTTGGCTGCTTTTTGGTGTGGTTACTGACCTCCCCGTTCCGGTTCTTTAGTATTTCTTGACTCATTCTTCCAGTTGCTGCCTTGCTTTGGCTCTTTGGAGACTCACTGTTCTTAGAGCTACCTGAAGGACTTAAATTTTTAGAGATGCTTTTTAACATGAATTGTCATTTCATCTTATTGCTTTGATCCTCTTCAGTCATTACACTCCATCATGGTGCTGCATTGACAATGGATATCATCCACTGGCCTAAAATGGCTGTCATGTCTTGTACCCAGTGGAGCCTACAACCGATATTGCTGTTGCTTGTTATATTTGGCTCCAAAAGTCTGCCATCCTTGCTATCCACCAGCTGCCCTGTCATGGTTCTGACTGCCTTGGTTCCTTTCCTGTCAAAGCCCCTTATTTCCAGGCAGAAAAGAAGCAGAAATAATGGTCTCGAGACCTTTTGGCAGCATGCCTACTACTTCCCTCTAAAAGTGGTTTGGTTTTGTCAATTCTGTAATGCCCTTGGCTTCTGGTAGCAAGAATTAAGCATTTTATCAGTCTTTCCACACTCCTGGCTTGGAAAGCCTCATTAATTTAATAATACACCTCTACCCCAATATAACGCTGTCCTCGGGAGCCAAAAAATCTTACCGCGTTATAGGTGAAACCGTGTTATACCGAACTTGCTTTGATCTGCCGGAGTGCGCAGCCCCGCCCCCCCCCCCGAGCACTGCTTTACCGCGTTATATCTGAATTCGTGTTATATCGCGTTATATCGGGGTAGAGGTGTACATTGTAGGGAAGGAGAACAGGTGGTGGTGAAGTAGCCAAGATTCTGGCATGTCTGAGTGTTGGCACCAAGAAGATTTACCAGTGTTGGTTCTCTGTTTGGAGTGCCTACACAGGCAGGCAGCCGCTTATTAAAACAAAAATTGAGTCATCATTTTCCATCTCCACTGCAAACATTTTTTTATGCATCTACACAAAATGGATTTTTCTTTCCATGCCTGAATTATAAAACCAAACCAAACCCCGCCGCTAATTTAGATGTGCATCCTGCTGTGTTATTGATCCTATGCCCTTTCTTTCTCCTCCTTATCTACACCAAAGCTAATGAGCAGGGCCAAACACAAAGGCCTACCTAGCTGCTGCAAAATGGAGAAGTATTGTGCTTAGGTTTGGGACCAGCTTCATAATTTTATACGGTATTTCTGGTAGCTGTGGAATTGCCTCTAAACTGTATTAGGGTCAGATTGCTATGGTCTTGCCTAATCACTTTTATTTTTAGAGGGCATTAACTTATTTGCCTGACCGTGTGGTATATTTGATATCCTGTACATGTTCTTACAGTGTCTGTGATCAGGAAAATTTAAGGCAATGTCAGATCATACAGTTTTATTTTGTCTAGCAAAATATCTAAGAGTATATTTGTATTCGTGATGTATATATGTATTCCTATTGTATCTCTATTTTGCCCACGGTTGCTATATTTATTGTTTACTTGTTAAGCACCTTCACTGGGCTCAGTACTGTGAAGAGATAGAAGGAGAAATGGTTCATGCCATGGGGAACTTACAGTTTATATTGACAATGTGCCTCAGCTCTGACCTGGAGGGACACATCTAGGGGTGAGATGTAGTTAAGATTCCATACTCATTGAGTCTTTGGGCTCTTTCCTGAGACTGTCAACAAGGTGCCAATTTGTATCAGCTGTAGTGGTGGTTTCTGCCCTGAGGTTTACTCTAGGGATCAAGGAAGGCTGGTCTGAAGTTAAGGCCCAGGACTAAAAATCAGGAATCTTGGTGGACAAGTCACTTAATCTCTCTGTGCCTCACTTTTCACTAGTGCAATTGAGAGGGCACTGTTGGTGAGGTGCTCCCATACTATAATAGTAAGCCATAGATATGTCTATAAATAAATACACAGGTCACTCAACTGCTGCCATGTGATGATTCTAATTCATCACCTACCCTAGACTAGTGACAGAGGTGAAAGGGCTGGTATCTCATTACCAGTTCTCTGAGCCGTCCATTTCCCTATCTACATGGATTTTCTAAGCATCATGGTTTAAAAACGTAATTAAAGGCATGGACACAGATACTGCATAAAAATAAAAACGTAGAGATCCCTGCAGTCTATGGGGGCAGTGTAGCCAGCTGAGGCCAGTTCACCATTCAACCTGAGTAACACACTCAGCTATAACTCATGAACATAAAACTCTACCCAGCCTCTCTGCTGGACACAGTGCCAGCAATTTCTAGGACATAGAACCCCAGAACATACTACCTTGAAAATAGGAGGCTCTGGGGCAGTGGTTCTCAACCTATTTATCATTTTAGGCCCCATCCAATACTACCTTTATGACCCTGAGGGTGTTACATGGGCCACAGCTGTGTGCTGATTGGGCTGTAGGTTGAGAACCACTGCTCTGGGGCCTCAGCATAAAGGTTGCCAGATTGGATGAGGCCCTTTGGATGGGTCTTTGAAGGTGACAGTAATAAGGAAGCTATTATGTAGGGAGAGAGTAGAGCTTACTGTATGTAGGGTTTCTCCTGAAAGCCTCTGGAGTTTTGTCTTTGGAAGCCTGGAGGGTCAGTCCCCTAGATAGCTAAGCAAAATATTCCATAAGGAAATGTATATACAAATATCCATCAACACACACAGTCAACACCATATCCATTTCTTTATTCCTCCTGGTACCTGGGCATCATCCTCTCTCTTTAGCCTGCTGAATTTTACACCCACACTTAATTGCAAAGTGCAAACCATCTTATTATGCCTGAAAAGCAGATCAACCTGGTACCATTTATGTCGACAGTTAATTGTGCCACAAAATTGGATGCCAGTTTCAGGATCCTTTTACAAAGGTGACCCGTTAAGTGTGACATAACTAAAGTGTTATGTCTATGCAAAGTAATCTGTGGTCTTACTGAGCTAGGGAATACCTTGTGGAAGGTATTCTTTTGTATGGTGTAATATAACTGATCTCATTTTACCTTAGAATGGCAAGTTTGAATTAAATATTTGTTATCAATGTTTTCCAATCAGTTCTGAGGCCTTTCAGATTTTTACCAAGATGCAAGCCTCATACACCTAGCATCTCTGAAAAAAAAATCTCCATGTGCAGCCTAGAATTGAACAAACTTTATTGAATTAGTCTGCTGGTTGCCTATTCGTGTTTTCTGCTGCCCAGATTGTAAGAGCTCAGTAGGTTTTATTTTCACAAGCAGCAGGTGTCCTCCCAGACAATGCTGGAGAGATTAGTCAAATTCAGAATCAAGAACGTTATGAGTTGTGAATTCCGTTGGCATTTTCTCATTCATCTTGTGGAATGTTTCACAGTTCTGTTGAGAAAGTGAAGTGAACAATATAATGGGTCGTTTAGCCATTCATGTACTGGGGCTATGGTTACCACAGAACTTGGGTAATGCAATATTTAAAGTGTTTGACAGCAAGAATAAAAAGTGCAGTTTGTGGGTGAAGCTGGAAGTTGCAGAGTATAAAATTATAAAATAAAACAAATGGCCCTTTGGAATAAATTTTGCGTTATCCTTCAGAGAGTGAGGGGAAATTATGAAAAAAAATGTTCAAGAAACACAACTGGAAATAATGTGGTCCTAATAAATGTGGAATTCAGAGCTCCAAGCATCATTCATTTAATCCTCATGGCAAGTGCGATAGTACAACCTACTTTGAGATGGGAAGAGTAGAAATAAGGAAGCTAAATTGTGTCACAGAAAGATTACAAAAAGACTTCAAATTGTATTGTGCAGATAACTATTCTACCCCCCCCACCCCACCCCCCCGCCCAAGAAATGTCAATACAAAACATGTATTTCTTTTTTCTCTGTACCTGTAGAAGCATTGGTTTTCTTTGTCCAGGCCCTTTACAAGAAGTATTCAGGTTAAAGTGGCCAGTAATTTTCATGTCTTCTTGCACTGAAGTTTTCAATCATGAGATTAAAAAGTAAATAAGAAGTCAATTCAGGAAATCTGAGTAAACAGTCCAAGGTACCACTGGAGACCATAAACAATCAGTAAAACAAGAATTAAAAGGCAGCAAGTTGGCAGGAATATGCTCAAAAATATTATCCTAACATGTTTATACTAAGAAATATAAAAGAAATGTACCCATTACCCATGTCTCCACATTTGCTACAAATAAAAACACACTTGTATTTTAACTAATCTTTGGCTGTAACAAAAAAAACAAAAACAAAAAGACATTCTTCAAATTCTCAACTACTGTAGTAAAACACAGAGGCAACATCCCCAACCAGTAGCCCCAGTTAGAGAGATATCAATGAAACGTAATAAGGAAAAGCCAGTGTGGTGTAAAATAGAAAGTCCTATTTCACAACTAGATAATCAGGGAATATGTGGCTGAGTGGAACAGTTGGAACTTGTTCTTAGATTCCTGAGCTCTGATTCCTCAGATTGTTATTCCAGTTTACATTGCCATCACCCCGTGAAAATGAGTGCATTAGTGAGTCAAGTCTGCTGAAGCAGACTGACCAAACTGTGTATCAGTAAAGGCCTGAATCTCAAGAACTATGGTCAATTTATGCAGTATAAAGACTTAACAGCCAAAAAAGTTAGCCATTAAGTGTCACTTCTAAAATTAG
Source organism: Terrapene triunguis (assembly GCF_002925995.2). Classification (NCBI taxonomy): domain Eukaryota; kingdom Metazoa; phylum Chordata; order Testudines; family Emydidae; genus Terrapene; species Terrapene triunguis. The sequence continues at coordinate 15,927,971 of NW_020664409.1, forward strand.
TACAAGAAGGAAGTGGGGGTGGGTGAGGGGTTGGTTAATCCTGTTGCTTGTACAGCTCAATACTACCCTATTAACTGCTAGTACAGTCATTCCAGCACTGTGTGAGGACTCCAGTTTAGTCCTTGGGTACGTCTACACTTACCGGAGGGTCCGGCGGCAGGCAATCGATGTTCTGGGATTGATTTATCGCGTCTGGTTTAGACACGATAAATCGATCCCGGATCGATCCCGGAAGTGCTCGCCGTCGACGCCGGTACTCCAGCTCGCCGAGAGGAGTACACGGCATCGATGGGGGAGCCTTCCTGCCGTGTCTGGACCCGCGGTAAGTTCGGACTAAGGTACTTCGAATTCAGCTACGTTATTAACGTAGCTGAATTTGCGTACCTTAGTCCGAAGTGGGGGGGTAGTGTGGACCAGGCCCTTGTAAGTCTGCGTCCCTATATAAGGTCAAGTCCAAACTTTGTCCCTGCAAAGGTTCAGTTGCCTCCCACGTGGCTAGGAATGGCACTGTGGTGCCCTACCTCAGTTTCCCCTCTTCGGGGCTCTGTAAATAAACTCCACCAGTCCAGAGTCCTTAAAACATTTCCCTTATGGTCTAATTTATTTATGTATTCATTTATATATTATTCATAACAATGTTTAGTCATGGGGCTTCTCCCCTTCACCTGGAAAAGAGTCCTTTTCTCTCCTGGGCCCCTCCCCAGCCTTCCCACCTGGAGTCTTTTCCCCCCCTGGCGTCTCAGTCAATCCTGGGGCTTCTCCCCTTTACCCAGGAGAGGATCCAAGCCTTCCAGCCTCACTCTGGTTCTACCCTGCTTTTGGCAGGCCGCTCCCGGCCTTACCTGGCTGGAGTCTTTTAGTCCCAGAAGTCTCAGAGTCTCCTGCAGTCTTCTGTTTTCCGCATCCTAAAGGAGCCACCTAGCCCTCTGCCAGAGCTTCCTTTTCAGGTTTGTTTCTAGCCCTCACCTGAGACATTGGTGCGCTCACCCCTTCATCATTCCCCAGCCTTTAGCCCTCTCTTGCTCAGAGAGCAAGGGCAGCTCATCCAGTGTGGCTGTACCATCCCAAGTCCTGCCCACTGGGGCGGGCACCAGGCTCAGCGGCAGCTGTCCCTGGTCTCACTAGTTTGGGAGCATGCAAAACACTAAGGCTGGTGCTTGCCCCAGTGGGCGGGGCTGGGGCGGTATAGCTATGCTGAAGGAGCTGCCCACGTGGGATGCTGGCTCTTGCGAGTGGTGGCCAGATGTGTGGCTGCTTTTACTGCTGCCGTTCCCGGTAGAGCCCTGCAGCTCCTCGGATATCCACTTTATATCCATGGATATAAATTTGGTATCCGTGCAGGGCTCTACTGGTAATAGATGTCTGTCTGACTACACTTTGGCCACCACCAGATAAGATATTTGGGTCCAAAAAACTTACTGTGAAATCACACAACTTCATTAACCTACATTACTGTTGGAAGCAATGGTGTAGTCCAAGTTCAAAAGTTGGCCTAGCAGTTGATTATTAAAGAGAATCCGAAAAAAGTGAAGAGCAGTTCTGGAAGCACATTTAAAAGAGTTTATAAATAATTTTGAAGTTTTAGCAGCATCTCAACAACAAGGAATAGAGGTTATATTTATGCAAATTAAACACACATGGTATTCTTGAAGTATGTTGCCTCTTAGAGTTAAAAAAAAAAAAATGAAATAATTCTGAGGAGAAAACATGTCACTGTTTGAAGTTATGACTTTCCCTTGCAAACTGTCCTACATTTTGTTTTGGAAATGAGAGGCCTTTGTATTTAAGCTCAAGTAGATATTGAGTAGGCCTCAACAGACCTATCTTTTTACATCGCTGTAGCTTTTTTCCCCTCAGTACCATGCTGTCTCCTTCTCTTTTTCCTCTGCCTTCTCTGGCCCTAGAGAGAGAAGCAGATAGGAAAGAAAAGCCACATTTTACATTCTACACAGTGCAATACTGTCTCCCACCCCTCTACCAGTATGCTAGAGAGGGCAGTGGTCTGATATCATTGCTAGAAAGACAAGTGAGGTACTGAGGAGCAGGGCCGGCGCTTCCACTAGGTGACCCTAGGCGGTCGCCTAGGGCGGCAGGATGTGCGGGGCGGCATTTCGCCGCCCTCTGCGGAATTTCGGTGGCGGGGGCTTCTTCCGCTCCGGGTCTTCGGCGGAAATTTGGTGGCGGGTCCTTCACTTGCTCCAGGACCTGCCGCCGAAGTGCCCCAAAGACCCGGAGCGGAAGGACCGCCGCCGCCGAGAACACAGCTTCAAAGGAGGAGCTGCCGCCGATCACTGTGGAGGAACGCTGCCGCCTAGGGTGGCAAAAACCCTGGCGCCGCTCCTGCTGAGGAGCTGCCTCTTCTGCTTGCGCCCACTCACTAATGACTGTTGCATTTAAGCTCTGAAAGAGAGGATAGCAGAGGAGAGGTTAGAGATGGTACAAACAGGAAGAGAAGGCAGATACTATGCAGGTGGAATAGCACCCTCTGCAACAGGGAACACATTTATGTAAGAAAACACATCCCTGATGACAGCCTAGTCAAACCTGCAGAACAAACCTACTGCTAAGTAGGATCATGGGACCCAAATGGCAGATTGTCTTATGCTCTATAAGAAAGCAAGTCTGATGACGTGTTGGGTAAATATGCATGAAAAGATCAGAATGAGTCTATACCTGTTTTAGCATCTGTCTCCAATGCAGTTCCGGTCTGTAGATATTAGCTTTTTAAGGTTTTTGACTTGTTTTGCAAAGAGATGGGAAAGGCCTAGCAGGCCATCCAGTCTATCTGCCTGCCTAAACTGTTAGTATATCCCCTTTTAGCCATCAGTTAGCCAAGCTATATGTACTTAACTCTTTTAATCTTTCTTCTTAAATCCTTTCCTCGAGCCCCCTAATTATTTTGTTGCGGTTCTCTGAACTCCCTCCAGATTGTCAGTATTTTCCTAGTAGAGTGCTGTCCAGTACTGTGTACCATATTCCATGTACAGTAACTAGAGTGATGTAGAAAAAGATAATTGTGCCATCCTGTCCCAAGATGTGATGCGTCTGTGTCTGCAGCCCAAAATTGTATTCACTTTTTTGCTGCCATATCCCATTCTATTATATTCTACTTAGGGGATTATAATGTGCCCATCACCATGATATCTAAACATTGGGGTGATGCGTTAAGCAACATTACTAATGTGTCTCATGCAGCACCTTCTGCCTACGGGGAATATATTTTTTGTGGTTGTTATCGGATGCTGTTATTTGTGAAGGCTAGGCTGAAGAAATGTGTATTGCAAACTCATGTCTAATTTGAGGTCCACTATTACATCTATCTTTTCAGGATCAGTGCTTTCCAGATTTGTCCCTTCCACTGGCCATCTGGTTTTTGGGTAATTTTCCCTCACATGTCTTAGATTGCATTTTTTCTGAGCTGAATCTCATTTTATTAATTTCAGCCCATGTTTTTATTCTCTCTCAGTCCATTGCTTTTTTTCCCTGTTTGCATTGGTTTTTGCAACTCCTCCAAATTTTAAAACAATTTACGAGGGTTGTGGTGGATTCTCCATCACTGCCAGTTTTAAAACCCAATATTGGATGTTTTCCTAAAAGATCGACTCTAGGAATTAATATGGTGAAGTTCTATGGCCTGTGTTATAGAGCAGGTCAGACTAGATGATCACAGTGGTCCCTTCTGGCTTTTTAAACTAAGAATCTATTGAAAAAAATTGATTTAACCTGAAATTTTAATTTAACGTGTTGTTTAGTGTCACTTCTGGCTCATTAATGAAAATATTGAATGAAATAGGACCTCACACAGCTCTTTACAGTATCACATCTAGATACTTTCTCAAAACTAGATACTTGGCCTTTTATCATTATCATTTGTCTTCAGCCAAATTTCAAATTATGTGATAGTGTTCATATCCAAGTGAGACTCTGTATCAGATGCTTTACTAAAATCTAAATACATTACATTTACCTCTTTTCTTCATCACCAAATTTTGAAATGCTATCCGAAAAAGCAATCAACTTTATCTAACTAGTTCAGTTCTTTAGAAACACGTGCTTCATATTGATCGTGGTTCCATTATCTTCAGATTTTTAGCCTGGTTTCGGAGGCTTTTCCTCATTTTACAAGAAACCCTGTGAGTTAAAACAGATGTACAACCCGTTCTGAATATTGGTTTGGTAGGGAGCAGAGTTGGGGAGGGAATAAGGTGTGTGTGTTTGTGTTTTTTCCATCCACTTGTGTAGGATGCATAATGGAGCACAGGCAATGGCAATTATAAATGATATATTCCTGGAGAACCATTCTAATCCCAGAGTGTTCTTATATTGCTAGACCTTGAATTCCCATAAAGTAAAGTGTTTCATGCATTCCTGCTTTACTCTCCAGTGGTCTGTGATGTCATCAATATTTTAAATTGTGCCTAAGCTGAGGGCGTGAGATAATATCCGCAGCCACCTACCAGCTGCTCCATACAGAATCCTTCCTCTCCGGTTGCTGGCCAGCTAACAATGACAGACAAAACTGTAGCACTAGTGTGATGCTTTGTAGTGCAAAAAGTCCTTTTAGGTACAGCAGATGAGATAGTTTGTTTGACTAAGAAAGAATGACTTAAGATAAAAATGAGAAAGAGGTGGGTGGAGGGAAAAAAGAAAATGAAGGACTGCTATGCCAAGAAATGTTTCTATGGCAAATGTGAATTATAGTCCCTCAGGATCATCCCAAAGGCATCCCATTCATGGCTTTTTGCTTTGACCAGGCCGTAATAAAATCTCAAACATTTCTTGTAACAGTTATGCCTGCGTTGCACTGACTAAAGCAATATTTTATACCAGTGATTTAAGGAAATAGTTAGTACCCTGTTTCAGTTGGGGTAGGGGGGCTGGGGAGCAGGCAAAAATATTAAATTTTTGTTTTACAGCTGTTACTAGATCAAATACTGTCTTCTATATACCTATGTACAGAGGAAGAATAGGCCATGACTCACTTCTGATTGGTTACGTGTGTTTGCAGGGTTGCAGTTTAATCTGAATATTAGTAGCCGAAGAGCCGGTGAGAAGTAGTCTGGGGATTAGAACAATGTCACAGCTGTGTTTTGCTTTGCACTGACCCGAAGTATCTTTTGGACATGCATGTGAATAGTGGCAAAACATTGTCTATATATGGCATAGATTTTGGCTTATGGAAATGCTCCTGAGCCAACCTGTTAAAGGTGCTGCTGGTATTTTGCCTAACATATCCATCCATCCTGCATATTGAGGATATCCCTTATGTAGTGTTGAATCTCAGTTAAATTGTATCCAAAAAGAAGCTACAAAGACCAGTTAAATACTATGCTTTGTAATCATCTTGCAAAGGATCATACATCATAAAGCAGTGTGGGCTGGCATGCCTTGTTTTACCTCTGCATAATAAACCTCTGGAACTCATTGCTACAACATAGTATTGAGGCCAAGACAAAGCAGCATTTTAAAAAGATTTAGACAGTTATATGAATAGTAACATTCACAGTTTTATTAGTTAGTATTTAAATGGATGAGTGATATGAACCTTCCTGCTTCCAGGCACAGACCAACCACTAGCTGTCTGGAATCAGAAAGAAATTTCACCAATGGGTAGTGTATTCTGTAATCGTCCATTATGGGTTTTATTTTTTTTTTTAATTTTTATTTTTTTGCATCATCTTCTTAAGCTGCTTTTACCAGTCAATACCAGAGAAAGGATTCTGGATCAGATGAGCCACAGCTATGATGCAATATGCCAGTTACTAGGGTCCTAAAAATAAGCTTTGTCCTGGATTTTTCATAGTTATACTTTATTTTCAGGCTTAAAAAATAATCAGACTCCTCCTTTCTGGTTCTCTCTCTTATAAACACACGCACACCTTTTCTTTTTCTGTATCGCCTTTTGTGGTCTTTTTGCTCCTCGCCTGTGCACTTTCCTGATCGTCTCTCCCATGACAATGCCGAATAAGCAGGCCTGCTCTGATTGCCAGTGATTGATGGCAAGAGTGGCTTCCTGGAGTACTGAAATTTTCATGTCAAGCAAAGTGCCTTCTTCTGAATGGGCTTCTATTCAAAGGCTGGTGAGCACAGAACTGTGGGTCCAGCTGAGCTGACCTAGTTTGCAAGATTTTAGAGACATCTTGTGAGTTAGTGGGATTCTTTTAGTGAAAATATGAATAATTGGAATGTTTAGGAGAAGCTCTTCAGTGGTGTTTTGGAGCTATGACCCTTTACAGCAGCTGAGGATCAGCCCCTCAGAGTCTTCTCTTTACCTCCTGGTGTACCATTCTGTATGCCAAAGAACATTTCCTACCCGAGGTGCTGACTTAACTGTGCATTAGTTAGTGTATAAATGATTTAATGTATTTCTTCATTCTGCGCTGCATTTCTCACCCAGACAATCCTCTTTCCCTGGTAGCTAAGCTGCTCTAGTGTGGATAGAAAGATCAACAGCCTACACCAGAGCTCCCATCCCTGTATCTGTACCATTTGTTGTTAGGTGGTTTGGAAAAGCTAACTTTTCCCCTTGTTCCCAGGCTCCTTCTGCTTTCCCAAGTCCAATCCTACATTGAGTATATCACTACTCCAATGCTAGTTCAACTCCATAACCTTTGCTGGCATACCCAGGTGTACAAGTTGTGCCAAAGTGAGATCAAGTCCAAGAAGTATCAGACGAGCACAGAGCTTCGGAGTAGTAATGGGCTTCTACCCCACGTGTCCATTTAGCATCCTAATCCATTTCAGATTCAGTGGCAGCCAGTGTTTCCCAACTCCACAGTCCCATTGAGCAACAGTTCCAGTCTGTCTTGAACCCCTTACTTACTGTATGTTGCGTTCAACCTGGCCATTAGGCTGGTGCAGTCTCTATTGTTTATCGCTACAATTCAATGTTTTATTATTTACTTTAATTTATTATTTAGCGTGTTGGTCAAAGGACTTCACCATTTGGAAGCCTAAGATCTAGTTCACAAATATTTGACAGATGTGCTTTGAAAATAACACAGATGTGCAGTGTCAAATTACATTCCTGCAGCAGTGTCTTTGTTTCAAATTATACATTTAGCTGGTTGTGTTGTTCATGTGCTTTCAGAAGGCCTTCCTTCCCTGTAACACAGGAAAAACAAGTTTTTTTTCAGACTTTATCCCTTTGAGAATTTGAAAGAAAAATTATCTTAACAGAGTGAGCATTCAACCTTTATAAAATTGCAAATCTATGGGTTATTTTTAACCTAATTACACTGAATTAACAAAAGCTTAAGACTTTTTGCCTGAATTAAAGTTGAGGCTAAATAGACTTTATTTGCAATGAAACTTCAGCCTAAAACATACTTTTTACATTGTGCAAGTTTAGAATAATGCCTATGGCGCCAATGTTATATTAAACAACAGTGCTTGATTTTCTAAAACATTGGCTTTTATGAGTTGATGTGAGAGGATATACAACTATAGAACAGCTCACTCATTCCCCATCTTCACTACTCCCCCAGTTATGGTGATCACTTTGGATTGTTGACATTTTAGATGGAACATGGTCCCCTTACACTTGCCTAACAGTGGCTCATTAACTCCATGTTAATTGAAACTGAAAGTTTGTCAGATGACTCAATTCTGTTACATGTTAAATGGATTCAGTGAAGTAAGCATTACTGCTGTGATGAAAACCTCTGTGGAATTGATTGTGAACTGATTTGGAGGGATTCAAAGACTTTATCAGTAGCTCTTAAAGATAAGCATTTTGAGAACTATTGGAGTTTAGGAACATTCTAAGTAATCTAATCATGCTGTTTTTCCCCTGAACTTCTATAAAATCTACCAACTATGTTCCATTTCTGAACTATATCTTAGATAAAATATTACTTTCGTTGCATGTCTGAGGATGGGAGGAAGAATGGAAAAAAGGAAAGAGAAAACAGAAAATTGAAAATCCTGTTTTAGTTAGGTATTTTAGGCATCCATACCGATCAGCAAATTCAGCAGCCACAAGCATACCTAAAATTCAACACAAACATAAAACTATGTTAAAATAAAGTTGCATTTTCTTTTAAACTGACAAAACCCAGGAAATTCAGAATGTAGGCTGTCTTTACCTCATCCTATTATACCTGGGTATTGCAAAGGTCTCTGTTAAGAGAAGGATTTATGGTATATGCCATATGTGCTGCAGTACTTATATAAGACCTTTATATGCTAGGTTTCAGTGTGGAGCCGATTTTTATGGCTGAGTTATAAACCCTTTGAAAATAGAGGCTTGTAATGGAAACAGTGACAGACCTTTAACTAGTTCAGTCTTATCTGGGTCCATTATCTTTATTTTTGTTAAAGCATTAAATGGCTGCATATTTGTTTATCTTTCTCTCACTCTCTGAATTTTAACAAGTTTGGATTATCAAATTGTTCTTCCTTTTAAAATGTCATGAACATGCACCATTAGATAGTTTATCCAAACTTCAGAGTGATGCTTTCAAAGTAAATTGAGCTATTGTGTCTTATTACAATGATTTTCTTGGTTTTATAATACATTTAGTTTATAGAACACTTAATAACAGAATAACTGCCTCAAGTTTGCTTCCCTCCCTCCCCCCCGTCTCTCTGTGTCTGTGTATCTTATTTTAATCTTGAATTTGATTTCTTGGTTTTGACATAAGTTGCTAATTTTGTTTTTTGATTGTCCTGTTCAGGTAAAAAGCCATACCACTGCAGTTTTTCTGAAGAGGGGGCAATGGTAACATCTCAGGTAGAAGAGCTTCCTAAATTTGGAAGTGACAATGCCAGAGAAAAAGATGCCAATGAATCTAAACCAGAGTTATCAACTTTGGTATCTACCCTGGAAAACAATATCAAACGGCCTTTTCCAAAGTATGAAGCTCAGAGAAATTCTTCAGACTTAAAGATGCCAGCATTTCAACCTATACAAGAGCTTCCTTGCTCCAGTAGTACTGCTGACTTTGCTTCAGGAGTGGGCCAGACATCTTTAGATGTGGTAGTAGACTTGAAAACCTCATTGGAAAAGCAGGCTAGTCACCCTAAAGAAAATTTCTCAGACTTGTGCAGGGAGCACCCTGTTCTCGAAAAAGGGAGAGAGGCACAAGAAATGGTTCCACTAGATTTAAGTGAAAAATCAACGAGGGCTGATTCATGCAATAAGGGTTTTACCTCATCTTTGCAGGCTGATTTGATTGTCCACCCATGTCCTTACTGCAATCATAAGACCTATTACCCTGAAGTCCTGTGGATGCACAAAAAAATTTGGCACAAAGTCAGCTGTAACTCGATGGCTCCACCATGGATTCAACAAAATGGATTCAAGAGTATAAAAAACAACTTGGTTTTTCTGGCAAGAAGTGGACGCACTGGTCCTCCTCCATCCCTTGGTGGTAAAGAATGCCCACCTTTGCCTGTTGCCAGGTTTACACGCACTCAAGTTCCAAGTGCGTTGCCAGGATCCAAAAGCAATTCTTCCCCTGTTGGGATGACTACAAAGCCTGGTAGTATGCATCAGTCTAAGGACAGCCATTCGTTTGGCCACTGCGGTTCATGGTCATCAGGTCTTGATGGGTACAGGCAGCCCAAATCAAACCATACCCAGGAGCAGCACAGCATAGCAGCACAAAAGCCTCAGCTTAAAGCTAAATATGAAGTAAACTCCAAACTGATGCAAGGGGGAAGCTTTAGCAGAAGCCTAACACCCACCCAGACAGTCGTATCAAGGCCCACCTCACAGCCTGCCAACAGTAAACAGGTAGAGAAGTATATGATTCCCCAAGGAAGTGCTGGTTTTCACCCTTCAAGTAAGCACTGTGCATCTGACCCAATAAAAGCCAAATTCAACCCACCGCCTCAGTATCACCCTCTGTGTAAAACTGAGCAGTACACTAAACATGAAGATCCGTCAGTGCCTCAATGGGAATCTCACACCAAGGCTGGGAATGAGATGAGGACATTGGCAAACTGCACAACAGGAACAAGAGCGAGTCCACTAATGCAGCCTCAGCCTAGCACAGCAGGAGCTTCTCCAGCTTTACACTCCATCAAACAAGAACCAGCATCAGAGGGGCACGAGAAACGTTTGGACATTTTTTTTAAGACCTACATTCCAAAGGACCTTGCTTCGTTGTACCAAACCTGGGGTGCCAATAGCCCTGTGCTGGATCATGCAGGTAAGGCTTCTACATGCTTTTTGTTTTGGTTAATTATATTGTTTTCCCATTTTGTCCTTCTACTTGTCCTTCAGGCTACATCTACGCTATGAGCTTAGGGTTGTGATGCTAGCTCTCATCTGAGCAAGCATGTTAAAAATAGTAGTGTAGCTGCTGTAGCACAGGCAGTGGCAGTGGTGGCACATGCTAGCGGGCCTGATTACATGCCCTGGTGGTTCATGTACTGGAGTAGCTAGCATGGTGCTGCCACTGCACTGCAGCTGCACTACTGTTTATACTTGTGCTAGCTCAGTGAGAGCTATCACGAGAATGTGTACACAAGTTGGGAATCACACCCCTCGCTCGTAGTGTACATGTAGACATAGTTGATAAGAACTCTGTTACTCAGAATATTAGCAATGTTGAATGGGTTTGAGTAGATTTCCTCAGGTACAGTTGTATGGTAGATTCCCCTCCCACACACTGTGTGACATTTCTATCACAGGTCAAATGTATTTGTTTCCTCGTAGAGTGTTACTAGTCCTTTGTCCTGCTGTTTCAAGTAGGCTAGAGTTACACAGATGTTCTGTCACACTAAGATCCTAGTGATCCGCTGGTCCTGGCACAGATCATAACTTTTTCACTTTGGGCAAAATAAACATTCTCTAGGGCTTAATTCCTGATGCTATTTTGGCTATCTTGTTCAGTTTCCTCTACACATAGTTTTTCCAGGAACAGACAGACATACTTACACATCTTTCTAAACAAAGAATCCTAAGCTCTTCGTTGTCCATATCTTTCAAAAGTAGACAGTCACTTGGAAAATATTACTATCTTGGGCTGTTTGTATGTGTCTAATTTTACAAAAATGTATCTGTCAATTTACTTTGACAGGAAAAGCATATGTATAAATAGCCAATTTAAAGTTCAGAGGCTAATTTGTTTTAACGTAGTTTTACAAGCAGCATTCAAAAAAGTACCGTGAATTTTCTTCCATCTGTCTCTACCCTTCCCCACCCCTCCAAAAAAACCACCTTTTTGGTTTTGAAACTAATCACCACCGTCTCTCTCTGACTTCCTGCCAGATTTTGCGTCTGTGGAAACTGAAGATTTACTCTTAGGGGGGGAAAAAACCCCTGGGAGCAACCGTTTTTATAAATTTTAAGATTGTTTTTTTCACTTTTCTTTCAGTAGGATCTGTGCAACATGAATCTTTCTATAATGAATTTAACTCACACAGAACCCCTTTTGTCAGATCTTTACTATAGGAGCTCAAGATTTTCACTCACAGAGCTGAAAGGAGCTGGGGAGTGTAATGCTTTCTGTTTTGTCAAGGTAGAGTTGCTAGATTTTAAAAACGTAAAACCCAGACAGTTGTAGCTAGGGAAGAGGACAGCATAGAGACAGTTTTGGTGAAATGCCTGGAAGGTGTGTGCATGATGATTTTAGCAGTCATGGTGTGGCTAGGGAAAGAAGACCCATACTGCTGGGTTACAGGCTTGCTGGGAGGTTTTTTGGGAGGCAGGATGGCAACATGAGTCTGCTCAAGAAATGGCCCTAGACATGCACATCTTGACCAGCCTGTTGTCTGTTTTGCTTACTAGTACTATCTCTCTTCATAAAACACTTTGAGATCTATGTATGAAAAGTGCTAGATAAGAGCTGGGTGGTGGTGGTGTTCTTCTTGACTGGTTGATCTTTCCTTCAGTTGGCCCCAGAGTGTAAAAAGATTTACAAAAGTTGGCACTAAGCACCTGCTCTTGTAAAGCAGGAGGGGAACAGGGACATTCCCCGTTTCCAGGAACACATTGTCGCAGTAGCTTGTTTGTGTGTCATCTGTGCTCAATTTGTTGGTTAACTACAGGCTGTTTTTCATTTGGCCCTCTCTGCTCATAGGGACATTTTCTAAAAAATTTCCACCGCTGCTAATGCTAGTTCAGCTCTGCCAATGTTAGCAACTTTGGGTACCTTACCTCCTGGTGACATTATTTAACATCAAGTCATGTAAGCCTGCCTGGAATAGATCTGATTGACACAATGAGCTCCCTCCCAACTATGCTAGCCAAGATGGAGAGGAACAGGAGGAGCACCATGCAGAAACCAGAAGATGCACAAAAAATATTGGGGTAGAGCCAGGCAGAGGAGGAATTCTATAGGAACGATTTACTTGCTGATCTACTTTTTTTGAAGTAGAATTTTACTGTGTAAATACTGCTTTAGGGGGAGATTTTCAAAGGCACATATGGAAGTTAGGTGCACTTTGACTTTCAATGAGAGTTGGTTGCCTAGCTCCCATTTGTGCCTTTGACATCTCTTCCTTAACCTAGAACTGTTTGTAATAGCCAAGTTTTAGAATTTTGTGGCCTGGTTTTCTTATATGTGGCCTTTGAACAGCTTTCTTAAGCTCATTCCATATAGAATTTGCAGGTCACTGGTGCCACTACCAGTGAATTGGCATGGCACTGTATATTTTTCAGAGGACTAAAGGTAAAACTGCTGCACATGAAAGAGACAGGATTCCACCTGTTAGAATGACGTAGCAAAGCCCAACTCAACTCTTCCCTCAATTACATGCAGTCAGTCCCAACCAAGGACAGAATTATCCCAGTGAGTCTTTATTATGCATTACACAAACAAGGCTTCAATTTGCCAAGAGAGATTGTGTTGCCATTATGAAGAATTTAGGGATGTTCTGCCAATTACATAGGTTGTTCCTAAGCCTCTTAATTCTGGATATTTAGTACAGTACCTCATGCAATAGATCAGCCTTGATCACAATAGAATATTCCATTTCAGGCATTTTGGTGTGTGTTGGAGCATGTTTGTAGCTGGATCATGTTTGTAGCCTTTACTTTTATATTTTAAATTGGCTGTATCTGCTCACATGAGACTGGTGCACAGTTCTGTTTTCTGCTAGTAGTCTGGTGTTTCTTCAATTCTTTGGAGATAAGAGTTGAAAGTACTCCTGTGGTACTAGTATTAGACATCAGGGCTTTTACATCAAGGACTAGATAGTTTGATTACTGCTTAGTGAGGGTTTTGTTTTTTATTTAAGTTTGGTAGAGGTGATTTTTCTTTTTTATTCATAGGGTTATTTACAACTGTCATGGTACTAGGGAGGACATATTACAGCAGCAGGTGCACCCTTTCCCCTGGGATTCCCGTGAGACCAGCTCTGTGTGCTGGTTTCACAGGAGCTCCCATGAAAATAGTCACTTTTATTTGCATCCAAACACCTGTGGTCATCTGTCCCCCTCTTATTCAAGTATAGTTTATCCTGAGAGATGATCTCACAGAGGTAGTATGTTGTGACAATGGTGTCCATCAAGACAAAGCCTTAAAATACCAAAAGCTTATGATATCTCTCTTAAAGAAATCAAACAATGACAAAAATATGTGGAAGTAATCTGGTTCTTCCATCTGTTTTTGTTTTGTTTTGTTTTTTTAAATAATAGCCAGAAAGCAAATCAGAAGGGGTAGAGATGCTAAATGAATTTTTAGGTTACGTATTCATGTACAGTAAGCTAGCTGGCAGAGTTCACACTGTGTAAGAAAAAATACTGCAATGGACCCTCTCTTCTAGAAGTGTCATGTTCAATAGGCAAATCACTATTTGTGCTTAAAGCATTTTAAGCTCTAGAATCTTAGCACACAGCAGTTAGCCATTATTTAAAATGTTTTCACATATGATCTTCATTATGAGGTGAACTGATATGTTTCCCCCCTTACTAAAATGTAAAAATTTCTGGGCTGGTTTCCACAGCTGGTTAGCTAAATATTATTTGTATGCAGCTAGACATGTTTAAAAAAACAAAACAAAAAACCTAGCTGTTCTGGTGCTGAAGTTGGCTAAAACTTTAAGGCAGAGGTATGGAGCAAAGATGTGGCAAGAAATATTGAACCCAAAATAAATGTTGTCACTAGCTATGGTGAGTGCACAATATAGAAGATCTGACCCTGCAGTCCTTACTCTGGCAAAATTCCTGATTTCCTCGATAGATTGATTGAAATGGGACTTTTTACTCAGTCATGACTCCTAAGATTGGGCCCAGAATGGTTAGCCAAAAGAACTTCAGGTCCTGCATTAAAACCCATTGACATCAGCGTGAGTCTTTCCATTGTTTTCAGAAGGCTTTGGATCAGGCCTTAGTTTCTGAAGTGGCCAGGATAATAGACTGTAAGGCTGGACAGGACCATTAGGATCATCTGTATCATACCCTAATGAGTGACTCCCATTGACTTTAACATGAGTGGCATGCGTGGATTGATGAGAAAATAAACCTAAATTGTTCTTTCTTGCTGTGACTGTAGTTGTTGTTGGTTATTCTACAATAACACTTAGAGAGACCCCGACCAAGATCAGGGGCCTATTGTCCTAGGCATCAGAAGAGCCAATTCCTGCCCCAGAGAGCCTACAGTCTGACTAGAGGAGACACGCAAAGGCTGGGAGAAAAGATGTATAGTTATCTCCTTTTTACTGGTGGAACATTGGGACACTGAGAAATTTAACATCTCCCTAAAGCCACATAAGAAGTCAGTGGCCAAACTGGGAATTGAACCAAGCCTTCTGAGTCCCAGTCCAGTGCCTTAACCATGAGATTGTCCTTCCTCTATATGAGATGTATTTTGACTTAGTCCCAAAATGAATGGTTTAGAGATAACAGCACTGATTTCATGGGAAAACATATCAGGGTCCCTTAAAGCACTGCTTTTAGCTTTGGTCTCCGGATTGCAGCCATAGTTACTTCTGTCTGGTTGGGGATAGATGCTAATAGGGTTTTTATAGTCTGTTAGCCAGAAACTAGAAAATCTGCTAGACCGCTGCTAGAAAATCTGCTTTAATCTTTCATAGATCATGGGGAAAGTCCTGTTCACTTTATTGAAATGAAACTCCCAGGGAATCAGTGGGAGTTTTGCCTAATCCTAATCGTAAAACTTAATGCTGCTCATCTTTACTCGCACAGAACTTCCACTACTGATTCTCTGGGAGTTTCATGTGAGTAATGGTGATCAGGATTAGGCTTTGCTAAACCAGTGTGGTTCTGCATTCTCTCCCTAGAAGCAATGTGTTGGAAAGGAACATATTCGGGGGTGCTGTAATGAAGAGAGAGAAAATACTTGTACAGAAGGTCTTTTGAACTAATTTTATAATGAGCCAATTATTATTATTTATCATTTACATGGTAAAACTGGAGGCTTCAACCAGGCTGTACAAAGAGTGAATGACAGCGTGGTCCCTAATCTTCTTTGCCCTTTTTTTTGTGGGCATCACACTAACCATATACATTTTGGACATATCACCGTTTCTTGCTATAATTGATTTTAAAGTGTAATTTAGCTTTTTAAAACAATTGTCACTTTTTTGTTAGAATTTTTACTTTTTTTTCTGTGCATTGGTCAATTAAAAAAAAAAAAAAAAGAGCTGAACCGTCACTGACAAACCCTTGAGAATTTGCTTTAAAAGCCAAGGCATTCCAATGGTAAATTAAACATCAATTCTTTCCTTTTGAGGAGGGCTTCTTACCAAAATAGAAAAGATGTTCAAACATTTTAAAGAAGTGCCCAATAAAAGTCAAATGTGTCTTTTTTGATCAGCAGCAAAAAGACAAAGACCAGCCCTTTAAGTCAGATACTGTAAACTGACCTTTGGAAAAAAAGGAGAGGTTTGAGTAGTTTTCCACAAATGCTAATGGCCTAGAAAACATGTTTACCAAGGGCTGGTAGAAGGCTGCTGTGTTGCTACTAGCTCAAAATGTCCGGAATGACACTTTCATTCACAGATGTCTTTCGTCTGTGCCTCAGAGGTCTGAGGTCAAAGCAGCACCGGCAGGCAGGTAAGCAGGGGCTAAAGGTTTGATCCGTTTGTGATGGCTCCACTCACTCTGTATTTGTCTCCAAGGTATTGCAGCCCGGGGGGGACATTCGGGCTCTGGTTCTGCTCACTTCCTATTATCCATGTGACTTGTCTCCGCCACGCTGGAGTCACTTTGATTTGCCTGATGTACTGCTTGACAAAGCTGGGTGATGGCTGAAAAGTGGATCCAGCTGCTCTGAAAAGCGCACACCTGACATGCCAGTCCTGGTGCGGGCACATCATGGGGAGCATTTTTTAATTCAATGTAATTTATGCATTCTTGCAGTCCTGTGTGTGCCTGGCCTGTCAGCCAGTGCCTAGATGAAGGCTGACAGTTGTCATCCAGGGCCTGAAGGTAGCCTCACATAATGACACATTAGACATACTAATGATGTTTTCTTCTGGCATAATGTTTTCTTCTCAACTTTCCGCTCCCCCTCCCTTTCTTCTCCCTCCTATCTACCACAGGGATGCTTAGGACACAAACACGCCAAGGAGACTATGTCTGCATAGAATGTGGAAAATGCTTTAACCAGCACAGTCACTTCCGGACTCATATGAGGTCCCACACAGGTATCTTTTCTCACCAATTTTTTGTTTTGTTTTGTTTTGTTTTATTTTTTAACCCAACTAACAGAATGTTGAATTTAGTTTTACCTCCCGTACTAACCTAAATAATTTAAATATTTTCCAATATGCAGTACCCTAGGTTTTGGTTTTGATTGGTATTGCTCTTGTTTTCTACGTGTTCCATACCTTAACACCCCCCCCCCCACGCCATAAAATTGCAATGCATTTGAGATAAGCCTGTTTGCAAATGCTTTATTTTAATTAGAGAGTAGGATACTCAGAAATGAATATGCTAATGAATTCTTTTGCCACCAGCACAAATTGAAATCAGAGTAGCCCCTTTCAGCAGAACATAAGGCTTTGTTTTCTTTCATCATTGCTATTGACTGGAACAGTTTTGTATGAAAACAGATCCTCCCCAGACTGGTCAGTTATAAACTCTAAAATCCCTGTCAGCATTTTTACCCTAGAATGATCTACTATTGAGAACATAGCCAGCTAAAGCTACCAGTGTCAAGATACCTCATAAGCATTACATGAGACAGTGAGACTAGCGAGTTCTCTTTGAGAAGTGTGAATGATGCATACATAAGCCAGTCTGATGCAAAATGACAGAGGCCAAATGGTAAGTAATGCAAGAAGAGGGTCCCTCTACACATACACTGATAATTAATGTTGTCAGTGATTGCTTTCTTCAGCACCGAAGTCTGAATTAAAAAGGGCAGTGCCCCTAGGCTGCCATTAGCACACTCTCTCACAGTAAGTGTTACGGTAAATTGGTATTTTCCGGCCACAGGCTAGTAGCTGGTGTCTTTTTTTGAATGTGGTTAATCTGTAATGGTCTCAAATAATGTACACACACTAACGAAGCTTGAATGTTCATCTGTTAACAAGCCCCCTTGTTCCCACAGTGGTATTTGAGTCTAATGGACTCCGAGGTACTGAAGTTCACACCACCTCCGCAGATGCCCCAAAACAAGTATGTTTTACAATTAATTGGGTGTTTGGTTTTTAATGTAGTAGCTGGGGAAAAGTTGCACAGTGATACTCATCAGTAAAGCACTGACTGTTTTATAACAAATATGTAAATAATAACAGCGTTGCTTTGATTTTTAGATCCTAAACTTTTTTAGCATTTTACCAAAGACTGTTACATATAGAAGACAGTTAATTGTGGGTCAGATAGTTAACGCGTAGATAAAGATGTTAACAGTGTATTGGGGGTGGGTGGGAAGGGTAATTGTATAATGCACAAAATGGTATATAAGTGTAAGATCATATTTTAAGAATCGCTAGAGAGAGAGATTTGCTTTTACACCTAAAAAGTTACCCACTGCAACAACACAAGTAACACTTGGTCTGTGTTTTTCTGAAGAGTATTCCTATCGTGATATCCTGTAGCTGATATCTTTGAAAGGCTTTTACCTTTCAGTTTCTGTGGACTCTGTGTGGTGGTGTGCTTTCCTGTTTCTAATGTACAGTGTTTCCTGTCTTGACAAACACTTTTCAGTTCTCTGAATTGGGCTTTTTATGTATTAAAATAAAACAAACCACTTAATCTACCCACGGCCTTCTTCAGCCTTGGCAAGTGGGCTGTGGGCTTCATCTTCTTATAAGCAGTTCTCACTCAAATTTCTATCTTGAATGATGGCTTTTTACCGTTTTTCTCCCTATTTTCAGTTTTCTTTTTTATTGCCACAATATTCTAGTCCTTCCCTTCCCGCCAAGCCCCTGAAAACAGTGTGGGCCAAATTTAGCTTTGGGGTAAATGGGTGCAATTCCATACCAGCTCTGAATGTAGACCTTTATTAAATTTAAGGACCTAATTCAAAGTGTCATTAGACTCAATGATCCAAAACCATCCCCACAAGAAGTCATATCGGAAACCACAGCTTCATGCAGTTCATATGGACTTCATGCGGACTCTTAATAGTCTCCTCCATTGTGTTGGCCTATGAGGTAAAAAGGCTGGAGGTTAGTCTGGAAGCCCACTCACCGTCACAGCAATGTGTTGTGCCACCATCAGTCCACTGGGATAGCCAAGGCCATCTCTATACAAAACCTTTCTTTTAGTGCTAAACCAACCCCAGGTCAGTAGCGACTCAAAGCTGCTATTATCTGATGACCACTTATTGCCCTGTGTGAAATGGGTTTGGTGCTCTCCGCCCATTTTTCAGTTTTCATATCACTTCAACCATCACCATAGTTGATCCTAATTGGTATCTTTGTTGGTAATCTCAGCAGAGGCACCAAGGATCGAATGAGTCATGGAGACTGAGCCCTGTCCCCTTTAGAAGAGGTCTCTTCAGGTTATTGTGAGGTGGGCTGAATTGCTGCTACCCATGCTGTTCCTGTTCTGGGGATAAACGCAGGACTTCCTTCTCCAGGGCTGTCAACACGCCACCTTTTATCAAAAATAAATTCATATGAGAAACTTCAGAAAAATAAGAAGCAACGTTGTTTAACGTCTCTATGAAAGGGTTTTATCAAATATAACAAGACCCATCACTAGAAACACAAACACGAATCCATGTATGCCCTTGAATTTATTTTTATCCTCATGACTGTAAAGTATCTTCCCCTCACAAATCCTATTTTAGTAATTTAATGAACGTATGCCTTAATGATTAAAAAAAATCTCAGTGATTGTAATAAGATTCATACATCGTAGGGCTTTGAATTGAATCAGGAATCACTGACCTTTTAAAATTGAAATGCAACTCCTGTTCCACAAAGAAGATGCTTATTTTTGGTGAGAGGGGCAGGGGGAAGGGAACGTAATAACTGCAAGGGTATGCCATAATTAGAGAATTACATATTGAGATTGCAGATGAATTCAGTCCAAAATTGTTCTGCTTACATTGATGATCCATTAAATTGGTAGAAAGGCATGACTCCTTGATAAAAGTATTTGACAGACGGTGAAACACTGTGTGGCTCAATGGGGGTCTTCGGTGAGCTCTCATAAATTTATTAACATACATTTAGCAAACCTAAGCATCTTTTAAAATGTGTGTGCTCTTGGATCTCTTTCGTCTCTTTACCTTTTCTGACTTGTCCCAGGCATAGATCAAAGATTTTGAAGGCAATGCTTTTTGAAAGAAAAAATAAGATTGCAATTGGAAGTCTATTTTAAAACACAGACAAATTGTAAAAAGGTCATTTCTAGGAGTAACAGCTGTGGTAACAGCTTACTTATCTTTGCAAACTCATGCTGTGCTGCAATTTATTGATTAATTTCTTCCATGGCAAACTTAGTTCGCTGTTGTAGTCTTAGTCAGTGTTGGTCTATCTTGGTTGTAGCAGATTGAGCTACAACATTTCTCTATGCAACAACTTCCACAGGATTGGGCAGAGGTGAGCTGCACCAATTTCTCAGTCTATTGCCATTCAGTCTCTCTTCCACAGAGGTTCCAGTATGTTCACCATCAGCCATAGATAGTTCTCTTCCTCTTCTTTGTCACAATTATTCTTTAATTTCAGCCTTTGTTTCAGTTTGTTAGTCTTTGTCAATTAAAATGAAAATGTTCTGTCGTCTATTGTCCGTGTCCTCAGAATAAACAATGACTTTATTACCCCCCCACACACACACATTTCACCTGTAAATCCCCAAGGTTTTAGAGAGTATAATTTAATTTCAACCTGTAACGCTGGGAGCTTTTAGAAGCATAGAATGTATTGAGAACAATGACTCCAGCACTCTGGCAAGACAATTATTTCCCAATTAAAATATTGTCACTCCACTGTTTTTTTTTAATTGGAGATGGAGCTATTCTTAGAGAGTTTACAGTGTAGAGTCAATTCAACTTTCAGCAGTGCCATACTCTTGCTCCCAGCAAAAACTAGTAGCCATCACTTGCAATAGCTTTAGAATAAAGGTTTTTCACATTAAGAGAATTCATTTCATATAATGTTGCCTCCTCACAGGTAAGAAATCTTCCCTTGAGCATTATTTAAAGTGAAAAAAATTAATTTTGGTGTAAGACTGTATACCACAGTTCCCCTGACCCTTCTGTATTCAAACAATGAAACTTATGAATAACTTCCCCTTATAAGAGAGAGAGAGCAGGTTCTGCAGTCCCAAATATAGCAGTTTACAATAGTGTTACTATTATTTGGAGACTTTCTTGTAGAATAATTTAAAGCCAGCACTATCATGAATCTAAAATTGGTTGTCTAAAATTAGGCACCTGAATCCATATTTGGGCACCTAATTTAAGGTGGTGAGCAACCAGTTTATTGGGAGCTGCAGCTGGTGACCACCTCTGAAAATTGGGCTGCTTACTTAGGATCCTTTATAAAGACTATAGGCACCCAAGTTTGACAAGTTTGGCCCTAGCCTATAACTTTATAAGGGTTTCTTGTATCACCATCAATGAAGAAATATAACCAAATGAAATATAGGAAATAATTAGGTGGGTGCCTGAGTCATAATATTTTTTCCTGCTTCTATCTGCTTTTGCATGACCACCGTCTAAAAACAAATTGACATTTTCACCAAATACATTTTCTAAGTACCCTAGTATAGTTCCTAATCTTTTACGAAGGACAAAGAATACACACTACGTAACCTGAGTCAATACAGGCAGTGCAAACTCATGCAGATTTGCTTGAAATGCTGCCATATTAAACGTTGAATATTCTTATAGATGCTAAATATCTGAATATATTCATAATTAAGATTGCATATTCCACAATGAATATGTATCACATTTGGAATACACTAAATAGCATTCCAAAGACATGATTCAATAAGCATGAATTCTGGGAGCACACTCATGATGGGTGCAAAATGAAGCCAGTTCCCTCTTGCAACAATCACTGTGACTGTCTGAATAGATAGACTTGTGTACCACCATGACTTTAAAGGCAATGTGTTTCATAAAGTGTTGAGCGATGGATTTCACAGGTAAAACTGGATCCTGTGGCATTGTACTCAAAGGCCAAAGTCTCAATGAATTCTATGACACAGGAACATCCATAGTTTGCCTTAAAAATGGCATCAGTATTGATAGCAATTTCTGGCACAGATATTGTTCATTTAACCCTTCCTGTTTCATTTTTAAAAACAACACATGATTGTCTACCCTGTAGGTTTCACAGACCATCCTTAGTTCTATGCTCAAATATTTTGTTTAAACAAAATACTCTAGAAAATTGTAAAGGACGAGTAGTTGCTCTCAGGAGATGTGATTTGCAAGGTGGATGACAAGATTATGACTCCTCATCTAATTGGGATGATACGTGTAATTTAAAGCATCTTTACAATACTTTAAGCATAGGCATTAAGTCCTCTGCTCAAGTATGCTGATTTGTACAACTGAAACAAACAAGTAAAAAACAGTTTTTAAAAGCTGCTGACCAGAAAAATATTTGTCATTGGAAATCTCTCTGTCCTGCTACTCCTATGGTGCTAGAACCCACTGGCTATCATACTTTGCAAATGCAGTGTATATAGCTAGCACAGCTCTTGAAATCCTTTTAATTTAAAATACATTATTAAAATTGGTTTTACAATGGAAGGCCATGCAACCTCAGTAAGAAGACATGGCCTCAGACCTTCATTATCTTCAGCATAGCTGTATAAAATGTTTCCTGTAATGTTCAGTATCTATCCTCCATAAATGCATATAATCAAACTTTTGGGGGATGAATGGATTGTTAGGACTAAGGGGGAAATGCAGCATTATGTTATTAGAGTTTGGGGGTTATTTTTGGGGGGTGGGGATTGCTGTTTTCTTTAGTGTGTTTTTATCTTTCTTGCTATACTACCTTACCTATCCTAGAGCACTCAGGACAAAAATTGTTCATATCAAAAATATTATTAATATTATTGACTTCTTTATTTTATACATTTCGGATTTTAATAATGGCAACTAAAAGTCCTGTTTATAACATTTTGCTCACATATGAAATGTCATGTCCCAGTTCCTTACTGAGTTTTTTTTAAAGATCATGATTAATAGTTCATTTCACATTATTGCAAATGTTATTTTTAAATAGTTATGTTAGGAACAAGAATTCCATTAATCAAAATAATAGATAATGAACAAATAAATGGCAACCTAATTTGTCTCATTCATGGATGTGGATTATAATGCAAATAATCCAGGAATCATGTAGGTTGCTGCACTTGAATATGAGTATTATGCATATACTGTATGTCCTTTAGCTCACAAACATCACAGATGACTTCTGTGAATGCAGCTCTTGTCCCAACTTTTTCCCACTTATCTGCAAACTGAAAGAGGCAACCTTTTCCAAGCTGAAAGTTGTCACTGTATTGCAATATTTTTCAGTAATTTAACACTGACTTTTCCCAATATAGGTACAAAAACCTGCAAGGTGCCATCATCTTGTAGCGGAACATGTGAAAGTCCTCATAAGGGAGATTTCGTGTGCAAACCAGTTTTGATTTGGTAGCTTTATGCTTTGTCTATCTAAGACATCCTTCTCCTTTTCTTAGAAGGAGTTATTTTTCCACTAGAGAGAGAAGAACCCACCATTTTAAATGGCAAAGTTTCTCCTTTGGAAGAAATAGTTCTATCCCCATATGTTAAAAAAAGCCAAGTGTACTACACACCAGCTGGGGCAGTGCACACTGTAAGGGCCAAATTTTTAGCAGCAGCTTTTAATATTCTGCTTGCAAAAACATATTTGCATAATTGTACAGTTCCCAATTTTTAGCAGATAAATCAATTAGTGGACCGCCATCTACCGAATTTGCATGTGCAAATGCAGGTGAGCAGGCAGTTGTGTTCGAATATTTTTGCGGGCACGTCGTCAAATGGTTCTCTGAAGCTAATTGAAAAGCACTGAGGTGCCCTAAACACTGTAGTGCTTACAGGGTCTGACAGTGCCTCCCTCTCTCCAATCTAGAGTGACTGCGTTTGCCTACAAAAGTTTGAAGTCTCCTTCCCCACCATGAAGAAATAACATTTTGTGTGATCTCTGCTCATGTACTTTTTTGCTATTTCTCTTAAGATGGAAATTGTACACTCCCATTTTACATTCACATTTGCTGAAGGCTGAAATTTTCTCTCAGTATAGGAAAATTTGGCCCTTAAGAGTGGTCGTCTTCTTTAAACCTGTAATTAGGAGAATTCTTCTAACTTGGCCTGTTTGGAAGGGAATTGTCAGCCTCCCCCACCCACCACCACAGCCCTTGGTCCCCTCTGTACTTTTATCTCTTGTGGGAAGATGATAACCTCTTTCATGTGACTGTGCTACTGGTGGCACTCTATCTGTGGGTGGATTGCAGCTGGACCTTTAGGCAAACCTTCCTCCCCAAGTGCTGATCAGTTTAGCTGTGCTACAGAATTACCCCTAATTGCATCCTCAGGCCAGGGTCCTTTTTACAGTTCTTACCCAGAGAAACTGGGGCAAGATGTGTCCCTCCCTTCCAGCACAAAGAATCCTCTCCCATGTTCCCCAGTGTCTCTCTAGCTGGTTCAGTGCGAGATGTTTTAATGATAGTGCTTTCTCTTGGAATTGTGGCTCTGTCTCTCAGGCATGATGTAGCCGTGCAAAAATGTAAAACATCTTTCTTAGTTTACTGCAGGAAATTCAGCATCCAACTAAGGAAGTTTTATCACATCTCTTGTTCAGTTACTATTTCCTACATTTCAAATATACTGCAGTCTGTACAGCAGCTTTTTTTTTCTTTAATTTTGTTGCAAATCTTTCTGACTTACCCCAAACTTTGACTGGTAAATGTCATGAATCTCGGGCCAGCTTTAATTAGGAATTTTCTAAATCTATTAACAAAAGAGATACACTTAATACATTATGTCAACCAGAGCTGGGCTTTCTTTAGCTATTTCCAAGGCTGCCAGAGGCACAGCTTGAAACTTGCTGGGATTTTCCATGGGTGTCGTATTTTATGTCGTGCTAATATAAAATGGTCTGTTTCACTTCATCAGGACTTTAGCTTAAGGTTAATGTATTTATGTAAGATTAATCTTGCCATGTTGTTTTAGTCGTCAGGATTGTAAACTGCATTGTTCATACAGTGATTTCTGAATGCCATTTTAAAGCTTACCCTGGGAGCTGCAGGTTCCCATTTATTCCCAATTTTATCTTGCAGGTCACTTGATTTTTTAGAATATCCCTTTCTGCTTTTCCAACATGGTAATTATTTATGAAAATTGGTAAAAATCCCTCACAGGTTTGGACAGAGCTATGTTAAAGTTTTGCCTGTCTTTTCTCTCTCCTTCTGTGGCCCTCAAATTCCCCTTTTGAAAAAAAAAAAAAACCCTATTGTTCAGTTATAAATCCCTTTTTGTTACTGCAGAATTCTGCTTTTTGGAGTCCTTCCTCTCCCAGCCATTCTTAACCTTTTCTTAAGTGCTCCTTCAGTCACTATTATTTGCTATTCTAGTATGTCAAACAGTTTATAGGAGCCTGACATGCTTTGCTCTCACTGGAGATTATTAAAAAATAACTCTTTGTGATGTATTAGGTCAAAATTAATGTGCATAATGCTAAAAAATGTAGCTCAAATATGCATGATGGTTCTGAATAGGAGCAGAGATGTAGTGTTAATAGGAAGATTATACTTAGAAAACAAAAGGAAGGAATGAGATTTTCTCTGTCTTTTTTCTTGTAGGGGAGAGACCATTCCAATGCAGATATTGTCCATACGGTGCCTCTCAGAAAGGGAACCTAAAAACACATGTACCGTGTGTGCACCGGGTACCCTTTGACAACAGCCAGTACCCTGATCGGCGATTCCAACAACCACAAAGTGATGATCCCAACAACCCTATAGAAGAACAGCTGGAAAACTTCCCTACAAGCCATCAAATCTCTGGAGTCACTGTGCTAGAGTAAAAACAGTGCTCTGCTAGAATGGAGATGCCTCTGCACTGTTAATCATTTTAAAATAAATGAAGATGCTACACAAGATATATATAAATTGACGTACTAATCAGTCCCATGGTTCCTTATTTCCTTTATAATAAACAGTGGAGTTGGCAAGCACTGTGGCAGTGCAAGGCATCTATATTAATCAAGATAAGTTTGAGACACTGGAATAATTAAACTATATGTGATTTGGACAGCGTGAAGAATTTAAGTACTGTAACAAAAACCTCCCTGATGCTCAGAATGACTATTTGATACATTTGAAAAACAGCAGTGGATTTGGGGGCCGAACAAGTATTAATTAATGAAGCTGCCACTGCTTGTCATGAGGAAAAATAAACTTTTAAAAAGGAGGACGGGGAGGGGGAAAGAGGTGGCATTTGGTGCTTTGGAGAGCAGTGCTTGATGAAGGACTAAAGAGAAGACCATCATTCTACAATGGTTTGTTTCATTACAGTTTGGGGACCACTTGCATTTCTAAGTCTCTTGTTCTTGACTGCGCACCATTAATAGTATGTGAATATGGAAATTGAAACACTTCCACAGAAATGCTTATATTCTGCTTTGGAAAAGAAAAAGCTGGTTGAACACTAAGAAAAATAGGCTTTGGTGTTTTACTCTCAGGACCTTTTTTGTAACAGGGCTACTTTCTTTGACCTGATCACAAAGGAAGTCTGCACGTTTAAAAAAAATTATTCAGCTGTTTAAAGCCGCTGATCTGTACGTTTTTAATAGAAAAGGAGTCGCTGAACAAGTTCAGGCTGACCTAGGCCCTTAGGGTACTGTACGCTCCTGTATTTTTGTTCAGCAAGCCTGTTACCCTTCCTTTCTGGGCTTGGTGACATTTTGAAAAGATGAGTAACTTCTTTTGTGGTGGCAGGTTAATGTTCATATAATGTGTCATGTCTTGTACTTGGTGATCACTGGTGGTGTTAGGAGGAAAAAAAAGAGCTTTATATACCTCTTCTACAGTAACTCTTTTAAATGCAAGTTTTCAAGGTGGAGGTTGTGGCACATAGGTTGGTAAACCATGCAGTGTAAGCAATTAAAAAAATGTATTCCACAGATATAAATATTTTCTTTTCTCATTGCTGTGACACTATGTGTGATGGTAATATTTCTGAGAGTTTCAGATTTTGCACATATAATTTTATGCATTATCAAAAGTTACTGCTGCCTTGAAAGAAAATGTTCTGTGAAATTTTTTGCAAAAGCTTTACTAGGTGGTTTTTTTTAATTGTAACATTTTGTAAAGGCAGGAAATGGATTTAAAAAACTCGCATGCTAATTATATTTTTCAAAAAAAGCAATAATTTTACATGTACAGAAATGATGCTAACCTTTAATACCGGCGAGAGCAACAGTTTACTTAATACAATAATGGAATAGTGCTGTTTTTGTAGTAAATGGGCTTCTGACACAAAGATTTGTTTAAAAAAAAAAACAAAAAACATAAAGCTTGATTTTTCTGTTCTAACAATTTTTTTTGTTTGTTTGCTTGGTTTTTTTTTGTAGGGTTTTTTTTTTTTTTGGTTTGTTTGTTTTTAAACCTAGTCAATAATTGGTTCTGGCTATTACTTGTTACTTGTTGTGAATTACTTGACAGTTCTTGTTACTTTGCAACACTTGCAAAAATGCAAATATAACTTTCTTATGTAATTTTTTTTACTAATTTTTCCTCATACTTTTACACCAGATGTATACCAGAATTCTCTGTAGTCCTGGTGTAGTTAGGAATGTCTGTGCAAATACTTATAAGTGACTGTCGTTGACTGTTTTGTAAAGTTATTTTGAGGGAAGTCGCCAGACACATTCCACTGTGTACACGCACACAGACACATACACACAAAATTGCTGTGTGGATTAATGATTGATCATCATTTTGGGGTTTGCACTAGCTTTTTTGGTTGCTTTCTGAGTCATTTTTTTCTTGGATAAAAGTAATGATGACAGTTCAGGAATGCACGAAAGCTAGTTGCTTTTCTTATTTGTTTGTGTTTTAGTTATTAAAATCTCTTCTGTACCCAAAATGGCACAAAAGTGTAGTGTACATTTGTAATTTTTTTTTTTATTTTTTTTCCTGTTTTGCAAGCTGATACGGAAAATCATAGTTAATATTTAGAGCAAATGTTGCTTTCTGGAACCTTTTTTCCAGAATACCTGACAGAGGCGAGGATAGTGCTGTCACTGCCATTACCGGGGTACTAATCAGCAAAGTTACAATCATAATTTAGCTACATGAAGAACAACAGTAAGGGAAATCAGTTTAAATAATTATATGCTGTGTATAGCACAGAAATGAGATTTTCACATAATTAAACAGGAAATGGGAGGAGTTGGTGAGGGAAAGCCAACCTCAAAGACCAGCCACTTTCAGATGTGAATCATAGTCTTTCTTGTTCCTTCTTTATCATTGTATTGTATTGATTTTTTAATTCAGTTAGACCATAGTATTTAAAATGATTTGTGTTCTTTATTTATTCAGTTAATTGGTTTTGATCAGCTTTTTTAAACAGCATGATGATTTTTTAGCATGACACACTCCTGTAAGCCATCTTCTGACTGTTACAGACTTTCTACTACCTCTACCAATCTACTGTTTCCTCTCCTTAACAGGTTTTTACAGTGTTGCAGTCTAATGTAACTTAGCCAATAAAGGGTATGATTATCTATACTGCAGATTCTCAGTGTATCTGCCATCCCTCTTTTTTTCTCTCTCTTTTTGCCTTTACTTTTCGTCATACTTAAAAAAGCAGGTGACCGATTCTCTGCCACAATATTTTTTCTATAGTGAATGTTTTAGATTGACCAAAATTTTGTCAGACTCAAAGTAATCTCTTCTTGAAGATAATCAACTAGTGTATTGTTGTGTTTCTGTTTGCATCCTAGAATTCTTACTGTCAAAAATGTATGAATAAATTCTTGCATAGTTTAAAAAAAAAAGGGAAAGCAAATCATAAAGCCAAAACAGGTTTTAGTTTTGTGTTTCAAATCCACTTAGTGAAAAGCTCAGCACAAATTGCCATACCCACCCAAAGAAAGACACTGCTTACATGAAAACAGCTAATTAAAGGAAATTACCCTTTAGAAAGTATCAGCTTGTATTTGTCAGTCAGGTAAAATCTGTCTCTTGAGTGATCTCCAGACTTTGACAGTGTGTACATTTCATGGTAATCTGTGTAAGCGTGATACCTTCTAACAGTGCCTCACGCTGCATACAACACTTTTATATTTTGGAATGCACATATACATTTGTCTCATTCAATATTTTAGAGTATTCTATACATTTTGGACTAGTTTGTGAACCTTTTACTTACATTGGTATGCATGTACTCTCAAATGCTCACTTTTGGGAGTAAGGCATTCACAACCTGGCCTGTACATTTTTCTCTGTACTCATGTATTTAACTATAGAAATATTTGTGCAGCCCTATGAAATGATGAGAATGCATTGACATATTAGGAATTTCTCTTTTGCAATTCCCAAAATGTGTGATTTAACTAACCTGTGGGGAGAGAGAGACTGGAGTGAAGAGTCTGAAGCAGGATACCATTTCACAGTTGATTCTCTGATGTTTTTAAATTTGTTGGATTGCAAGTCAAGAAGATTGTTCTTCATGTAAAAAACCATCAGCCCAGTTTTTGTAATTCATCGGTTTCATACAAAGCAAACCATTGTCCTCCGAGTCACTTACTGTGTTTTTGCTTTCATCGTTCAGTTTCATACTGGGTCGAATTTTGTCCTCTTGGGTAAAATTCCTACTGATTTCAGTGGGAGTTTTGACTAACGTGTGCTTGTTAGGACCCAGTATGTTTCAGAAAAAAGTTAGAGGGACTCTAAGATAAGACAGAAATATTTATAACTCACGCTTACCTCTTTTATTAAGAACATCATATATTGGAAGACATTGTGCATTGGGCCAGCACAGGTGCAAAAGGAAGCGGGATGACTTGAGATACCTCCCCTCTGTTCATGGACCAAACATTGTCTGAGTGTCTGCACTCTGCTGAGAGCACAGACTGCCTCTTGCTACTGCCTTCTGGGGCACTACCCATTGCAGAGGGGACAGAGAGAACTGGAACTACAACCCTATATGTCTCCACACGAGAGAGCAGAGCTGGCTCACCACATAAGGGTGTATATGTTGGCATTCCCTGAAGACAATTAGCAGGCTGCATGCTGGGATCTCAGCTCTGTTACAGTAATTACTGTATTGCAATTGGATTGATCAGGGAAGATTTTCTATCATCTGTCACTGTAGGGACCCCAAACTAACGAAATTGACTGACCTCTTTAACCTTCTTAAGGTAAAATGTAATCTTTATTTATTTCCAATAGCACCTGTCATGTGCTAGGCATTTTCCAAACAAAGTAAAAGGTACAATCCCTTTCCCTAATGATCTCACAACCTAAAGACAGACAAAAAGATGCGGGGTAGGGAGTAGCAGCAAAACATATATGCAGTTATGTTAATGGAAATACATAGGTATTAAATAGGATAAGTATTTCCAAATTGCTTCTTATAGGTTTGTTGTCAGTGTGAATGAGAGGTTTTCTTGTGGGGATAGATAGAATAGGTCAGTTCTTCAAGTTGTTGAGTAAGAAGCAGCAGCAGGACTTGGTGACAGCTTGGATGTATGAGGCAAGGAGAAGGATGAGTCAAAGATGTCCCCCAGATTGTGGGCTTGAGTAAGAAGGAGAATGTTGACCTTATAAGAGGAAGGGGTTAGTGGAGAGGGTTTAGAAGAGATAAGGAGTTTATTTTTGGCCACATTAAGTTGAAATTCATGGTGAGATATCCAGGAAGAGTTATCCCAGATACAGGACTATATGGCGACAAGATAGAAATGGTGGAAAGATAGAGTTGAAGCTGAATCAATAGAGGTTAGCATGGGAACTCAGAGTGGTGAAGATGTCATGAAAAGTGTAGTCAACAATGTGAAAAAGCAGCAGTGTTGTCTAAAAGGATGGGGATGAAGTAGAGATCTGTCTGTCTGCCCCAACCTACTTTATTAGGGCCTCCATCTAATTATGGAATAAAATAGACAAACTGGAAGCAACAGGAATCTTCCAACAGTTTAAAGCTGATGTGTCATCTTATCCTGCAAGACAGGTGCTCATTGCCCTGAATTATTTTGTGACAAAAAATGAGAAACACCTTTGGGACCCTCATTCCCTTGATTGGCAAACCATCAAAGGATATGACTATGCGTGGCCAGGGCAAAGCTGATGATGATGTTGTAGCTAAGGCTGGACTGAAAGACTTCTCCAGTCCCCAGAGAGTTCCAAAAAATGCATCTTTTACAGAAATAAGCAGACTCTGACTAGCCCCAAAGCAGAGATGATGATGGATCATCACTTTAGAGGACATAATATTTTTAAGCAGATGCTGCATTGCAACAATCCTTTGCTGGAGGATATATGTAGATAGCACTCTCCAGGATACTGTATTTGTAGGTCACATCATAGGGTATTGCATGAAAGAGCTGGGGATGCCTCACGCCTTTAAGAAAATACATGTACTATTAAAATGGCTTCCCACTTTTGTGATTATACCTTTGAAATTCTTACAACCACATACTAATATTATGGTGAGCAGCAGTGTGGCTTTATGTTTGTGCTCCGGAGAGAGGCTCTATTACCTGTGTCATCAGTATTTCCTTCAAAGGTGAGTTACTCTTGAAGAGGTCAGAAAATGGTACCCATCTTCCTTTCCTGTGAAATGAGATTACTGCATATAGCTCATTGTCAGCCCAAGCACTGTGCCTTAGAAGATCCTCAAGGGAAGGAAGATTCTCTAGGCAGAGGAAAAGGCTTTATTAGTCTTGTAAGTGGCCCATTTTCAGTTACGACACAAGAGGCAAAAGAATGTGGGACAGCTTTTTCTAAATCCACAGTTCAGCAGCAACCCTAGGAAGCAGATTCCTCTAGTGTATGTGGAAGTGGCTTTGGATAACAAGTAGATAGCTTGGTTCCTGCCACTAGGGTATTCCATAGAATTCTACTGTGGTGTTCTGAAAAATAAATTGATGTATAAAGTGAGAATGTCTGTCAGAGAACCCATGAAAACAACATGGGACAGATATACAGGAGAAGTAAACCCATGTTTACAGAGTGGGGAAAGACCCTTAATTTTTACCACTGTGGGGTTAGTTTTTGTGATTTGTAAGGATCATTAAAGGAAGTATTGTCTGATCCTTCCTGTTACCCAGGGCCTATCTGCACTGTGCTTCAGAAGAGAGGGTTGACCTCCAGAATCCGGGACTGAAGCAGTGAAGAACCCTCCGTATTCTATTCCCCACTATTCCCATGGATTTGGGTGTCTGGGAGGCAAAAAGCAAAAGGGGAAGATAGTGAGCAGCCTAAAGTATATTAGCATATAAAGTGTCAGAGAGACCCCCTCCCCCACCAGTTCTAAATAAGGCCTTCTGTGATGGAAGAGCTGAATTCTTCTTGTATTTGATTTGGTAACTTCTTGTTTCATGAGCTCTCAGTCCTTTCAGCAAGGCCCAGCTGATGGGCAACAAAGGGAAATCCTCCAGGTACTATGGTGTCTGAGCAATTTTTAGACAGATACTTTGGAACATTTCCCTGGGATTACTCAACTTCAGTCCAGCATTTTACCCACTATCATCAAATGGGCAATGAGGGTAATAACACCAGGCTCAGCTGGTAGTTGTGTGCACTTTAGCAGGTGTGACAGACCCAGACCAGTGGGGTACAGGAGTCTGGTAGAGGGCAAATATACTGGTCACTGGATGAGTAGTTTTCTGTTCCCTGAGTGACCAGAGAAGGGGCTGCACTAGAGTAATCAGGAACCTGCTAGAACCAGTTAAGGCAGGCAGGTTAATTAGGACACCTGGAGCCAATTAAGAAGAAGCTGCTAGAATCAATTAAGGCAGGCTAATTAGGGCACCTGGGTTTTAAAAGGAGCTCACTTCAGTTTGTAGTGTGAGAGTGTGAGGAGCTGGGAGCAAGAGGTGCAAGGGGCTGAGAGGGAGCGGGTGTGCTGCTGGAGGACTGAGGAGCGCAAGAGTTATCAGACACCAGGAGGGAGGTCCTGTGGTGAGAATAAGGAAGGTGTTTGGAGGAGGCCATGGGGGAAGTAGCCCAGGGAATTGTAGCTGTCATGCAGCTGTTACAGGAGGCACTATAGACAGCTGCAGTCCACAGGGCCCTGGGCTGGAACCTGGAGTAGAGGGCGGGCCTGGGTTCCCCCCAAACCTCCCAATTGACCTGGACTGTGGGTTCTTCCAGAGGGAAGGTCTCTGGGCTGTTCCCCAACCCACATGGTGAATCTCTGAGGCAAGAAAATCCGCCAATAAGCGCAAGGCCCACCAAGATAGAGGAGGAACTTTGTCACACAGGGTAGTACAGCTGTAGTGGCTAAACACCTATTGATACCTTCATGAATTCTGCTGAGCAGGAGACTAACCATTTCTACTTTTTTTTTTTTTTTTTAAATATGGGGGAGGTGGTAACTACGTATTTGGTAGAATCTTGTCAGCATTGTTCCCTCCTGATACCACAAACCTTTGTGAGAGCAGTGCTACAGCTGCTGGCACAGTAGTCTGCCCCTCTATACGTGAGTTAATGATGGGGTGTCAGCTTAACAGCTAACAGTGTAGTACTTAAGATTCCATTGGTATGTTGAGGTCAGAGCTGAAGTTTGAGGAGGGAGACCTTAAGAAAGCCTGGCATGACTGCAGCATGGAACAAGCTTTAAGAACACTGGAATCGCTGTGCTCCTGGCTGGCTCGGCATCTCCCTGGGTTGGAGTCCCTGGATGCTCCTTGAGATAGTTTGCCCTGAATTCTCCTTGTCCTGAAGTGGGTGGAGGTATGTGGTTGAGTTGCTGCCCCTGGTACTGGCTGCTGCTTGCCCTGAGCTGGGGATCTGTCTGACTCCTGCTATCAGCTGTGGATGTTCTGTCTGGACTTGCTGTCTCCTGTCTGGGTGCTGAGCTCTTCCTGCCCCTTGCTCACTAGGCCTCCAGTCCTGGTTCTGCCTGCCCCCTGGCTCATTCCCTTGTGGCCAGGAAGAGCTGGCTAGAATTCTACCGCAATGAGTATCACTCTAGCCTTAGCTCCAACTCAGTGGCCATGGGATGGGGTTTGGAGGATTGTGTTCTTTATGGTTATTGTCATCCCAACCAGGTCTCTCTCTAGTTAGACTGAGGACTCCCAAGCAAAGACTTCCTAGAACAGCCCTAACTATAGAGAGTGTCTCATCCACTCTCCACATCAGGAGATTTCAGCCACTAGCCTGGAGTGGTGCAGAATGTGGCTGAAGCCAGGAACATCCCAGCCAACTGGGAAGACTTACCAAGCCTCTCTTGTGCATGTTGCCCCTTGCAGGGCCACACTAAGTTACATAAACTCAGGCCAGTGATCCTGGGATGGCTTGTCTGAGTAAGTGCCAGCTACTGTGCAAGTACAGACTACTGCAGAATTTGGCCCAAGTGTAGGCAGGGGCTGCAGTATGATTCAAGAAGCCTGCTTTTACTTTTTTTTTTTTTTTTTTTTGACCTGTTGATCTGAGCACTAGGGATAAATCCAAACAGACCCAAGGGAAATTCAGGTGAAGTCTCCATTTGTCGCTGCTAAAGATAATTTGATGGATGATTTTATAGATCCGTCCTTTTGCTCAGTGTTGTAGGTGATGTTGGACAAAGCCATTTACCAGTTCAGGGCAGCAGGAAGGACAGGCAGTGAGTAAGTGTCAAAAAATGACATAGGCTTTTCACTCGCTGCCAGTAAGGCTGATGATTTACTTCATAGTGCACTGTTTATGGGCTACTCCATTTTTTACATTGTCTCCAAAAGTTTTAGTGCCTTCATAGAAAGAGACACCAAAGTTATTCCCTGTATAAGGTACTCAGATGGCTTTTGTATGCCCCAACAATACAAAACGATGTGAGGAATTACATGTGGAGAAAGCGTAAATGAAGCAGTTTGAGAAACCGCAATAAGGTCATTGCTAGTGCAACTTTCCTAAGCATGAAATGAAATTCTTTGTCAAGTGAATTTATTCTCTGCAGGGATAAAATTAGCTACCATTGTTAAATCAACAGCAACTTTAAAAGAGACACAAAGGTAGCTGGAGTCATCACTAAGCCACGTGAATTTAGTTCTTGGAGTTGTACCCTGTGAATATTTTGAAGAAAAATAGTCCTTTGCATAACTCTTACTGGATTTTTTGAAAAATAAAAGTAAACTCAAATGATTAGAAAAACATTCCTTGAATGTTGTAACCAGGAATTTTTTGCACTGGTCAGAATGACTCCAGTAATTTGAACTTGCGAGAAATAGCTGAACACTTCATTGACATCCTGGGAACAGGCATCATTATAAGTAATTGCTGGTAGGCTTTAAATTGACTTGACCAACGTTCTTACAGAAGCTGGTTTGGAGAGGTCAAATCAAATACTTTAAAAAAAAAATTCTTAAATTCCTTGGCAGCTGTACCAACTGTATTTGGTAATTATCAGAAGAAGCTTCTGAGTGACTCATTGGAAAATATGTATTTTTAGTTATTCTTCAGATCATTTTGAATGCTTCTGTAGGGACAATAATTTTTTGCAAGATTATAGAGTTTCTATTATGTTTTAAAGGTCCATATTTGGATTACAGAGCTGCTTAGCAGCCTCAAGCAAGATAGGGGCCCCTTTGAGAAAGGCACTGTACAAACACCTAGAGGCAGTCCCTAAAAGAGCTTACAGTCTAAACAGAGAAAACCCAGAGTAGTCCAAAAGTAGTAGTATTAGCTCCATTTTCCAAATATAGAACTGAGTCAAAGAGATTTAGTCAGGGCCAGCTCTAACTTTTTTGCTGCCCCAAGCAGCAAAAAAAAGCCCCGCCCGCCGAGCGCCGCGCCGCCGGAACCCCGCCCGCCGAGCGCCGCACCGCCCCGCCACCCCAAGATTGGCCGCCCCTTACCAGGTGCCGCCCGAAGCATGTGCTTGGTTGCCTGGTGCCTGGAGGTGGCCCTGGATTTAGTGACATCCTAAGATCACTTAGGAAGTCTTTGGCACAGCCAGGAATTGGACCCATATCACCTGAATGCTAGGCCAGTACCTTAACTACAAGATTATCCAACTCTCTGAGGTCTGATTCCAAAGTCCTTCCTGAGGTAAATCTGCCATTTATTTCCAATTAGTTAATTATTTCCAGGGTATTGAAATGCCCTTGCAATTTTAATCTAATCTCATGGGTGCCATCTCAATGCAAATTATGCTCACCTAGAAAAAATAATAAACTAAATTCTAAAATCTACATTACTGTTAGGGATGAGAACCAAACCCAGCCATGCTCCCGGCAATGCTTGGGCACAATGCCTGTGTTGTTGATGATGTCTTTTATTTTTATTTTCTTCCTTTAGTGGATTTATTTCTCCACTTACCATTAATGTCATATTATAAAACAAAACAGGAATCTATATCTTGGTTCTCTTAGTACAATCTGCCCTACATAAGGGACAGTAAGTTGCTGCACTGGTCAAGGAGCAGCCCAGGGTTTTCTTCCCTTGTCCCACCTTATTTCAGGGGAATAGCAATCTATTACTGATCCCTACAGTACAGAATTATTACCTCTCCCTCCAGCAGCTTGGCTGTGATGGTTGATGGTTGGGGAAGGAACTTTTGACTCCTCCTACTCTCCACCCACTTGTTGGGGGAAGAGTAGTGAGCATGTAGTACTTACTTATCCCTAATGCACTGGACTCCCAAGTCCTGGGAGGCCACAGAGGGGCTTGCTAGGAAATCGTACTCTCCCTTATGTTCCTGTACAGCTGCATAGACTGAGCTACAATCTGGCCCTTAGCCATCAGGGAGTGCATAAAGTGCTAGGTGTGAACATTTGCATTTGACCAGGGCTAGGAAGGGCTGGCTACTCACTGTCCTACAATTCTTAATGCAGGAAGGTCTTACCCAGGCCAGGGCTCCCTATGTTACATTCTTTCTACACTTCCAGAAGCTACTCTATATAAAGAGAAAATAAGCATGCGGGCCAGCAAGGTAGTGCTACCACTGACTGCTCTAACTTATCTATGGGAAACTTTTTTTGCCCTATAATTCAATAGAGAAAGTTTGCTTAATTTTTTTTTAAGTCCTTACTTTTTAATTACACAACATATCTGTGAACAAACATATCACTTTTGTCCAGCTGGAAGGGGGTAAGATTTTATTTAAGGACAGACATTAATAAACAAGAAGAATTAGGACTGTCAAGTGATTAAAAAAATGAATCACAATTAATCGCACTGCTAAACAATAATAGAATACCATTTGTTTAAATATTTTGGATGTTTTCTATATTTTCAAATATATTGATTTCAATTACAACACAGAATACAAAGTCTACAGTGCTCACTTTATATTTATTTTGATTACAAATATTTGCACGGTAAAAAAACAAAATAAATAGTATTTTTCAATTCACCTCATACAAGTACTATAGTGCAATCTCTTTTTCATGAAAGTTGAACTTACAAATGTAGAATTATGTACAAGAAAAATCTGCATTCAAAAATAAAACAATGTAAAATTTTAGAGCCTGCATGTCCATTCAGTCCTACTTCTTGGTCAGCCAATCGCTCAGACAAACAAGTTTGTTTACGTTTGCAGGAGATACTGCTGCCTGCTTCTTGTTTACAATGTCACCTGAAAGTGAGAACAGGCATTCTCATGGCACTGTTGTAGCTGGCGTCGCAAGATATTTACGTGCCAGATGCGCTAAAGATTCATATGTCACTTCATGCTTCAACCACCATTCCCAGGGACATGCGTCCATGCTGGTGATGGGTTCTGCTTGATAACCATCCAAAGCAGTGCAGACCGACACATGTTCATTTTCATTATCTGAGTCAGATACCGCCAGCAGAAGGTTGATATTCTTTTTTGGTGGTTTGGGTTTTGTAGTTTCCACATCTGAGTATTGCTCTTTTAAGACTTCTGAAAACATGCTCCACACCTCGTCCCTCTCAGAGTTTGGAAGGCACTTCAGATTCTTAAACCTTGGGTTGAGTGTTGTAGCTATCTTTAGAAAACTCACATTGGTACCTTCTTTGCATTTTGTCAAATCTGCAGTTCTTAAAATGAACAACATATGCTGGGTCATCATCCAAAACTGCTATAACATGAAATATATGGCAGAATGTGGGCAAAACAGAACAGGGGACATACAATTCTTCCCCTAGGAGTTCAGTCACAAATTTAATTAATGCATTATTTTTTTAACGAGCGTCATCAGCATGGAAGCATGTCCTCCGGAATGGTGGCTGAAGCATGAAGGGGCATTGTAGTGAGGCGGTGTGGCTCCCCGCCGCTCCGGAGAAGGAAGAACCCGTCCGGAGGCTGGAGTGGGCGGAGCTATGAGCCCGCCCCTCAGAGGGTCAGGCAGCGACCCAGAAGTATAAAGGCTCGCCTTCAGAGCTCAGTAATGCCCCAGCCACTGCAGAGGCCAGACACCTCCAACCTAGCCCGCGACTGGGAAAACCCTGCGGCCCAAGGCGGCTGCCAGGAGTTGCCGGGCCTGCCCTGCGCCCGCTACCCGGAGGAGTTGCCGGGCCTGCCCCTCGCCGAGGAACCTATGGTGCTGGACCCCCCAGAGAACAACACCTGGACCCAGGTACGATCCGAGGGGGAGTCTGGAAGTAGCCCGGAGGCAGCCGACCCTAGTCTGGCTGCAGCACTGCCAGGGCCCATGTCAGTGTGTTGTGGCTGGGATCCCCACTGACTAAGCAGCGGAACTTCTGCCTCTGCTAGGGCCCTGGGCTGGGACGCAGTGGAGTGGGAGGGCCTGCGTCCCCCCTGCCACCCAACTCATGGGTGACAGTCTCCCCCTCTTCCAGGCCTTTGGAGGCTTGGGCCTACTGTCATTGCTCAGCTCTGCGTGAGCCCCTGACTCATTACTGTTTGTACTGTTGTGGCTCAGCCCTGCCTGAGGGCCTGAGCCCCTGCTTCCTTGTTGCCCTGCTCTGACCCAGGGCCTGGGCTCCTTACTGTTTGTACTTACTGCTCAGCCCTGCCTGAGCTCCTGACTCAGCATTTGTTGCCCCACCCTCACCTAGGACCTGGGTTTATTGCTACTGTTTATAGTGCCAGTGCTTAGCTCCAGCCCGAGGGCCTAAGCACCTGACCCAGTGTTGCCCTGCCCTGACCCAGGGCCTGGGCCTACAGTATTTGTTCCTGTTACAGCAAGGGCTGCCGAGGGAGACCCCGTGGCCAAGCTAATTCCCCAACATCAACTGTGTGTAGTGAGCCGGTGTGGTTCCCTGCCGCCCCAGAGAGGGTCGAGCCCCGGCGAACCCTTGTACAGGCATACAAATGTTTAACATATCTAGCACGTAAATACTTTGCAATGCTGGCTACAAAAGTGCCATGCAAATGCCTGTTCTCACTTTCCGGTGACATTGTAAATAAGAAGAGAGCAGCAATATCTCCTGTAAATGTAAACAAACTTATTTGTCGTAGCGATTGGCTGACCAAGAAGTAGGACTGAGTGGACTTGTAGACTCCGAAGTTTTACATTGTTTTGGTTTTGAGTGCAGTTATGTAACACAAAAAATCGACATTTGTAAGTTGCACTTTCACAACAAAGAAATTGTACTACACAGTACTTGTATGAGGTGAATTGAAAAATACTATTTCTTTTGTTTAACATTTTTACAGTGCAAATATTTGTAATAAAAAAATATACACTTTGATTTCAATTACAACACAATACAATATATATGCAAATGTAGAAAAACATGCAAAATATTTAATAAATTTCAATTGGTATTCTATTGTTTAACAGTGTGATTAAAACTGATTAATTGAGATTCATTTTTTTTAATCACGCTTAATATTTTTGAGTTAATCGCGCAAAAGTTAACTGCGATTAATCGATAGCCCTAAAAAGAATGAGACTTATCAAAACCCTATAAAATAATCCTTCTCAAACAAGAAAAAACGTTGTAGCCTGTGCCATATTGGTTCTCATTGGCATCCGTGTACATTTTGGAGTAATTCCACTGGCATCAGTGAGTATCACTGAGTGCAGAATTTGACTTCCAGTCACTAATGCATTGGAACTTAACTGTGTAAACATACACATGTTATTTTATGAAAGACCGGGAATAAAATGGGGATAGCAAAATGATATTAGTCCCTATATGCTTGTAACCAAATTGCACCACCACCAATTTTAAAGCTCTATTCCCCATTTAAATCAAGAAATCTGCTTTTAAGCTGATGGCATATTTTGGCTCCTAGCATTTGAACTACAAATTTTTCCTCTGGCAAAAGGGCCCATTTAAAAGTTTCAATCTGAAATAAAACAGAGCCTAAAAAGGTGAATGCAAACAGGTTCAGGCTTCCTAATGAATCACCTGAGTAGAAGCAATGAAAATTATACTTTAAAACTCTTTAAAAGACTTGGCTTTACCATGGAAATTATTTCAGTTCAAGTAAAAAAGCAATACTAACCAGGGGGGAAAGTGTCATTGAAAGTCTTGCTATCTTTTTTTTTTCCTTCCAGAAAAAAGCTTGAATTATACAGTCAGGAAGCTACATAGCTAAGGAAGATAATTCAGCAAGGGAATTGTAAGTGAATATTGGAGAATATTCACAGAAATTGAGTTTTGAATTCCTACACGAGAATATTCACACAAGAAGCCTGATTTCAAAGGTGACAGTCATGCAGTCAGGGAACAGAAACAAACCCTTTGACCTATGTGTCCCATGAAAACAACTCTAATTTTGTGTATCAATTCATAATAAACGGCCGCACACCTCGAATTATTCAGAGAAATTGTCAACTTCTTTTTAATAATGAATAACCTGAGAATATTGCGACCTGTTCATTGACTTCACAAACAGAAAATGAGACAAAAATAATCAAATAGAGTTATGAATTATTTGCTCAGTTCTAGTATTTTAAAAGCTGTCATGCCTATGTTGAAAACATGTCATATGATCAAGCTTAGCCAATATCACCACCTGGGCCCACTAGAGTTTCCTCAGGACCTGCTCCAACCCATCTTGTGGTCAATGGAGGTCCTTACTGAGGGAACTACCTTTCTCTGGCTTTACATGATGGCAATGTGCAGCTATGAAGAGGGCACTCATACGTTATCATCTGGCACAGAGAAAAATATCACTTAAGTCAAACTCAAGAATTACCTCAATTTCATATAAACCCAGGTTTATCCATTATATTGCATAGAATACAAATGAAATATATGGCCCCAAAGTTATCTTTGGTTAGTGCCAGAGCAAATAAAGAATCCCTACAACATTCACTTTCCTTCCAACAGCAGAAGACTCAGCTGAATGCAGAGATGTCGGCTGGGAGAAGGATCCTCTGCCAAGGCCATAGCAGAATGGTTGTGAGGAGGCTGCTCCAGGTTGGAGTGATTTTGTTCATGGTGGAGGAAGGTCCAGAGGATCCTAGGGCACTATTCTTTCTGAAGCCATCTCCCATCCTATTCCCAAGAACCAGTGTAGGCTGCTATGCAGGAAGCTCCTGTGGAGCGATGCAGAGCACAGTGTTGAGGTGTGTTCATTATACACACACACACACACACCATGTTCTTCCGACCCTCCTCCCTTGGCTGGTGGAACTGTAGAAGTTTTACTCCCAAAGGGCCTTCTGTATCTGTGGAGGTCTATCTGCCTACATGTCTAAATGCTAAAATGATGGGGGGCTATATAAGTATCTGAGCACCTTGCAATCATTGATGGATTTCTCCTCACAGCACCCCTGTGAGGTAAGGAAGGTATTTAATGGCTTTCTATAGAGTTTTGATTCTGTTTTAGTTTTAAAAACACCGTTCTTTAACATTAATAATTGGGAGGTAAGTGAACTGTTTGTACTGGCAATCTATCCTATCTGCATTGCT
Source organism: Terrapene triunguis (assembly GCF_002925995.2). NCBI lineage: Eukaryota > Metazoa > Chordata > Testudines > Emydidae > Terrapene > Terrapene triunguis. The sequence continues at coordinate 15,969,279 of NW_020664409.1, forward strand.
CTATCTACATTTTTATGCCAGGGTATCTGAGTGCCTTATGGTATCCTATAAATCCGAAAGGAAATCTAAATAAACACTGGCCTTAGCACAGGTAGCATTATTGTCCTTTATAAGTATAGTTGTGATGGGGAAAATACATTGAACAGATGAACAGCATTGTGTCCTGTGTGCAGTGAATATAATAGCCGTCTTGAATGCTTACAGGTGAGGGTTCTGCCACTATGAAGCCACCACGTAACCTCTCTACTGCTTCCCCCAGTCGCACTATTGTAAACAATTCCATTCTTCCTGAGGAGCACAGTCAATGTGGCAAGTCTTGGTTGTGAAGAGAGAGGTAATTCCTGATATCCAATAGTCCCTCCTCCCTCCCCCCCCCGCATCAAACACTTTGAAAACCCAGTCAGAACTTTAACTTTAATCCGTTATTCACTGGGGTCCAGGGCAATTGTGATTGCACTGTTGTTTAGTAAGTGGACTGCTGCATGTTGCACCTTTTTAAGTGTCAATGGTTTCATTCTGAAGCACGTAGTGTACATCGATAACCAAGCCCAACGGTCATGAATGCATGGATCATTCTGAGCAAGGCATTTCTGTCAGGAAGAGGCACATTCTCTGGTAGGAAGATGGTTTTGCATCTGTTGCTATTAATATATCCAGCACAAGGAAAGAGTTCAGAAGGACCCCCTGGTTATATACTGATTTCTTGATTACTCCCTACTGAGTGTGATGGGGTGGTGCGGGCTAGTTTTGAATATTTTCATTTCCCAGACAACATCACCTGTGTCTTATCCAAATCTAGATTCAACCAGTTACTTTTCAGCCAGTTGCTGATTTCATGCAGGCTCTGGAATAGGTGGGAAATGGTGGACTGTGATGTAGAGATGGGTGTCATCTGTGTATTACTAGCATTGGAGTCTGTGCTGTCTTAATAGTCCTCCCTCGGGGGAGTGCCAGTGATCATCTGTTAAATCCCAGTCATTCCAGCTGTACGGTAGAAGATGATCTAGCACAGATTCTGTCAGCATTTTAATGGAATGTCTTAATCATCACCATCTTTGGAGAAACAAATAACAAAGTTAGAGGTAACGTTTGGTCCATAAGAACTTGAAAAAAATTAGAACAATCTGACAATAAAGGCATCTTATGGATGGAAAATAGCCCTTTGCTATGGTATCTTGAGGCCTGTTTCTGCTCCTACTGAAGTCAAAGAAAAAGCAGCCACAGACTTCAATAAAAGCATGAACATGCCCTCGTTCTGTATTTCCAGTGCTTATTGCCTTTACTACCTTCGTGTTCTTATATTTGGCTTTCAAAAGTCACAGGGCAGTATGAGCTCCCTTTCCCCAATATCACCATAATTATCAGGCGTTAATCGTCATTATAATCTTGTCATTGGGCAAATCAGTTACTTTAAATGTGGTCCTTCTTGCCCCTGATCAATTCATCTCCAGTTTTAAAAAAGAGCTATTTTATGCTTCTGTACATTCCAGTTGCTACGGAATGTCCAGCCTAGTTCTGCCTTCACTTATCCCCTATACTTCCCTTTTGGACAAGGCAGGCTCTCTCTCTCTTCTAGTCTTTGCATTCCTTCCAAGTTGATGCACATAGTCATTTGTAATCAAGGCTGTAAATTGTATTTAAAGCTGTCCAGCACTACCCATGAGTAGCTGAATCATAAATGAGAGTATTGTCCTGCCTGTACTCTTACCCTTCCATCCGTAATAGATCCTTTCATTTGTGCTCAATTAGCGTTTCCACTCTTGCATTCAGTCCCTGAAAGTTTCCACTCTTTTCTTCAGGTCTTGAATGCTGATGGTGTGGTAGACGGTTGCCTCTAGCCCATAATTTGTTTAGCTCTTTTGTGCAATAAATTTCACTTGAAAAAAAAAAGTAGTTTATTTGTTTTGACAAGCCCAAACACGATGGCTGTATTGTGCCTCTAACATGTCATAATGTAAAATAGTCCCTGCAATTAGCTCTGGAATAGACTGCTTAATATTTTTTTGACAGTTGGAAGCTCAAACCGTAATGCTCCTTTACTACAAACTCATATATTAGAGGGATGATCCTTTTGCTTTTGATTCAGAAGAGAGCCAAGGTGCACCAATCCTATGTCAGAAGCAGTCATTTTTAGAACAGAACCGCACAGTGTTTAAGGAAACAGAGTACTTTTCCTTTCACTTAAATGCTATTATACTTAGTGGACAATGTGGATTTCAACAGTATGCCATCCTGAGCCATTCCTATGGCGCCTGACTGTACTGCTGTCCTGTTTCACAGGTCAGTAAAATAACTCCACTAGGATTCTCTGACGTCAGTGCAGTAAACCTTCACAGTGCTGCTAACTGCTCCTTGTTAGGTATTATAACTCTGCTGGGACTTGAGCCTGATGCAAAATATGTAGCTCCTAATATTTGTAATTGTTCGTTCCATTGCTACTGCATCTTTTTACATTTGCTGATATCTTGGGGGGCTGGGGAGGGGAGGTTAAAAAGAAGCTTTCCAGCTCAGATAAATGTTTTCTTTTTTCTTCAGCTTCATCCTTCCCAACCCCATTTCCTTTATTTTAGAAGAAGGAAAAAAGCAAAATGTAAAGCAGATTACCCAGTCCCACTTCTTTGCTTTGGATTCAAAACAGCAAATACAGTATATTTACACTCTTTTATTTCTCTCCTGCTGTAAAAGTTGCTGGTTCTTCAGAATCACTGTTCAATTACATTATGAATATGCTCCTAAAAGAGGACTCTCTTTCACTGTAAACAAAACTGGCTTCTGTTTTTATCCCATGAGTCCTTGGATATTGTTCACCATTTCCATTGTAGGTAGAACAGTATCAGTTTACTTAGAGCAGTATCTCATTTTGGTGTCTCAAGTAGGCAGAGCGTATTTTTGTGGGTGAAGCTTGGAAGATTCTTACTACCTTCCCCCACCACCCATTCAACCCCAGGATGGCAGATTATTTTTATTTCTCAGGGCCTTTCTGAATATCAGAGGTCCTTAATCTTTGCCAATGTTGATAACAGGTTTAAATCAAATACAGAAGATCAAATGCCAAATTAACCCTGGTTTAACTTGATTGTCATCAACAGATTTAAACCAGGGAAGAATTTAGCTTTGAGCTTCCATTATTGGGGCTCAGCATCTGACTCAGACTTGTGCTATATGAGACTTCTACAGGAGAACCTCAAGGTGCAGTAGAACTTGAAGATGAACCCAGAATATCTAAGGCATCTCAGGAATGCACTTTCCCAGTATGGTATTGTTGAAGTTCTGAATGCTTCCAAAATTTAGTAGAAGGATGTGTGATTGTTCTCATTCTGGTTGAGAGTTTGGTGCTGGATATTGCACCACAACTGTGTTTCTTCTGATTTGCTGAGGCAGTGGTAGAAGAAGAAAGGATAAATTGGAACATCCAGGATTAGAAATTTTAGCCAATGTTATGCTGTTTATAACTCTTCCTTAGAGTAATTAAGGGACTGATCTTGCAGACCCCGGCTTACAGAGCACCCACTGAAGCAAACTGAAGTTCAGTGCACAGAAGGCTTGAAAGATTGGGCCTTAACTAGAGAAAGCATAAATCTAACCTGACCATCCTCTGACCTACTACTGTAACATCACAAAGGGATTGAACAGAAAACTAGAAGCTTTAAGAATCGTTATGAACAAAACAGGGGCTATTTGTGGCTTCATAATTCATTTAAAATATTTCCTTTTAAACTAATACCAGATTCTCTGATTACAACAGGCCCTGGGTTCTTCAGGAAGTGGCTGGGAAAGGGATACGCTAAATTCTTTATAATTTTGTTTGAGGAGGTACAGGATTGGTTAATCTGGGGGAGGAATATAGAGGTGGTTATATTGGCTACATTATTAATTTTGTATTTCTATTTGGGTCATGTTGCTGACCTATGTGATTTTGCATCTCTGAGAAGATGTTCACTTGCACATTGGTGACCTTTGCATTGTATTACATTGGTGATTTTTAATAAGGCATCTCTATTATAAAGCACAAATGGATTTCCAGTCAGTCATGGAATTGGCACTCTCTAGTTCTTTGGTTTTGACTCCTCCGGCTAAATTGAGAGGTGAGCATGCAGAATCTAAACTGGTGTAATTAAAACCTTCATCTGGGCCCTTACTTACTAATTTCAGCAATTTACACTTCCTATCACTAGCACCCTTTTACTAACATGAAACTTAAGCCCACCTCTGAATTTGGCCTTTTGTGTCAAAGTTGAAGGGAATTCTCAGTTGGTCTGACTTTTACACTAATAATACTGCCAACCTCAAGCACTCAAAAATCCGATTGGACCCCCAAAATAATGGAATTGACTTAAAATGATATTTTAAAAAATAATACATTTAGGGTGCTTTTTATTTGTCTTCTGATTTCCGAGCCTTTAAGGGTACAGTCATTTCATGCTTTCAAGCTTTTCTGTGAAACCATGGAGGCTACAAACTTACTTTGTTTGCAGGAAAAAGTCAGCTTTCTTTTTCTTTTAATCTGTTGACTCCAGCGGTTGGGTCTTGAAGGAAAACACCAAATATTGCGATTTTATTATGAGTTTCACAAGAGTGTGCAACAGCATACTGATGAAGCTGGAAGGAGGAGAAAAATACACCATCTGACTCTCCCTTAGACCTCTCTGAAAATGGGAACTGTTTTGCAACTGGATTGTGTATAAGATCAGCACTATGGCAACCAAGGCATTAAGGGTACATCTACACTGCAATAAGTCTCAGCGCCCAGGTCAACTGACTTGGCCTTGCATGACTCATGCTATGGAGTTAAAAATAGCAGTGTAGACATTCTTGCTCCAGCTGGAGCTTGGGCTCTGAGACCCCTGCTTCTTTGCTAGATTTCAGAGCCTGGGCTCCAGCCCAAGTGGGGACATCTGCATTGCTATTTTTAGCCCCATAGGAGGTACTCCACAAACCCGAATCAGCTGACCTGGGCTCTGAGACTTGCTGCCCTGGGTTTTTTGTTTTTGTTTTTGCAATGCAGACATACCTATAAAGACTGAGTCTGTCCCCTTCCCTTCTACCACTACTCACCTATCACAATCTCTGACCAGTTACTACTGGCCTTGTAGGTGGTTACTATCCACAGATCTTGAATGCTTAGATGTTTAGTCATTTTCATTTATTGTATTTAGAAAAATCATAATGAAGAGTCAGCACTTAACTCACCTCTTTATGTAAATCCTAACTTTGCTTAGTAACAATTTAACTAAACTGCATTTTGGGGGAGAGAATCTTCATAGATCTCTGCCCCTAAATCTTATCAGCAGGATATCAACTGACTTCACAGTTAACCAATAAAATCTCCTGTTACAAGCATTACATCATCAGAACAACTGCTCATTGGCTGAGCATTCCTTGGAGCTATAACACTGTTTCTATCAGCTTCTTAAAACTGCCGATTCCAAAATTAACCCTTTCATGAGTGCCAAATGCAGCCACATTATCTTTTTAAATATAGTAATTTACACCTAGGGGGTTCCTAATCTTAACTCTTCCCTGTAATTAGAATACATTTGAAAAATGCTTCAGATCTCATGTTCTTGCTGATTCAGTGATCTGGAACTTCTAAATTTGGGGATCTTTACAATCCTGATAGTAAATTCCCCAAAGAAGCCTATGTAAATAATACATTTGTGGTGCTTCATTGAAAAGCATTTACTGTGTGTATATTTTTTGTGTTCTCTTTTACAAGCACCTTTCTTGTCATGGGGCTCTATTTGTCTAACTAGTAAATCATAGTCCAAATCTTAACATTTTGTCCTGAAAAGAGGGTCAACGTGTGCTGCTGATATGGATTTTTCCACATAAATTGACCTTGTGCAGCATTTCTACTTAGTGAATTATAATCAGTAGAGAGAGCCAGACATGTACAAATCTCAGTGGCCTCATTTTATTACATGCACTTTAAGAATAGTCTGTTAAGGTGGAATGTTGCTTGGATGGTAGTTAATAAGGACACCGGCAGACGAAGTCCAATAACACTGCACAGTTTGTACACAAATTTGAAAATTTCCATAGCTGCAACAAGTTGTGAAACCAGTGTCACCCCCATGCACCTCACATATATAATTACACACATAGAGGAGTTTGTGGCATGTCTATACAGCATGCAGTAATCATACCCTTTGGTGTTGCTGTACTGGAGTTTTTTCAGTGTTGGGCATTACTCGGGAATCAGTAATTCTCCCATAAAAATTAATTCCAAGTAGAAAGTAAAATTCTCAGTCCAGAAGGGAAAAAATCCTTTAAAAAATAAATATGTGCCTGTTTTTATAACTATGTATGCCTGTATAGATATCAGCATGAGTATGGAATGTGTAGGTGGATTGGTTCAAATGTCCATTTCATTTGTATTCATGTATATAGTGCCCCAAGAAGCACAGGCTAAGCGTGTTTGGACAAAGGCCTGGTCTACACTACGAGTTTAGGTCGACTTTAGCCGCGTTAAATCGAATTAAGCCTGGACACGTTCACACGACGAAGCCCTTTCTTTCGACTTAAAGGGCCCTTTAAACCGGTTTCTTTACTCCACCTCCGACAAGGGGATTAGCGATAAAATCGGCCTTAGGGAGTCGGAATTGGGGTAGTGTGGACGGAATTCGATGTTATTGGCCTCCGGGAGCTATCCCACAGTGCTTCATTGTGACCGCTCTGGACAGCACTCTCAACTCAGATGCACTGGCCAGGTAGACAGGAAAAGCCCCGCGAACGTTTGAATTTCATTTCCTGTTTGCTCAGCGTGAAGAGCACAGGTGACCACGCAGAGCTCATCAGCACAGGTAACCATGATGGAGTCCCAGGATCGCAAAAGAGCTCCAGCATGGACAGAACGGGAGGTACGGGATCTGCTCGCCATATGGGGAGACGAATCACTGCTGGCTGAACTCCGAAGCAGTAAACAAAATGGCAAAATATTAGAAAAGGTCTCCAAGGCCATGAAGGACAGAGGCCATAACAGGGACGCACAACAGTGCCGCGTGAAAATTAAGGAGCTAAGGCAAGCCTACCACAAAGCCAGAGAAGCAAACGGAAGGTCTGGGGCAGAGCCGCAAACATGCCACTTCTACGCAGAGCTGCATGCCATTCTAGGGGGTGCAGCCACCACTACCCCCAACCGTGTGCTATGACTCCCTCACTGGAGAAACACACAGGGAAGCGGGTTCGGGGTATGAGGAGGATGAGGATGGAGAAAATGTAGATAGCTCACAGCCGCAAGGAAGCGGAGAAACCGGTTTCCCCAACAGCCAGGATATGTTTATCACCCTGGACCTGGAACCAGTAACCCCCGAACTCACCCAAGGCGTGCTCCCAGACCCTGAGGGCACACAGGGGACCTCTGGTGAGTGTACCTTTGTAAATATTACACATGGTTTAAAAGCAAGCGTGTTTAATGATTAATGATTAATTTGCCCTGGCAATCGCGGCCAGTACAGCTACTGGAAAAGTCTGTTAACGTTTATGGGGATGGAGCGGAAATCCTCCAGGGACATCTCCAGAAAACTCTCCTGGACGTACTCCCAAAGCCTTTGCAAAAGGTTTCTGGGGAGGGCTGCCTGATCCCGTCCGCCATGGTAGGACACTTTACCACGCCAGGCCAGTAGCACGTAGTCTGGAATCATTGCATAACAAAGCATGGCAGCGTATGGTCCCGGTGTTTGCTGGCATGCAGACAACATCCATTCCTTATCGCTCTTTGTTATCCTCAGGAGAGTGATATCATTCACGGTCACCTGGTTGGAATGGGGCAATTTTATTAAGGGGACATTCAGAGGTGCCCGTTCCTGCTCTGCTGAACAGAAATATTCCCCGCTGTTAGCCACGCATGTGCTGTGTAATGTGAACAGCAAAATTTAATGTGAAAGAGTGTACCAATTGTTCTCTAAAATGTGTCTTTTTTTTAACCACCTCTCCGTTCTCCTCCACCAGCTGCAAATGTTTCTCCTTCACAGAGGCTAGTGAAGATTAGAAAGAGAAAATGTAGGACGCGTGATGACATGTTCACAGAGCTCCAGATGTCCTCCCACGCTGACAGAGCACAGCAGAATGCGTGGAGGCAGTCAATGACTGATTACAGAAAAGCACAATATGAACGAGAGGAGAGGTGGCGTGCTGAATCGCGGGATGAACAGAGCAAGTTGCGGGCTGAAGATGATAGGTGGTGTCAGCTTGCAGACAGAAGGCAAGAGTCGATGCTCCGGCTGCTGGAGCATCAAACTGATATGCTCCAGCATATGGTTGAGCTGCAGGAAAGGCAGCAGGAGCAGAGACCGCCGCTACAGCCCCTGTGTAACCAACAGCCCTCCTCCCCAAGTTCCATAGCCTCCTCAACCAGACGCCCAAGAACACGGTGGGGGGGCCTCCGGCCACCCAGTCACTCCACCCCAGATGATTGCCCTAGCATCAGAAGGCTGGCCCTCAATAAGAGTTAAAGTTTTAAACTGCAGTGTGTCCTTTTCCTTCCCTCCTCCCCGACCCATCCCGGGCTACCTTTGCAATTATCCCCCTAGTTGTGTGATGAATTAATAAAGAATGCATGAATGTGAAGTAACAATGACTTTATTGCCTCTGCAAGCGGTGCTCGAAGGCGGAAGGGGAGGGTGGGGTGGCTGGCTTACAGGGAAGTAGAGTGAACCGGGTGGGGGGGGGATGCGGAGGGTTCATCAAGGAGAAACAAACAGAAGTTTCACACCGTAGCCTGGCCAGTCACAAAACTCGTTTTCAAAGCTTCTCCGATGCGCACCGCGCCATGCTGTGCTCCTCTAACCGCCCTGGTGTCTGGCTGCGCATAATCAGCGGCCAGGCGATTTGCCTCAACCTCCCACCCCGCCATAAATGTCTCCCCCTTACTCTCACAGATATTGTGGAGCGCACAGCAAGCAGCAATAACAATGGGGATATTCTTTTCGCTAAGGTCTGAGCGAATCAGTAAGCTGCGCCAGCGCGCTTTTAAACGTCCAAATGCACATTCCACGACCATTCGGCACTTGCTCAGCCTGTAGTTGAACAGGTCCTGACTCCTGTCCAGGCTGCCTGTGTACGGCTTCATGAGCCATGGCATTAAGGGGTAGGCTGGGTCCCCAAGGATCACGATAGGCATTTCAACATCCCCAACGGTTATTTTCTGGTCCGGGAAGAAAGTCCCTTCCTCCAGCTTTCGAAACAGAGCAGAGTGCCTGAAGACGCAAGCATCATGTACCTTTCCCGGCCATCCCACGTTGATGTTGGTGAAACGTCCCTTGTGATCCACCAGGGCTTGCAGCAGCATTGAAAAGTACCCCTTGCGGTTTATGTACTCGGTGGCTTGGTGCTCCGGCGCCAAGATAGAGATATGGGTTCCGTCTATGGCCCCACCACAGTTTGGGAATCCACTATGGCCTGCACGTTTCCCAGAGTCACTACCCTTGATATCACCAGGTCTTTCATTGCCCTGGCAACTTGGATGACAGCAGCCCCCACAGTAGATTTGTCCACTCCAAATTGATTCCCGACTCACCGGTAGCTGTCTGGCGTTGCAAGCTTCCACAGGGCTATCGCCACTCGCTTCTCAACTGTGAGGGCTGCTCTCATCCTGGTATTCTGGCGCTTCAGGGCAGGGGAAAGCAAGTTACAAAGTTCCATGAAAGTGCCCTTATGCATGCGAAAGTTTCGCAGCCACTGGGAATCATCCCACACCTGCAGCACGATGCGGTCCCACCAGTCTGTGCTTGTTTCCCGGGCCCAGAATCGGCGTTCCACGGCATGAACCTGCCCCAGTAACACCATGATTTCCACATTGCTGGGGCCTGTGCCTTGTGAGAGGTCTATGTCCATGTCAATTTCCTCATCACTCTCATCGCCGCGCTGCAATCGCCTCCTCGGCTGGTCCTGGTTTTGCTTTGGCATGTTCTGGCTCTGCATGTACTCCAGGACAATGCGCGTGCTGTTCATAGTGCTCATAATTGCCGTGGTGATCTGAGCGGGCTCCATGATCCCAGTGCTAGCTATGGCGTCTGGCCTGAAAAAAGGCGCGAAACTAGTATCTGACGGACCAGGGGAGGGAAGGAGGGAGGGGCGATTGACGACATGGCGTACAGGTACAGGGAATTAAAATCAACAAAGGTGGCTGTGCATCAGGGAGAAACACAAACAACTGTCACACAGAATGGCCCCCCCCCAAAGATTGAACTCAAAAGCCTGGGTTTAGCAGGTCGTTGATTTGACGGAGGGAGGGGGAAGCAAATGAATACAGAACAAATCTATTTTTTACATCTTAAGACGACGGTGCAGCATGACTGATAGCCCTCGGCATCTTTTGGGTGCTTGGCAGCAAATACTGGGCGCTTGGCAGTTAGTGTACTAAGACTGATAGCCACATTTTTCCTGTATGATGACGATGGCCTTCAGGCCTATTGCACGATCTGCTGCTCAGGGAAGACTCTGCTAATGTGCGATGATCCAACTTATAATAGGTAAAGACTACTACAGTCGTAATACACCATCTACTGCCAAAAGGCAAAAGGCAAGGGCTGGTGCAATGCAGCCCTACGGCTGCCAGCCCCACAGCTGCCAGCACCCAGATCGCCGATGAAGGCTACCAGTCATGCTGCACCGTCTACCGCCAAAAGGCAGTTAGCTGCTGCTGCTGTGTAGCAATGCAGTCCCACGTCTGCCGGCACCCAGATGACATATGGTGACGGTGAGCTGAGCTGAGCGGGCTCCATGCTTGCCGTGGTATGTTGTCTGCACAGGTAACCCAGGTAAAAAGGCGCGAATCTATTGTCTGCCGTTGCTCTGACGGAGGGGGAGGGGCCTGACGACATGTACCCAGAACCCCCCGCGACACTGTTTTGCATCATTCGGGCATTGGGATCTCAACCCAGAATTCCAATGGGCGGCGGAGACTGCGGGAACTGTGGGATAGCTACCCATAGTGCAATGCTCCGGAAGTCGACGCTAGCCTCGGTACTGTGGACGCGGTCCGCCGACTAGAGCACTTAGAGCATTTTATGTGGGGACACACACAATCGGCTGTATACAACCGATTTCTATAAAACCGGCTTCTATTAATTCGACCTAATTTCGTAGTGTAGACATACCCAAAGAGGTTTAGATGGAGGTTAGGGAAAGGGAACAAGAAAAGGAAATGTTTATACAAATTAATGAAGCAGCATTTCAGAAGTGTGCTTTTAAGAGGGACTTAAAAGCGGAGAGGATATGAGCCTTGCTGATGACATTAGGGAGGACAAACCACATATGGAAGAAGGAAGAGAGAGTCTCCATTTAAAGAAGTTATCCACAACCAGAAAATGCATGAGATAAGTGATCCCTATCATGCTGCTTCCAAGCTATTTCAAGGAAGCCTGGCATTTATCCCACTTTGATATACATCCTTTGGGCACCTTATGGCATACATTGAACTGGAGTTGCCTGCAAGCAAAGCACAAGTTGCAGGGATATAAAAAAGCCTCCTATTTTGTCATCCTCAAAATAAAACTGCCACTATGTTGTAAACTCTCACTGTTCTGACCCCCATATGTCTAGATAGTGCAGAAAATACTGTACATTACAACTCACACTGACTGGACACCTCTGGGATATCTTAAGTCAAAGGTGAAATTTAAGGATGGATTATGATGATTTTCTCAGTAGAAATCAGATTATTACCATTATTAGATTGTGGATTTTTTGTATTGAATATACAAGCATTTGACAAAGTGCTACACTATAATAGTCTAATAATACACATTTTGAACCATAAAATTATTATATCCAGTCTTAAAAAGTTAAATATGTCACTATTAGGGTAGAGTAACATAAAATTCAGTTTATAATATTAAAATTCAAAAAATGACACAATGTTATCAATCACGTTCCCTAGTAATATTAAACTTTCCTCATTTTTCTTTAATTTTTGCATTTTTAGTATAATAAATTGAGATTAAAGCAAAATCCTCATGTTCAAGGTCTCTTGGCGGTGAGTGGCAGTAAAGTTACACATAAAGTGATAAGAAAACAAATCATACAAAAATCTAATATTTAATAACATTTCAGACAGATTACGGAGATTTAAGACTCTGAACTGTAATCAGCATTGGAGCAGCGCAGACATTCCAGTAATTACAGAGGGAACACTTTAGTCTCTTTTGAAATAAATGCAGATCATCACCACAAGGCTTGAAATAAATTGAATAGCTATTGAAAATTTGAGATTTTCTTTTCTGAAGGATTCTTATTTTGCTCCCAATGGCCTTTTGTGAACTCTCAAAATATTTTTCTTTTAGCTGAGAGGAGACTGACAACCTAAGGATTCTTTGTGTGTGTGTGCGCTAATATTATTATGCATTTAAATGTGAGCTTTGGCATTTCTTCAGTTAAAAAAAAAAAAAGTGAAACTTTCAAAAATATTTCCCTATAAGGGCTTTAATATGCTTGAATATGTGTTCAGCCATTTTTCTGTTTTTTTTAGAAGTCCCCACACTATAAAAAGTTGCATTTTTATTCATCTAATAAATGGGGAAATTCTTTAAAAATTTTGTTCAATTGACAATGAACTGATGGTCAAATTACACAATAATGCAAAAAAAAAAAAAGAGTTAACTGGTCTCTCTCTGTACATATCAATTACTTAGTGATGCATTATATGGAATAATCTTATTCAGCATGTCAAACTTTTCAACTCAATTTATAAATTCAGCTGCATCAGCCTCTGCATCATTTACAACAAGTAATTGTTAGCTTCTCTAGAAACCAGTGCCTCTGAAGAACAGGATAGATTTATTGTCTGTGTTATACTCTGGGACCTACTTTACTTTGTGAACAAAATGAACGCAATGAGTTCCACACAGTAGAACTAAATATTGCATATTGTATTTTGTAGGCTGAGCCTTTTCCTTTCTTTTTTTTAATATTGTTTTTATTTTGTGCCAGTGGAGCTCTCCGGTCTTGAATATGTCAGTGTGCCTTGAATGTGCAGTCACATTCTGAGGTATGTCTTTGAACTCTTCAGTGGTGCTTTGCATTTCTTTGAGACCTTTTATGGGGAGGAGATAGAGAAATATGGACAAAAATGCTGTGAGGTTGTCTCATTATTTCTCTTCCATTATAAAAAAAAAAAAAAAAAAGAGTTCTTGTTAGACAGGAAGACCTCCGTTATATAGTATATTCAGCATCTCCTCGTGGCTTCATACTGATCTTTGCAGACAGCATGGGGTAAGGCTTACCAATTTAAAATGGCCAAGACAATAGTTCTGTATCTGTTCTGAAGAAAGAAATTATCATCATCAGCTAACCATTACGTTGACAAACGTTTAACTTGGTTTCTGATGTGTATTTCACCCTTGGCCTTTTATTGTTGAAACATAACACAGAGAAAGGGAGGATAATCATCTGTGATCAGCAAAATTAGAACCCTATCCTGAAGCCCTTATTAAATCAGTAGGAGTTTTGTCTGTGTAAGGACTGCAGGGGGGAATGCATGCATGCACCTACTTAGGGCCTGCCACCCTTACTTATGGGGAGTAATATTTTACTTCTAGAGTAGTCCCACTGCCAAGTACTGTTCCATGTGAGGAACTACTAAGGGAATAAAGTACTATTCCATGTAAGGTGGCAGAATCTGGCCTGTAGTACATTTAATACAAGAAAAGCTTGTTCAGTACCATCAGAGTAACAGCACTTACATCACACAGTCAGCCACTTCAGTAACATCAGGAAAGAATGCTAGGTGTGTGTACGTCACAAGTCAACTGGACATAATTTAAAGATATTTATGGGGGGATTTTACAAAATGCCATTTGGGTTACAAAAAATAAAAAAGCCAATAAAAGTTTGGAACAGAAGGGTATTCACAGAGATGTAATAGTATATTTTTATAATGGTTTCCTTTCATTGACCTTACAGTTTAGCAGTTTTCAATTCTGTATGGGTTGAAGAGAGTAGGGAGGAAGAGAAAGGAAAGGGGACACATTTTGATCTAGTTTCTCTATAATAGTTGTATAATTATTTGCCATAGTTGTGGTTACATCCCTTTGCTTAGCAACTGTCTGTGTTCACCTTTAAATGTGATGAGGGATCTGAGTTTACTACCCTGGTTCATTCCTTGTAATAACACACATAAAATGTAATGCATTAAACAAGTTTAATTTTTAAAATCTATCTTGCACATGTCCCTTTGACAGGAACATTCCATGAGCAGTTATCTTTTCGTACTACTTGGGCCACAGTCTCTGACAGAGATTACTTTATAACCTGAAGTAAAAGTATCAGTATAAAATGTAAGATTGTATACATGGGATTTCATCCAGAGTGCTCAGCCAAAAGAAATATCGAACCACTGCTAAATCATCCTAATGAGTTAAGTATTGTGTATGGTTTTGTTATTTTAAGCAAATGTATTCATATTTGCTTTTAAAACTATCAAGGATCGGTCTAGGAAATTTTTCAGTGAAAGGAGTGTGTGTGTGTGTGTGTGTGTGTGTGTGTGTGTGTGTGTGTATATATATATATATATATATATATAAATAAAATTACATGGGCTTATTTTTCTCTGTGGCAAAAGAGTTTAGCATAATTGTTCAATGAAAGAATCAAAATTTTCGTGAATAAAAAGTGGTTTTTCAAGCATTAGCCATATGGGTTTCCCATTTATTGTACAAAATAATAAATAAACTTCATTTCTTATTTCTTTCTTTTTCACTTTAATGCCTTGACACCTTTATCAAATCCATATGTTGCATAGAATCAGGCACTTTCATTTGAAAGCAGGGCTATAAGGAATTAGGGTGACCAGACGTCCTGATAAAATCGGCACCGTCCCGATATTTCAGGGTGTGTCCCATGTTCGAATTGTCCCAATATCCGCCGGCTATTTTTTTGCTCTCTTCCCCCCCCCCCCAATGTGTCCCGATTTTTTCTTTCCCTCATCTGGTCACCCTATAAGGAATTATACTTACAAGGTTAAGGAAAATATTTGAATGGGTTCCAGTTTAAATAGGGGTGGGGAAGGAAAACGGGAAATGGTACACATCAACTTGGGCTGACAGCTTGGGTGCCAAAACAGGAGCTTTCTATAGGCACAACTAGAACTGCCTTAGTCTTTATATTCTACTTCTGATTTCTGTTGGTGTAGGGAATAAATAACTACTGCAGTTCATCCATAAATGTGTTCCCTCCCATATGTCAAACACCTTCCAAACATCATGCTCAGACCATGCTTTCTTGTTTTTAGAAATGCTTTCCACTGTCTCATATGCCAGCTCTGTGCCAACCAAAGGTTCTCCTGCCCTGGGGGAATCCTCAGCTGAACTCTTGGAGCAGCATAATGGACACATTTTGAGGGTTAGGACCGGACTCTTACTTTTTAACAAGCAAGCAAGGTTCCACAGTGGTTCTAGTCATGGCCTGTTTGCCTATACAAATGCTAATAGATTGTATTGACTGACTGGATTTGTTGTTTTTCATGAAAGCGTCAGGAGACAGTCCATGAAACAGTGCCCACAGGTAATGGATCTAGGAGAATGAAGGAATTTTCACTGTATACTGCAGAAAGTTTTTGCTTAAGTTAAAGATCAGTGTCATCGTAGAATGTATTTCTGTCAAGTGTTCAGTTTTCCCTTCTCCTTTAATACAAACACTGCCTCAGTAATTAGGAATGAGTTATGGGATTTAAATTTATATTATTCCTGCCTCTCCTCTTAGACGAAACTAAATGTCAGTTAAATTATTCCAGCTCTATGCAAAAAAGGCCTGCTGTGGCATAGGTTTTGTCTGAAAAGTAGAGATCTGTAAACTTCGAAATGATGGTATCCTTGTTTTTGTTCTTATAGGAGAAGGCACAATATGGCTGTTTACAGCAACTGGGAAATCGGACAACAGCTAAGAATGTCACTGTGTTCTCTAATGCGATGCTTTACTGTGAAAGTTCAGGGAGAGACACTAGTGATGGAAATAACCCAGCAGATATTTTCACTACTTTTGACACTTATAATAGCTTTAAAAATTATTATTAAGATATCTTGGAGGCGAACCACAAATTTGAGTAAAATGAAAAAAAAAAGAGAGAGAGAGAACTTAGTTATGGACTATATGCACATGCTTACAACTTACAAATGCACTTATGTGTTAAAAATAACATATTTGGCCATCACTTTCTGCTTCATTTCTCTTGTAGGGAGCTGTCCTGTGGTGACATCAATGGGGATCTGCACAGCTACCATCAGGTTTTTTGCCGCCCCAAGCGAAAAAAAAGTCAGGAGTGCCGTCCCTTGAAAAGGGCCGTCCCAAGCACATGCTTGGAACACTGGTGCCTGGAGCCGGCCCTGGCTACCATCACCTGTGCAGAGCTCATTGCAGAACCCCTTCTTATCTCATGTTGATTTTAAATTTCATGTGGCAGGGATCTGTTGTTCTATTTGTCTGTAAAGTGCCTCCATATCTGCACTATAGCATTGTGTACATAATATTAAAATTATATGTGTTATGGTAGTGCCTGAGGGCCTCAACAAAGATCAGATCATTGCACTAGGTCTTGTGTAAACACATCGAGATAGAGCTGTCTCTTACTAAGAGCTGACAGTCTAAATAATCAAGACAGACAAAGTGTGGTAGGTGAAGCACAGGCACAAAGAGCTGAAGCGATTGGCCCAAGGTCAAACAGCAGGTCAGTGACAGCCAGGAATAGAGCCCAGGTCCCCACTGGACCATATTGTCTCTAGTAAAACTGCTGTGTTCAAAATGCTGTTTCCAATGCAATAATTGAGAATATCAATTCACAACCCCTTAAAATAGCATAGAGAGTAAAATTTAAAGTTCTATCCAGCAGAAAACATTCAAGATCTTCTGCAGCCCAACAGACTGTGATAAGTCTCAGAGAGTGACTGTACAACAAACTGATTAAATCAGGGACAGGCTGGTCTGCTAAGTGGGGTTGCTAAATAAAAAAACCCTTCATGTCTCACCAGGAATTGTGGCGCAACTCTAAGCAGAGGAGTACTCATATGAAGACACTCCCTCCTTCTTGCACTTGGCAGCTTTGAGTGTAAGGCCAGGTTCTTACAGCCCTAAGTCTGGATGCATCCCAGATTGCAGGTACAAAAGATAGATTGGTCTTGGATAATTATTAGTTGTTGGGGTTTTTTAAAATTACCTATTATGAGGAGGTCCTTCGATCCCCCTATTGTTGCATGAAATCACCTCAGGAGGAAATTTGTAACCCAACATACTCAATATCATCTCTCAGCATCTAGGTGGGATGACTGTGCTCTGAGGTAACAAGTATGACTCTCTCAGTCCAAGCAGAAGCTTCTTCAAAACCAAAATCTCCCCCTACTGAGCTTTGGCATGAGGGGATGATTCAGAACTGTACCCAGGCCCAGAATGAATCTTAATGCCAGTCCTGCTTCAGAACCTCAGATCTTAAAAACTCAGAGATTTTTGGGAAGGGTTGAAAGACAGCAATAGATCCTAATTTTATAGTGCAGTCCCTACTCCTAAAGACGGGTATTTTTCGTTTGCAGCGGAAAGTTGGCCAAAATTGCATTTTATTTTATTTATTTAGTTGATCTTATTTGATTCACATTCTGATACCGATAGCAGCAATTAAATCAGACTGGAAATGCAGTAAAAACCCCACAATGACTGTTCTGTGCATCCCAGATCCGACACACGAGGGACCCTACTCGCTGCTCTTTTCAGGTCTGACCTCATCAATGGCTCATCACATTAACAAAGACAGACACTCTTCTATATCACTTAGCAGATTAAATATATTAATGCTGACAAACTTTTTATTAAAAGTCCTTATAAGTTTAATAGTTATGTAAACTAAGTAATGAGTAAAATGATCAAAGTGACTTCAATGGGACCTAAGCATGCTTTAAAGTAAGCGTGTGCTTAAGTTCTTTGCTGAATAAGGATAAAATGTTGAATCAGAGCCTAAGTGAAGGAAATGCTCTTCCATTATAAATGTTTACAGCTGGTGTTTGGTGCCTCAGGCAAAATGGGTTTGGTGATGTCAGTCCAATTCCTTTTGTGCTTATATCCCAAAAAACACCACTCATATTGGCACTTATGGCATTCTTGTTGGCAGTCTCAGCAGAGTAGCCAAGGGCTGAATAGTCTTGGGGCTGGGCAGAGGTTGAGAAACAATGGAGAAATGTGCATTGACACTGCATGTACTGTGACTACTCTGTAGAGGAATACAGAAGTCTAGTTTTTCTTCAAGTACTGGGAGGGATAGCTCAGTGGTTTGTGCATTGGCCTGCTAAACCCAGGGTTGTGAGTTCAATCCTTGAGGGGGGCCATTTGGAGATTTAGTTGGGGATTGGTTCTGCTTTGAGCAGGGGGTTGGACTAGATGACTTTCTGAGGTCCCTTCCAATTCTATGATTCTACTTGCTCATAACAATTCCATCCTAGGTGCGCCCATGTACATGGTTGTCAGAGATTTTTGCCTTAGCAGTATCCATAGGGCTGGCAGTGGTGCCCCCTTGAGTGTCATGCCCATACGTTGGTATATGAGGCAGCACCGGCCTTACGCCCTCTCAGTTCCTTCTTACCACCTGTGGTGGTTAGCTGGAGTGCCTTTCCTTGCACTGCAAGGGCTAGTGGTTTCATCTCTACTGACTTCAAGCCTTAGAGCCTTGTAAATAGTTTGTTTATAGTAGTTAGTGTTAAGTAGTTGTTAAGTGTAGTTAGTAGTTAGAAGCTAGAGTCCCGGTGGGGACTTTGCCCCAGGTGGGGCATGCCCCGGTCTCCCGGGTTTAAGCCCTGCGCAGCCAGTAACAGGCCTATGCCTGCAAGTGACTCACACAGCAGCTGCCTCAAGGGCTTAGGGGGAATCACACATGAAGGACAAGTGCCGTATTTGTAATAACTTTTGGCCCAGGACTCAGAGGGAGTGGGCTATTCATTTGCAGGCTCTCCTCATGGAGTGTGCCCTTTGTCCGGCTTCCGAGCCATCCTGCCAAGACTCGCCGAGTACCTTGGCCTCAATGCGCCCCCAGCATCAGGCTCCACCCAGCACCGCTCCCCATTGCTGGTGCGCAAGAAGAAAGCAAAGAAGCATGGCTCCCCGGCACCAGGCAAGAAGGGCCATAGGAAGGGACCCAGTTTGGGCTGCCCAGCCACTCCAGAGCCAGGCATCCGTGCCTCCCCGGTCGGGCCCTTAGCCCCTCAAAAGGTCCACCACTGACTCCCGGGAGTGGTATGGGACCCAAACCCCTGACGGCACCAAAGCCTTCCCAAGCTCCCCTGGTGCCGAGAGAGCAGAAGCCTCCACCTGTGATGCCAACACAGCATGTGCCGCAGGAAATAGTAAAGGCTCCCTACAAGGGCAAGCCAGCCGCTAAGACTCTCAGAGGGCAGTGGAGCGCCACTGATTCCCTGAGACAAGACAATGCTCTCCACCTCCGCACTGCAGATGGCCAGAGGTGCAGCCCAGACCCTCTGGGGCTTGCCCACAGGCACCAGCACCGCGATCACGGTCCCTGCCATCTCGATGCAGATCACCTAGAGGGAGGTGCTGGTCTGCATACTACCGGCACCATTTGCCCTCTTGCCCGTTGTTCTCTTGGCGCAGATCTCAGTCACCTGCCCTGTGGGAGTGCTCCCCATCATGTCTCCGGCCCCCCTGGCACCAACACCAGTCTCCTCGATACCAGCACCAATCCTCTCGCTCCGGGGACCGTGATCTCTGAAAGGGGATTCCTCCGGCATGGGAGGGCAGTTCAGCCCCTCGCCTAGACTGCACCGGTGCGATTAGGCACCCGAGGCTGCATTGACATCGACAGCGCTGCATGGCCAGTGGCCAGTGCAGTGGCCTTATTGGAGCACATGGAGCGTGTCGGTCATGGCAATGCCCCCTTCACACTGCTCATATGCTGCCACCTCGGAGCAACAGCTGGCGGCACCGGGCTTGGTGCATGAAACCTGCTTGGAGGCCCACCCCGATGATGCCCCTGAGCCTTCCTCAGCAGTTCAGTCGTCATCCTCATCCCCAGACGAGGCAGTCGTGGGACCCTTGAGGGCCAGCCCGCTGGATGATTTTAAGGAACACCAGGCTCTGCTTCGATGGGTGGCTGAGAACTTGGGCCTAGAGGTGGAGGAGATGGCCAAGCAGGTGGACATCTTGTTTAATGTCCTCTTGGCCTCTCCCCCAGCACGTATTGCACTACCAGTGCATGACAGGGTCCTGAAAATTCGCAAGGCCCTCTAGCAACCCCCTTGTCCATCCCTCCCATTTCCAAAAGGGCCAACATCAAATACTTTGTCCCGGCCAAAGGGTTCGAGTATCTTTATACCCACCCACCTCTGGTCTTAAAAAGGACAACCAGGGGCACACTAGTTCAACTCCCAAAAATAAAGAGACCAAAAGACTCGACCTTTCTGAGAGAAAAATTTATTCAACAGCTAACCTGTAATTCTGGGTGGCGAAACATCAGGCCCTCTTGGGCAGTACAATTTTAATTTAAGGGACTCCCTCCGTAAGTTCAAGGAGTTCCTCCCTCAGGGTCTGGCCCACAAATTTGGCACCCTGGTGGAGGAGGGCACTGCAGCGGCTAGGTGCTCCCTCCAGATGGCATGGGACACAGCAGACTTGGTTACATCAGTGGCGTTCATGAGGCACAGCTCCTGGCTTCAGACTGCCGGCCTGTCCCAGGAGATGGAGACTTCTATCCAGGACCTCTCATTCGATGGGAACAGTCTATTTTCAGAGCAGACTGATGCGAGACTGCATGGGTTAAAGGACGCTTGGGCCACCCTTCGCTCTCTGGGCATGCACATGCTGCAGTCTGCTCAATAGCAGTTCTGGCCGCCCCCGCTGCCAAGGCTGTGGCAGCCTGGTCAAGGGCCTGCAAGGAGAAGGGATAGAGACACAAGCTTTAGTCATTGCCGCCCTTCCTCTTCCCGCTCACCCGCACAGTCCGGCCTGGCAAAGCATCCCGGGGACCAGAAGCGCTCACTTTGAAGGTGCGCTCGAGAGCGATGCCACAGTCAATTCCCCAGATCCACCTTGTTCTTTCCTCGACCTTCTTTGTCCCTACTGTTCAGCCTGGTCATGGGTCACCTCAGACCGCTGGGTGCTGGACAGTATCTCAGGGCTATCCCCTGCAATTTTCGGCCGTCCCTCTCTCCCACCCCTCCTCTTCCTGATCCCTCTTCAGGGACCCTTCTCACGAGCAACTCCTCATCCAAGAGGTCAAGAACCTCCTGCTCCATGAAGGGAAAAGGGTTCTATTCCCACTACTTCCTAATCCTGAAAGCAAAACGGGGCTTCAGACCCATTCTGGACCTACATCGCCTCAACAAATCTCTCAGAAAGTTGAAGTTTTGCATGGTCTCCCTAGCCTTCATCATTCCCTCCCTGGATTCAGGAGACTGGTACGCCACCCTCAACTTGAAGGATGCCTTATTTTCATATTTCCGTATTCCAAGGTCACAGACGTTTCCTCCATTTCATAGTGGGTGGACGCCATTTTCAATTTACGGTGCTGCCCTTTGGCCTTTCATCAGCCCCAAGGGTGTTCACAAAATGTATGGCGCCAGTGGCTGCTTACCTGAGATGTCGAGGGGTCCAGGCCTTCCCGTATCTCGACGACTGGCTCATCAAGGGCAGGTCTCAGGAGCAAGTGCAAGTGAGCCTCAATCAGTGCGTTCCACCTGCCGCAACCTGGGCCTATTAATAAACAAGAAAAAAATCCACTTTAATGGTAGTCCAGTGAATAGAGTTCGTTGAGGCGGTTCACGACTCCACGTGAGCCAAAGCCTTTCTTCCTGATCAACCAATCAGTCACATTAAGGCTCAATACTGCTGTTTCTGCCAGAGGAAAAATGTAATTTGGCTTAATTTCCAAATTCCAACAAAAATATGTATTGATGCTGCAATGCAAATGAATTATATTTCTATTTTTATCTGAGACCTTCCTAGCATGTACTGATGCAATAATTCAATAATTTTCTTACAACTTCCAATAAATTTTCCCCATTTGGATCCCTGCTTAGCCCAATAAATCAAACCTAGTAGAGGCATGACTATAAAAGGGATACCGCGCTAAGGGTAGTTCACGTAATCTGTGCCTATTAATTGTATCAGAGACCACCTTTTGTTTGTGCTCCCATTATAAATCCATTTTGAAAGGGCAGTTTGTCTTTAATGGGTTAACTGATGCCACATTAATAGAGAAGCTATAACATGACAAGCAAATATAGTTTAATGCATCCTACTTTGAATTCAGAGTTCATATGTATTCCAGACAAAAGGCCAAACAAATTTACAACACTTCATGCATTTCTATAGAGGAACATTTTTACTGAAGGATATGTAAATATTGCACTAATCAGAGGTTCTGGAATTCCAAATGCCACAAAAGGTTATGACCTGAAGCCCTGCTAATAGATGACTGAGGGCGTAGACTAAGTAGTTCTGAATGACAGCAACCACAGGGTGTTTTGCATGAAAAGTAACCTCTAATAAATGACCTCTGCTTTTTTCTTTTCAAATCTATGACAGTAATGAATATGAAAGGGGGAGCGGTGTACACATCAAGTGTTATTTACACCTAAACAGAGCAAAAATGGAGTGTAGTGTACAGTATGTACTGGCTTCAATTCAAATATAAAACAGTGGGTTCTTTTTAATATTTCAGCAAATACTTCACTATTCACCCATAGGAAAAAAACAGGATGAAATAGTAAATACTCCTATACAAAGGTAAAGCTATTAAAATCAACACTTGTTGGGTTACAGGGTCTGGATGAAACCTCTTGGAATGCTGAACGAAGCTTTCATGTTAAGCTAAGTTGTGATCTTTAGCTAGGTAGAGGGTTGTGTCTTCTGTGGGGGATGAGCAAAATGAGGATGTCCTTTGTAAAGTGCTTTGAGATCGGCTGATGAAAAGTGGTATATAAGAGCTAGGTTTTATTATTATTATTTTATTTCAAAGCATAGATTCTCTGCTAGTAGATGATATTTCCACTTGGGCATTTGTAGAAAAGGATCCCGGACATTCTACCAAAATCCAACCAGAGACAGAGCTGGGCTCTTGAATGAATATTGCAATTTTAACAATTCTGTCCTAGTGATCTGCAAATCTTTATTTCATACCTTGTCAGAGAAATTAGAGATGGAAAAGAGCAATTATCAGTGGTCATCTTGTCCATCTTCCTGCCAGTGCAGCTGCAGTTATATTCCCCAGTGCTTTGTTTAGCCTAGTTTTACTTGAAATGATTTGCAGTATGTCTGCCACTACTTCTATCTCCTTTCCTCCTATGCTTCCACTGCACCTAGGAAGGGCAGGACACTGAAAGGCCAAGCAGGGAGGTGCTATATATCCTGTGCAGTGCAGAACTCTGCTGTGTAGTGCATCTCGCTGTAGCTGCTGGAAGGCGGGGTGGAGTGGCCTAAGGACACTGGGGGAGATGGAATTTTACCACTTAAAAGCTAGTTAGGAGCCTACGGGTGCAGATAGGCTCCTAATGGGATTTTCAAAAAGGCCTAGGTGCCTGACTCCAATTGATTTAAAATCGGCTCCACAGGCCTAGACAAAGCCACCAATGTACACGGAATGCCCCAAGCTGCAACTACAGCCCTTGGGCATTAATCATGGCAGCAGATTACTGGGCTATGCGGCTTGCCTCCAAAACCATCTTAAATCTCTTGTGTGAAGCTTGCTTGCTTGGGATTTGATCACGTAAGAGTATATGGATGCAGCATTTGGTCCACTGGGAGACCCTTCCACAGTCTAATAGACTTCACAGTTCAGGAATTTTTTCTGCTATTCAGCCTAATTCTTTCTTTGCTTAATTCCATCCCATTACTATTTAGTTAGTTAATTTTATACAGATGTTTTATTTGTAAAAGGCACTTATGTTTACTCAGGCATTACTACCATTGTCTTCAGTGGCAATTTTACCTGAGTAAGGAGTCCAAAATCAGGCCTTAAAATGCATTCCTCATAAAATGTATAGAACTATTCTGTATTTACATGTTTATATAATGCTCAATCCATCAGGTAAAACTTTTGTTGCCTTAAACCAACCTGCAAGGGTGTGCTCTGTGCATGTGGGGACTGGATGGCCCAAAGAGAGAGGCCGAGAGACATCTTTTTATCATATGTATCATTTTTTAATACCACACTCATTAGCATGGCATCTGAGCTCCTATTATATATATGGAGCCTTTCATATTTAGGTATTGGTGCAAACCCAGACCAGATCAGTAGAGACTGGAAACCCCTCATTATTTTCTGAAGAGTTTGCGTTAACGGAATCACTGGGTGATCTCATTGCAATTTTTAGTAAGTACTCAGGTGTTAGGGAGGTTGGAGAGAAGGCAAAGCCCTTTTATTAACTGCTCAGGACAACTAGTTAGGTTTCCAGAAATATCTAGTTCAAATGGAGTATGCTCAGGGAGTAAACACAGCTTTTATTATAGTCACTCCCATACTAACTCTGCATGATCTCATGAGTGAGGTCACTCTCTTCCTAGTAAGTGCATGGTGCTGTTTGCATCCCAGTTTTTTAGCTCCTTCAATAACTAATTCTTTGTCAGGTTGACATGTTAGCTTCGAAGTAAAATCAAAAGTATCAAAGTCATTGAAATGGTCACTTATTTCGGCCTCACATATCTGGCTGATTTTTTCAGGACTTGTGTCACAGCCTCATAGTTGTCTCACTGTTGCCGTGTGCTCCACCTGTCTCTCTGTTGTTTTCTTTTGTTGTCTTTTGACTTATACTTAGATTGTAAGGTCTTCTGGGCGGGGACTCTTTTTTGGTTATATGTATGTGCAAGGGGGTCCTGATCCCTGAGGGGGGCTTCTAGACACTACTGCTTTGAACCAAATTTTCTCAAATCCAACCATTTATTTTTGCTTTCCTTTTCTTTCTCTTCTCCCTGTGTGGTCATCGTATGAATGCAACTAAAATTAACTTCCCAATGATGTGGAATACAAATACCTGCACTTTTGAAAGAGTATAGGTCTTATTTTCCACCCCCTTCCACCAATGTGACTCCAATGACTTACTTTTGTTTTACACTAGTTTGACAGGAGAATCAGGTCATTTAATTTTTAACTTCTCCTTTCTGGAACATTCCTTCTGTTGCCAAAAGTTGTGGGTGCAGAATGAAACTCTTAACAGTCAGCTCTACCTGGCCCTGGCTTTACTGCAGGACCCTGAGGGAGAGCGTCTTTTATGGTGTAGAAAAAGAAGCAATTAACAGTTTTACTATCCATTTAATCCTCTCAGTTTTTACAGCAAAGAGAGTTGTCATCATTTTAGGATTATTTTACTTGTATCCATTTTGTTCCACTATCTTTAAAAGCTCATTTCCCATTTAGTACTACTTGGGTTCTGCCCTTTTCAATCCCTCAAGTATCATGGAGAAAATGAATGTAGTGGCCAACAAAATGAGCAAAAAGAGAAAGAAAATGACACTCATCTTTACTAAAGCTCAACAACTGTGTCATAATGTCAGCCTCTTCTTGCACTTAGGGAAAGTGAAAACACCACAGCCAAGTCTGCTGTTTCCCCATTTATAATGATGTCTTTACTTTTGGCAGACCCACTGGCCCAACGTTTCCTCATGGTTTCACCGGCTCATCTCCATTGATACCCATGGAGTTAAATCAGTGTAAGGATGTGATCCAAATCCCTTTGAAGTCAATGGAAGGAATCCCATTGACTTTAGTGGGATTTCAATGAAGGTAATTTGGCACATTATATTAGCACCTAGCTACTACAGAAGTGAATATTTTCAGTGATTCTTTACCATTGTCATAATACATTAACTCCTTAGTCCTTCAAAAACTTCTGTGAGGTAGGTAACTAAGTTGTAGTACCTATGTTACAGGAGATTAAATGAAGTACAGAGGTTGTGACTTGTGCAAGGTTTTAGAGGGAGTTAATAACACAGCCTGGATTAGGATGCAGACACTTCTGGTTCCCAGTCTTGTGATCAGATCACTAAACAGCACCCCCTCTAATCATTTGTATATATTTAAATTTCCTTTGAAATCCAGTGTGGGAAATGGTCAGCAAGTGAAAGAGAAAGATCTGGGGGAGTAGGAGTGTGTATGTGTGGAATTTGGAGTGTGGGAAAGAATGAGAAGATGGAGGTTATGGGAAGAAACACAGGAAAAAGGAAACGAGGTTAAAATTGAGGGGTATGGCAAATATGTGACAGAAGAGAAATAGAGGGGAAGGAAAGAGACTGAAAGAATAGGGATAGAAGGGGAAAATGTAAAACAGGAAAAGAGAAGACTCTCAAGGACTGGCAGAGATGGAGAGACAGCCTGAACAAGTAATCTGCTAATGAAAAATTGAAAGGAGGGGGAAGGGCAGGGTCAGAGTGAGGATTAGGAAGTAAATATATGTAAATTAGTCTAGAATAGCAAAATCCTGGTCTTTCCTGGGATGTTCCCTCATTTCAATTTTCCTTCCTATATTTAATAAAATTGTCTCCCTTGGCTCCTCAGCAATATTTGCATGTAGTTGCCCCTATGAACATATCAGCTGTTGAAAGTTCATCAAGGGATGAGTTAATTACAATTAGACAACTATAGCTAGGGTAACAGCCCAATCTGGAAGAATGAGTGTGAAGTCAGTAGTCTGAGTTCTAATCTCAGCTGTGGCTGTGACTCTCTGGATGGCTTTAGATAAATAACCTAGGGTCAGATTTTCAAAGGTATTTAAATGCCTAAAGATGCAGATGGGTGTCTAGTGGGATTTTCAAAAGCCCATAGAAAGTCCCACTAGACATTTACAGTACTTGCATCTTTAAGTCCATACAGTCTTAACCTTTTTGACTGAGTTGTCTCAAAATAGGGCCAATAATCCTTACCCTACCTACCTGACAGGGTAGTTGGGAGGATTAATTAATGTCTCTAGGGAATGTGTAAACCACTGTGCAACTTGTGATGATTGTTACTAACTTTCATGACAACCTCGCAAACTCAGAGTTTCTTCTTTTCACTAAAAAGGAGTAAAATTCTTGGAATATGAGGTTTTGGTTTATGGTTTCTCAAACCTAGTGTAAATCCATAAGACTTTTCTTGCTTATATATGTTGGTACTGGGTAAATAATGCAAAATATGTTTTGTGAGTGTTCAGTCCAATTTTTAATGGAATTAGCTTCAGCTGCATTAGTGTCACTTTGATGCTTGCTTTCTGTGAACATTTGTGTGATGGAATTTTACTGGCACAAGTGCTGTTGGAAAGCAGATTTGAAGCTTGCACAGGAAAGCACTCGTATTCCTGGAAAGCAAATCTTACTTTTGTTCTAGTGCAGTTTTTGGATAAGAAACATTATTATAAAGAATCACACTTGTGAAATCATGGAACAAAAACAATACCATGTGGCTTATGTTACGACCAATCACAACTAAGCAACACATCTGGAATTTAAAATTTGCAATAGCAAAGCCATCCTGATCTTTTCATAGACATTCAACTGTCCAAAAATGGTTGAAATCACCGACAGCTACATTGTGGCCTCAGCCTAAAGTGGCTGTGCATCCCTCTGCATGATCTCATAGGACCTACCTGGAATGCAAATTCAAAGATAGGCACAACAATATACAGATGTTTGCCCACCCAAACTTTTCTTTTCTAAGGGCCTGATCCAAAGTCTGTTGAAATTTTCCATTACTTAGGTGAGCTTTGGGTCAGGGTTTCAATGAGTCCTAACCTGTCCCCATTGAAGTCAGTGGCAAAATTCTAACTGACTTCAACAGAAGTCCAGCAGACTCCCCATTTCCAGGCACCCCTTTGTGGTCAGAAGTGTTGCCACAGGGCCCTTCCTCTGCTCCTTCTCTTCGGGGACCCTTGAGAGGGCCATATAGCCTCTCTCAGGGCTATCAGCAGCCCTCTCCTGAAACTGAGTCAGTAGCCCAACATCATTCAAAATAGTCTCCAGTGTCCCAAACACAAAGTCCCTCATAGTAATCCCAGGTTCATATCCATCTCCAATGCTCCTGTTGTCAGGAGTGAATCATAGAATATCAGGGTTGGAAGGGACCTCAGGAGGTCATCTAGTCCAACCCCCTGTGCAAAGCAGGACCAATTCCCAGACAGATTTTTTTACCCCAGTTCTCTAAATGGCCCTCTTAAGGGCTGAACTCACAACCCTGGGTTCCGCAGGCCAATGCTCAAACCACTGAGCTATCTCTCCCCCCCACAGAGACTGTATTCTGCTCAGCAGAAGCCTAGCCTTCTGGCTCAGGCCTCCTTCCTCTGTTCACATGTGCCCAGGGGCGGCTCCAGGCACCAGCGCAGCAAGCGCGTGCCTGGGGCGGCAAGCCGCGGGGGGCGGCCTGCCGGTCGCTGTGAGGGCAGCTGTCAGGCTGCCTTCGGCGGCATGCCTGCGAGAGGTCCGCCGGTCCCGCAGCTTCGGCGATAATTCGGCGGCGGGGACGCTGAAGGCGTGGCAGCGGCGGACCTCCCACAGGCATCCCACCGAAAGCCGCTTGACTGCCGTGATTGGGGCGGCAAAAACCATAGAGCCGCCCCTGCATGTGCCCTATTCTGAGAACGAAGGTGGCGTATACACTACCCTTCTTCTGAAAGCTTTTCCCGATTGGCTGGGGGAGAGGGGAGCCCTGCACCATTCTATACTACATGGATCCGAATCCCAGGCCCTTAAAGTGACAGTGTCCTGGGATCTTTCCATTGAACTTCTAACTCTGTAGCATCACCTCCTCTCTTCCAAACACACTTAGGAAAAGTAAGGCTCTTCACCAAAGGCTCTTAAGCAAAGTAAGCAGTCATGGGATAAGAAGGAAGGTACTTTCATGGGCCAGTAACTTATTAAAAGACAGGAAATAAAGGATAGGAATAAATGGGCAGTTTTCAGAGTGGAAAAAGGTAAATAGAAGTGTCCCCCAGGGATCTGCATTGATAGATTCATAAAAGAGCTGGAAAAAGGGGTAAGCAGTGAGGTGGCAAAGGTTTCAGTGATACAAAATTACTCAAGATAGTTAAGTCCAAAGCAGACTGAGAAGAGTTACAAAGGGATCTCATAAAACTGGGTGAATGGACAACAAAATGGCAGATGAAATTCAATGTTTATAAATGCAAAGTAATGTACATTGGAAAACATAATCCCCCATAGATACAAAACAATGGTGTCTAAATTAGCTGTTACCACTGAAGAAAGAGATCTTGAAGTCATCGTGGATAGTTCTCCGAAAACATCTGCTTAATGTGCACCGGAAGTCAAAAAAGCGAACAGAATGTTAGGAACTATTAGGAAAATGATAGGTAAGACAGAAAATATCATAATGCCACTATATAGATCCATGGTACACCCACATCTGGAATACTGTATGCAGTTCTGGTCGCCCCATCTCAAAAAAGGCATATTAGAAATGGAAAAGGTACAAAGAAGGGCAACAAAAATGATTACGGATATGGAACAGTCTCCATATGAGGGGAAATTAAAAAGACTGGGACTTTTCATCTTAGAAAAGAGACAACTAAGAGGGGACATGATAGAGGTCTATAAAATCATGAATTGTGTGGAGAAAGTGACTAGGGAAGTGTTATTTACCCTTTCTCATAACACAAAAAGCAGGGGTCACCCAATGAAATTAATAGGCAGCAGGTTTCTTCCTACAATGCATGTGGAACTTGTTTCCAAGGGATGTTGTGAAGGCTATAACTGGATTTAAAAAAGAATTAGGTAAATTCATAGAGGTTAGGTCCATCAATAGCTATTAGCCAAGATGGTCAAAGATGCAACCCCATGCCCTAGGTGTCCGTAGGCCTCTTTCTGACAGATGCTGGGAATGGGTGACAGGGAATGGATCACTCAGTAAATTGCCCTGTTCTGTTCATTCCCTTCTGAAGCATCTGGCACTGGCCACTGTTGGAAGACAGGATACTGGGCTAGATGGACCATTGGTCTGACCCAGTATGGCCATTTTTATGATTTATGTTCCAGTTTCAGCTGGTATCTGAACCTGTGCTCAAACCAGCACCCCTGGAATGGACTGTTCTTATCCTCCTCCCCCTTACGGTTAGTGGGCCAGTACACCCTGTTATAGGGAGCAAGATATATGCTTGTAATGTGAAAACCTAGCAACACATTAAAAAAATAATCATCAAACAACTCTCTCTCTCCTTTAGTAGGAAAAAAATAATGCTATTCCACTAACTTTTATTATTTCATATGTATTCACATAGTTGTTACCTAGTTGCCATTTATTGTAGAGTGTCCATTCTTGCATGTGGTACCCCTGTGGTACATTGCCAGTGTTTCTGGTTGCAGCAGAGGGAAGACCCATAAGGTCACCTTTTGTTCAAGTGAGGTGTCAGAATCCCTTTACATGTTTTTTTGTTTTTTAAAGTTCTATAGTCATACTTGGTGGTAAATTTCTTGGTAGATGAACTGTCTTGTGTGTATTTTCACTCTGGTTTGCAACATAAAGACTATAAGACCATTAGCTGAAGACATTTTGAAATAGTTTTTATTCCTTGAAGTGGTTAATATTCTCTATAGTACTGATAAATCTCTTTTTGAAATGTGGCTTACAAAATAGGCCCATGGTCCTTTCTTTGTTATTGTATGTTTCTTTGACTTTACACTTACAATGAGGGCATTTAAAACAGGAATCTTTTGGCAGGAAAGGTTATGGCATCATAAACGGGTATCCATGTGTGGTACCGAGTGGCATTTTTACACATATACTAGTTAAAATTAAAAGCCTGGGGCCAAGATTTTCAGAAGTGGCTAGTGATTCTGAGTGCTTCAGTTTTTGGGTGTGCAACTTGAGATTCCTCAAAGAGGCCTGATTTTTAGAAAGTGCTGAGCACCTGCCCTCTGATAACTAATCCCCTTTAAGCTGTGTCCAGCTGGACACCCCAAAACAGAGGCACCCACAGTCACTAGATTGCCTTTGAAAACTGAATATCCAGAGAGAGGTGCTAATGGTGTGAAGTGAATGGAAGGGGGAATGGCAGTTCTGAACTCTACATGCTTACCCACTAAACCAACAGATTGCCAAAAAGTAATCTGCCAAGGTATTAACATTGCTCCAAGCAGCATCAATGCTGCTCCATGCTTCCTACTGTCTCCTCCTTGTGGGACATAAGGTACACTACGAGCAGGTGGGAGTAAACAACTCATGAGAGAATGGGGCAGGGGAAGAACAAGGAACTGTGTGAAGTGATTGCCTGGGAATGACACCCCTATGGA
This sequence comes from Terrapene triunguis, assembly GCF_002925995.2. NCBI lineage: Eukaryota > Metazoa > Chordata > Testudines > Emydidae > Terrapene > Terrapene triunguis. Next base: position 16,000,470 of record NW_020664409.1, read on the forward strand.
AAAGTCCTGAAGAATTTTACAGACAATAACATTTTCTACATGTTTTGGAGCATGCTGTGGAATTCAGTAGAAAAGTTGTATCCCTACGATAGAACTCCATAGGATAGTTAGAAAACAAAAGCTTTAGAAAGGATACTAATTGCTACTAAATGCTAAAGGTTTTTAGAGTCAGTTTTAGAGAAACCTATTGGTTGAATTCCTCTTAAATTTTATATGATCTTGACATAAGGCAAGGTTCCATTCTCACCCCATTCTCAACAGGTCAAACTTTTGACAGGAAAATGAGAAGGAATCTCAAGTTTGTGGGTGGGTGGGTGGGGAGGGGGCTGGTGTAAAATGAACATTTGGGATCAAGGTGATAATGAGGCAAATGGCTAATTGATAAATAATATGTTGACCGTATTGCTAACCTCAAGCAGGGAAAAATCATGATTCAGGTCCCCCTAAAAATCTTGAGATTGGCTTAAAATCATGAGGTTTTTTTTAGAATAGCAAAATTTGGGTTCTTTATATTTGCATTCTGTTTTTGTTACTCTCCAGCATTCACGTTTTCAAGCTGTACTCTGCAACTATGAAGGCTAGAAATGTACTCTTTTAAAAAAAGAGCTGAGATTCTCATGTAATAATATGACTAAGAGCTGGGATTTAAGACTCAGGATAAAATCATGAAAGTTAGCAACGGTGGATGGAAAATGATTAATTAGGAGGAGTTAATAGAACACAGTCTTCTTTCCTTAGAAAATATCTTTGGAGAAAGTTTTCTGGTGATTATTTTACAAAGGGGTATTCACATTCACAAAAGGTATTCACATTGCAGATCCAAACTTCCTGCGGCTCTTCTGCAGTCACTGTATAAATTCAGTCCCCTTTCATACATAGCCGACATCCCATGTCAGAACTTGAGCTGCCTATAGTCAAGCCTTTCTGAAACATTCATCCCACGTAGCTATCATAGTATCACTTACAAAATTGTCCCTAGTTCCTTCTGTCATTTACTCAGCTATGGCTAGTTGTTTTCATCATTAATCCTTGAGCTGGAACTGTGTGTGTGTGCAGGCTAGAATAGCAGAAACCACCTATTGTATTGAATTGTGTGGTGACTTTGTTATGCTGATAGCATTCCAGTAGAGAGTAGATGGAGTTCACCTACCCCAAAGCAAGGCCACCACCTAAGCTATGGCCTCACCTATCCTAATGTAATCACATTGGGGAAACTTTTCTTAGGGGGTGATGGTTTACCACAGAAGTCCTTTTCCGATATGAAGTAAATGAATAGATGGGAATAGTGGGTCCTCATATCTAAAGTTCAAAACAAAAAGGAAAAGTAGCATTTTGTTATCTTTTCCCTGACTCCTATATAGTTCAAACATGCCTTTTGATTTATACAAACAAAATTTTGCATTATTATTACTATGTACTTAAGACAACAGAGCTATTATGGTTTGAAAAGTGGCTAATGCTCAGTTAACTTTCAAATATGCGTATATTTTCTCTGGCTCTGTAGAATAGATCAGTTTACACAAATACGAACAATTATGAGTTTATATTTGTACATTGTGCGTTAGCCTGCCTCAAGTTAAAAACATTGAAAAGTTTTTAAAGTTCCTACATACATGCCTACTAATTAGATCACAACACTTCTGAAAGGATCATAATATGCATATTAAAAAGTTATTTAGTTTCAAGGGAGCTATTATAGTTTACTGGTAAATATGCACCAGTGCCTAGGGAAGAAATTAAACCATGAAAGTTAAGTAACCTTCAGGGACTGAGTAAAATTCAAAATATCAAGACGGTAAGGGTGAAAATCCAGTCAGACACGTTGTTACCCCCACTCTCATATGCCAAGGTTTCCAAAAGCATGTGTGATCTCACTTAATGCATTATATGTGCTGCTTGCAATTCTGTGGTACCACGGCATGTGTTAAAGACCGTGTCAGTCAAATTGGATTTTCAGCTATGAATTCCTTTTGAGTCTATGGATTTAAGTCAGAACTTAAATGTTACTTAAACAAAGGGATTTTTGTTTGTTTGGTGTGATTACTCACAAGATGCCAAAAATGCCAGTACCAAACTCAGGCAAAACTCTCATTGAGGTCAATAGGCTGCATAAGAGCCGAGTAGGGAATTCGTGGTTTTGTTCACTATAATTAAAGATGGGCCTAAACCAGGATTTTGAATCTCAATCCCTTTAAATTTCAGGAGTGTTCAGAGTTTAATCCCTACGCCTAAACTTGCTCCTCTAGTTTTGATTGTAGCTCAGATCCAGAATCAGAATCCGCTTATTTTCTGGTGCTGATTTGCCAAAATGTCACTAAAACCTCTCACAAGAGTTCAGTGACATAGATTCCAAGTCCGATGCCTAGTCTATCCCTAATTTAGGTCAGGATATTCTGAAGCATGTTTTCCTAGCTCTATGTCTCATCCAGCCAGAGCAGTGGAATGAATTACCCAGTGACTAGGTGAATTTGGGGCTCGGATGAGACTCAATCCAGACTGAGATAACGCTGGGGGAAACGGCCACAAGACTTGGTGGAACTAATCTTGGCAACCCTCATAGAGGAAATGTGAATTGTAAAACCATTTGTAAAACGTGCATAATTTGGAACTGTTATTAGATTCTGGACTGTTCCTAGACATCCTTGTAGCAGCTGTGACCAATGGTACTTTTTTCCATCTATGCCTGACAAGACAAGTGCAACTTATTCTTTCCAATGTAGACCTTGGCACAATTATCCATGCCTTTGTCACCTTGCGATTAGATTTCTGTAATGCACGCTATGGGGGCCAATACCTTGGAACCATTAGGAAGCCTAAGCTAGTGCAGAATGCTCTTTGTCACTTATTAAGTGGAGTTGCATGTTGGGAGGTCTGTACTGATTTTCAGTAAGCTTCCAGGTGGACTTCAAGGTGTTGGTTTTCACCTATACAGCCCCAAATGGCTTGGGGCCTGGTTATGTAACCGATAGCCTCTGTTCCTGTGATATATTTCCACAGTTGAGATCAGCGAAGGTGCTCAAGCTGGCATGCACTCAATATAAGTGAAAAGCAGTTGCTAGCATGTCATTCTTTGTGAGGGGTCCCTAGTTTTGTAACTTACTCCTCACATTGATCCACCACAGCCTGGATTTGTTAACTTTCCGAGAACATTGTCAGGCCTATCTTTTTCTTTCTCTGTGTTAAGGCTGATGAGGAAGGTGTGGATTGAGGGGGATATATTTATGGGTGGTTCTTTGTCTATGTTTATATTGCAATTTTTAATTTATGGTGTAGGCACTCAGAGCACTGGAGGGGCAGCAATAAATATATTTTAAAATTTTTGAATGAAATAAATAAACATGTTAATGGGGTGGTAGCAGCAGTATAGTTCAAGTTGAGACTTTTTACTAATCAATTTTTATGTGTTCTAAAATCAAACTAGAGCTTTGATCCTCTCCAAACTTCTGTCCCCAACTCAGGATTGACCTCAGTGTCTGCCCCTGCCCCTTTGGGGAAGCAATATTTTAAAAGTTATTCAGGGTGAAGATTGGATCTACAGTGTGGCTCAAATCAAGCTGATGAACTAGAAAAGGTCATTTGCATATATGTAGCAACATTGGTGCCCTTTTGAAAGCCAGAGTGTCTGCAGGCAGACTGATGCTAGAGTAACTGGGTGGCTCAGGTTGTAGTCATTAAACCCATACAGCACTCCTGCACTGTTAGGCCTGGTCTACACTACGGGATTAATTCGGATTTAGCAGCGTTAATCCGAATTAACCCTTCACCCGTCCACACTACAGAGCCAGTTAATTCGAATTAAAGGGCCCTTTAAATCGATTTCTGTACTCCACCTCGACGAACGGAGTAGAGCCTAAATCGATTTTGTTAATTCGAATTAGGGTTAGTGTGGCCGCACACCACCGAATTACTGTGGTTAAAAACCGAATTAAGGTGCTTAGTGTGGCCGCGCACAATCGAATTTATACAACCTGTTTCCCAAATTCGAATTATCTAAATTCGGATTAATCCTGTAGTGTAGACATACCCTTAGTTCAGTTCCTGCCTCTAGTAGCTTTCTGAAAATTTGTGTTCTGCAGCGGCTCCTTTTGGTAATTTAGCCCTGAGAGCTCACCTTCTGGTTTTAGTGCTGATATACTAAAATGCTGTAAAATCCAGATGCACACTCAGATTTTACTTAAAAAGAATTGTCAAGGAACGTACCATTAATTAAATGAAGGGAAGATGAAAGACCCTAGTAAGCATCAGCATTAAGGTAACATAACCATGCCTGATGCTCCTCACTTGTTTCCTGAACACTGGGACTGAGCAAGACCAAAGAAAAGCACGTAGCTGCAACTCTCATCAGTGACAGCATAATCAAAGGGGTTGAGAGCACTCTTCTAAGAGCTGATGTAAGGTCAACATTCACTGATGTGGTGTCAGAATAACTGCTGTGCAACAAAACCATAATTTATGTTTACCATGAAAAACAAACACAAAAAACAAATCTTAACTTTCTACGATAATTTGTCAAATCTCCACAATCCAAGGGTTCACACATGTCAGTTTTGCCCCTCAAAGTGCTATAGATCCTACTCTATAAAAGGGGGACAAAGGAAATGTTAAACACTAGTCTCCTGACCCTTTTTAAAACAGTCATAGTTAATAATTCCTCGTTCCCCGCAAACTGCCATAGACACACAGAGCAGGACACATTCTACAATTAATATTTTAAAGTGATATGCTAGCCCAAAAGACAGAATATTTAGGCCCTCTTAGAATGGATATCCTGATGCAGTCTGGGGCTCTACCCCCCCCCCCCCTCATATTTCTGTGTCACATTAGGAAATGAGTAGAACATGTTGGGGCTATTCGGTCAAGGGTTCCTCAGATACAGCCCCACCACTAAGGAGCTGATTTTAATATTCAAATTGCTCTAAAACCCATATACATAGTGAGATTTTCTTGCAAACTGATATTCCACAGTAAGGGCTGGGGTAAACATTTGGAGAATATCCCTTAAGGCCATTCACATCTCTCTGGGCTATTGTGCCAGGCTGTACTCATCTGCATAGAGTGTTCTGATTCATCTGAGACCATCCCATTGAGATGAATAAGCCACCTTATACCTCTGCTATCCTCCCATGCTGCAGAGGGTTGTGCAGAGCTCCTTTTACACTACCCCTGCAATGGAGTGTAGACTGGGGCTCCCCTTCGCTCATCCTTGCTGCCTCCAGCTGCTAGATATGCTCCTTATAGCCCCAAGGTTACCACCTTCCTTCCTTCCCAGGGCCCTCCAGCCCTGCTGGGACCATGTAAGGGCCAGAAGGAGGCCAGAGTTCATAGTTGAAGGGCACTGAGGTATTCCCATGAACCTTTCTTATGACCTCTTGCATGTGCCTCCCCCATCATGCCCCACTCCCTATCACCACTTCCTCAAAAAACAAAGAAAATTCACTGCCCTGAAACTTTACACATTTACACAGAGTTAAGGTTGACTATCAGTGTCTTATATCTTTCCAGAACACCAAATGTACCTATACCTAAACCTCTGAAAAACAGGAAATACAGAGCTAATGTATGCACCAGCCCTGCCCTGCAAACTTAACTCTGCCCTCTTTGAGCAGTGCTTTATCCCACCCATTGACAGACAACCTAGTGTTCTGTCCTTCTAGATCAGGGTTTCCCAACCTGTGGTATATGTACCCCTGGGGGTATGTGAGACATCTTGGGGGGGCGGTATGCAGGAGAAATTGTATAATGGCAGATTTTATTTATTATTTTATTTATTACATTTTTCATACGAGGAGAGCAGCAGGGTGGGGAGGGGCCTCATGAGGGAGAGGGGTGGAGGAGAGGAAGGACCCAGGGAGTGGCGGGTGGTGGGGGGCTCGCAGGGGAGGGAGGTGGAGGAGAGGAGGGACCTGGAAAGTGGTGGGGGCCTCTGGGGGTGGGTGACGGAGGGGAGGGGAGGAAGGACTCAGCCACGCAGCGGCGGGCGGAGGGGCCTCGGGGAAGGGTGGAACAGGGACAGGAAGAGGTGGAGCGCAGGCCCAGGCATCTGTTGGTGAGTCGACGGGAGTTGTGCCAGGGGAGGCGTCCCCTGGCCTATTATACCTGCCGCCTATGAGCACAGGTTCAGTTGCCCAGCAACTGTCCAATCTAACTGAGCTCAGAACTTAGGGTTTTTTTCTGGTTTTATACGTTGTACTATAACTACATCTGTACGTAACAGTGAAATATGGACAGATGGCTAAAGACAGATAGTGTTAAGAAGAACACACAAAGTATCAGTGATGAGAAGGTTAGGGGTACGTAGGAAGCTGGTAGATCTGGACGGGGGTACGCGGGCAGCTAGTAGATATAGAAGGGGGTATGCAATAAGAAAAGTTTGGAAACCTCTGTTCTAGATGATATGGAACACCGTGGGGGTACAGCACATCGGCACAGTAGCAGAAATTGTCAGATTGTGTCCTCAGCAAGAGAAAAGTTGCATTTAGGGCAGGATTAATGAACACCAGCTGGCTACATCTGGCCTGTATTGAACCACTTCACCTAATTTGCACAAACCACCCCAGAGTTGCCAGATGTTAGCACTCTTTGGCCCCTTTTGTAAGGATTCCCTCTGGAACATTGCCTGCACGCCCTTCTACCCTGTGGTGCACTTGTCATGTGTGCTACCAGACTGCTACAAATCCCCTCTGCAAGAATAAGCTATTGTGCTCCTTTACTTGAACGTGCACATAACTCAGCACAGAAATTGGGGATCTATGAGCCCTTTAGGTGAAGCTACACCTCTCCTTATACCACTGTGTGGGCTGCGGCAAACTAATCCCTGCGCTAGTCAATACCGCTTCTCCTAGCACAGTGAAGGGCAGTTGGCGTGCATGCAGATGAATGAGCGCATACAATTCTGTGCGACCCAACACACCACATAAAATGGCACATTTACTTAGTCATTCCTTGTGGCTGTTTATTATAGGGCAGCCTTGGCTGAAGTGTACATACAGTACATCACTAGTGGCCCTTGCCAACTCCAGAGGGCAGAGTTAAGATTGCAGGGTGGCGGTGGTAGATGCCTTAACTCTGCGTTTCCTGGTTTTCAAAGGTTTAAGTGTAGATGCATTCAGTGTTCTGGAAGGGTATGTAGCACTACTGGTCAAACTTAATTCTGTGTCGACAAAGCTTTTGGGCAGTGAATATTCCAATACATGTAGGTCACGATTCTCCACTGCATTATAGCTTGTCATTTTCACCTGTGCAAAGGAGGGGATTAAAATGCTACCATTGGTGTGAATGGAGAATTCTGAATTCACACCCACTTTGAGGAGCTGTTTAAAAGCTATCAAGCTGCAATACGATAGCTAATCAGGTCCACAGTGGTTACTAAGGGTAGATACTATGCTGAGACTGCTTTTAAAAGACGCATCAGTGCATAAATGCATATACATGTTTATAAACTTGTGCTTAACTCACCCTGGTGTGGGTGAAGAGGAGTTGGGTAACCGCCCCATGCTGTGCTGGAGAGATTTTATCTCTGGAGAGAGCAGGAGGCAGTATTGTAATGCCACCAAAAAAGGGCAGTTATAATTAATAGCTAAGTCTCCATAGATGTCCCATTATATTAGAAGAGGCACTCACCCTGGCTAGTCTCTCCATTTCTGGGCTGTGTTTGTTGGCAGAGCAGAGATTGTGAGTTGGTCCCCAATATTTTGGGCACCGGGGGCCTGCAGCCTGCATTCTGACAGAGGTTTCAGCACCTTCACCCCATTTTGGCATACAGGCTTTCTGTCAGAGGAAGCCCGCATCCTGGATTCCCCAGGCTATGAATCAAACACTATATTTGAAAAAATTGGGTTAGCATCAAAATAATTAAAAAACATTGAGGACAGACCCTGTGTAGGCCAAACCCACATGCACTGTAATTATTTCAGCCAAGTAAAAGATATCTCATCATTTTTGTCTAAATAAACCTATCTCCCCCTGAGCCTATATGACCCAGAAATGGCACAGGACAGAGTGTATTATTCTCCTCCAGCTATTTTCACCAGTTTTAATCAAAAGTCGGTTTCCATAAGAAATTAGGAGGAAAAGAGATGAATGTCCTTCTTTCCTTCCCTCAGTCCTCTAGCCCCACTGCCACTCTGATGGAGGGAAAATGTGTGTTGCTGCAAATCATTTTCTTCACTCTTCTCTTGCAGAGAAGTTTCTAAAATGGAAGATAACATCTCCCTCAGCTAAACTGAAATTTGTTTGAAAGAATAGTCTTTTTCCGACATTAACTTAACAGGTATCATTCTTGATTCAAAGAAAACAAGTGGTTTCCATTTCAAGGGCTTTTGGAGAGAGGGAGAAGCTGGCAATGCAGTGAATGGTGTGTTACAGCCAAGAAGGGGGGGAGGGTGTTGGGTGTGTGGGGGGGGAGTTAGAGCCATTTGCATTAGTAGAATCTGGCAGCAGTTATCAAAATCCCAGATGTCTCTTTGCTGATGTATGAGTAATGACACAGCTTGATGTTTATGGACAGCTTGTGCTCTCACAGAGAAGGTGTAAAGCAGGGCTGTCACTCTCTTCTACCACAAGATGTCACTAGCACTGCTTGGGTGCTGAATGTGTATTGACAACATGTCGCTGTTCATATTATTAGCAGGGTGCCTTTAATTTTTTTTCCTTTTTGTAGATGGCTGTGCAGCTTCTTTATTGATAGTGATGATGCAAGAAAAAAAGAGAGGATCTTGCTCTCTCTCTCTCTTTTTTTGGTCCAAGCATGTTTAAATCACTACTGGAGCTTTGAAGACAGGCTGTGTGACCTAATAAGGGTAGAAAAGGGGGAAAGATGGGGGTTAACAAACAGGCCTTGGTACGTGTGTATAGATGATCACAAGGATAACAGACCATACTCTCACAGTCTTGCATCGTGGTTAATAAACTTTATTCATGACCTTAATCCCAGTTTATTAACTTTAGAAATAACGAGTTGTGCAGTAATTGCAGGTGTTAAGGGAGCAGTGGGGATTTTTTTTCCTAGAGGGTATCAAATTCTGTGTTGTTATTATATATGCACTAAATCTCCATTAAAGAGCTCTCTGTAAATGTTTCAAGGCTATGCCAGATAGAAGGGTACTTCATCTTGGTTCCTGAGCATGATATCATCTATTTTAAACACTGTGCAATAACACCTGCCTTATTTATCTCTCTCAAAAAGTATGGTGGCTCAACAAGAGCTTTTTTTTTTTTTTTTTAAAGGAAAGCATAATGTACAATTTTGCGGCAGAGCAGATGTATCATTCATTAGTGGATTTGAGTTAAAACAAATACTTTGTACATAGGATTAGGCACTGCCATTCAGAAGGTGGCAAAATAAGGAAACCAGCTGCAGGTTAGAACCTCACTGAAGTAATCTGTTCTACTTCTCATTATTTCCCTTTCTTTATTATAAATCACACTCTTCTGAACCTGCAGGGTTTTCATTCACATTCACACCAAACTCATGTTTTAAAGTCCACCTTTAAATTGATTTCTCTGACAGAACAGACAACTTCTAAAAGTTGGCTACATGCTTATCTGCATATTGTGTCTTTGGCCTGGTCTACACTAACCCCCCCACTTTGGACTAAGGTACGCAAATTCAGCTACGTTAATAACGTAGCTGAATTCGAAGTACCTTAGTCCGAAGTTACCGCGGTCCAGACGCGGTAGGAAGGCTCCCCCGTCGATGCTGCGTACTCCGCTCGCCGAGCTGGAGTACCAGCGTCGACGGCGAGCACTTCCGGGATTGATCCGGGGCACTTCCGGGATCGATTTATCGCGTCTTAACCAGACGCGATAAATCGAACTCAGAAAACCGATTGCTTACATCCGGACCCGGATGTAAGTGAAGACGTACCCTTTCTGTGAAAGTACTCAGGAGGATATATACGTTTATACAATAGGTGTGAATGTTTTGAGAGATAAATGTGTCATAGTAACCTCAGTCCGTAGTGAAATAATGTACAAGAAATAAGTCAACGGTTGCTGAGGATGTTCAGCCCACTGAAGGAGATGCTCAGCTCATTGTTGGGTGCGGCCATTAGACTCCGATCCAAAGCCTATTGAAGTCAATGGAAAGACTCCCATTGACTTCAATGGGTTTTGGATTGGGCCTTTAGGGGCCAAATGTAAGAGGTCAAGATAGCAACAGGTGTAGCACAGGAAAACAGAATGGAGGGCTGTCGGACAGCTATACGCTAGGACCAGTGCTGTGTCAACCTCCAAAGGCATTGTTGACATTTGGGATGAAGCTCTGTAGTATTAATTTTCTATTTTATATTACCTTGTCAATAAATACTTTTTTCCAGGAAGGAGCAAACTCTTTTGGAGAGAATAAGGAAAAATCAGAACAACTGACCCAAATCTTTCTCCGTAATTGGAATGGCAATGAACCTCAACTCTTTAGGGAGGGTCTGGAAACTTAAACAATATGACTTTGGGCAGGATTCTGCACTTCTTGTTTTTTGCAAATTGCAAAAGACCTAAAATGAGGCTTTTCTCACAGTATTCCTGACCCACCTGAAAGCAGGAAGTTCTTGAACTTTTGTGTGTATTTCAATCTAATTTTCAGACCGCAGAGGTTCAGGATCCTCTTCAGATGAGTATCCACATTTTCCCTTTTAATGTTCGCCTGTCATTAGATGTTTTAGAGTCTGATCCTGTGACCTTTACTGACACAAGTAATCTTTACCCATGCATATAGCGCTGTTAAAGCCAATGAGATTACCCACCCAAGTATGAACTAGACACATGAATAAGTATAGCAGAATCTGGCCCAGGGTTTGTAAATGAAAAATATTAGATCCAATAGACAGGCCACATGTCTGGTTTAGCTCTCAATTTTATTCATATATCCATTACTTAAATAAGTGAGATCATAGACCTGTCTAGAGTAACAAGCTCCCCACTATCCCATTACATTAGGCCTCAACAGCTTGTATCCTTGTACAGCAGCCTGTGGGATGTGGGATTAGCTTGCCAGTGGCAAAGCCACAATTTATTTTTGAGGTGTAGGATTTTCTATATGTGTCCACTAGATAGCACAATAAACTTTCTTCTTTTCTTGTCGAAAAACTTTTTTTCTCCCACCCAAAGAGCCATTAGCCTTTCAGTCTCAGAGTAATGGGTCTTCAGGAAAAGATCAAAGTTTCTCAGATAAGTGTTCTTTTACACAATGTTACTGACACTTCACTTTGTAAACTTTTTTTTTTAAAGGACATATAAACATGCCAAGTGAGATGGATAGACTGTCACTTTTTTCCTCTTTGTGTGTGTGTGTGTGTTAACTGCTCAATGAGTATCATGGTTGGGTTGTACTGATACAACTGCTTGGCCTGTCTTGTGTAAACAGAGAGGGGAAAAATAAGGGGTGTAAGAAGTAATGCCAAGCACAAATTGTGTTTCAGGAACAACTCTGTAAACTCTGATCTCACTTTCCTTTTGATGGGAAATTCCTGTCTTGTCCTTCTGAAATGAGATGGGGGTTTTTGCACTGAAATCAATGTGAACTTGAGGTAAGGCTTGGATTCAAATATATATCCCATTTTTTTACAGCTCAAAAGTTCCTTAGATTTTCTCCTGAACAACATGAAAATAAAGGGACCAGAAGATATTCTCATTGATAACAAGGAGTTCAATGCAGTTACTGCTTTTTTTTTAAATAAATGGAGGAAAAGGAATAAAAATATGCCAGATAATTTTGATGCTAGATGAGTTAGTTGTTCACACTATGGCTAAGTCTACACTTGGAGCTAGGGGTGTGATTCCCAGTTCATATAGACATATATGTGCTAGCTCTCATCTGACCTAGCATTCTAAAAATAGTAGTGTAGCCATGGTAACATGGCCAGCGGCAGTATGGGCTAGCTGCCCCAATATGTACCCCCACGGGGTTCAGGTAGGTTTGTACTGGGGGTGGCTAGCCAGTACTACTGTTGTTGAGGCCCATGGTACTGTGGCTACACTAGTATTTTTATCATACTAGCTCAGATGACAGCTAGCATATGTCTATGAAAGCTGGGAGACATACCCCTAGCTCATAGTGTAGCCGTAGCCTCAGGGAAACAATGATCTAATGCAGGGATTGGCAACCTTTGGCATGTGGTCCATCAGGGAAATCCGCTGGCAGGCCAGGACGGTTTGTTTACCTGCAGCGTCCGCATGTTCGGCTGATTGCAGCTCCCACTGGCCGTGGTTCGCTGTTCCAGGCCAATGGGGGCTGCAGGAAGCGGCGCGGGCTGAGGGATGTGCTGGCTGCCGCTTCTTGCAGCCCCCAATGGCCTGGAACAGCCAACCATGGCCAGTGGGAGCTGCGATCAGCCGAACATGCGGACGCTGCAGGTAAACAAACCGTCCTGGCCTGCCAGCGGATTTCCCTGATGGACCACATGCCAGAGGTTGCTGATCCCTGATCTAATGCTTAAAGCAGATGATCAGGGGTCGGGAGATGTAGGTTCTATTCCCAGAACTGCAACAGCCTTCCTGTAGCAGACTTCCAATAAACTCTCTGTGCTTCAGTTGCCATATCAATAAAATGGGTATTAAATTAGAATAACACTTACCATGTGAGACTTAATTAATTAATTTTTACAAAGTATTTTGGGATCTTTGGGTGGGAAGCACTATAGAAAGGCAACCTATTATTATTATTTTTCCCCAAGGGCTCCCTGCCTTTCCAGTTACCAAAGTGATTTTTATTATTAATTGATGCTTGAAACTGAACTAGAGACTGAACCGTCTAGTCCCTAAATTCTGCCATTAGTGTATAGGAAATATGAACTGTTGCACCACTGTCTAGAGATGAGCTCAGGGCCAAAACCTTGGACATGAACACAAACTAAAATTGTGTGGTTTTGGTCAGATTCAGAACCTAGATCCAGATCTGATTTTTCACAGCTAGTACTGTTTGTAATGGAATGGGGCAAACCCATATCCCAGATGCTAACACCCCTACACAGAGTGCTCACAGTACAGATCTGGATCCAAATTCTCCAACTTGGGCCTAGCTATAGTGTCTCAATCAGGGCCTCTGCCTGCATGTGGTCTAGCTCAAGGTAACTATTGGAGAATCTGTCTTGGTAGCCTGGCTAGTCCTTTCAATCCTATTTTCTTTTGCAGTCTTCTCTCATTCTCCTTTCCATGCCTGTAGGATTCCTTCCCTATCCCAGTGTGCCATGCCCCCATACTCTCGCCTTTCAGATCTTTCCTCAAAACACACTTCTTCCATGAAATCTACACAGATCAGTTCATATCAGTGAAGGATACTGTCACCCAATCATTAACAAGACACTAAAAAAAGAGGATGCACTAAAATCAAACCTTCCTTTGAGTCTCCCAGTGAGTTGCCGGTTGTCTTTCTCCTTGGCTGGAAATGTCTCAGGGCAAGGACCATGTTGTCTTCTGTACTTTGTACAGTTAGTTCTGTAAAATAAAATAAACAAATGATTTCCCCTCACAACATTTCGAATAAAGCAAAACACATCTGTTCCCAGGCTGAAGACGTTTATCATGGGGTATATTCTACACTTAGCATGAATGTGCTACTCACAACTATACTACGTGGAGCCCTGAGTCCACTGAGTTTACTGAGGTGGCTATACAGGACCAGCTATATTAAATGCAAATATTTTGAGAGGATGCCCATTTTATGTCCTTTCTTCTGGAATTCTCGTACTAGAACAATGCATTTTCTTCGTTTACTTTTCTGAGGTTTACAAGGACAAGAATTGCACTGCACCTTTGAAATGGGGAGAAACAAAGGTGCATCTAGTCTATATTAAAAACTTCCTACAGACTAATTTTGTTTTTTCTGTAGCCATAGGCAAGATTAGTGTGACATCAGATCTGATCTGTTAAGTGCTACATCTGAGCTGTTGAATAGCCCATTGCTCAGCTTCTCATGAACATTTTTTCGATTCTGAGTTGCTGAGTGAGCAAAGCATGAACCGGCAGCTCACTGCTGGGACTTCCTCCAGAGGCACTTGAGGTCCTAAGAAAAATGAGTTGGATGGTCTCAGCTTGGTCCCTAATGAGCAGCAGCAGTAGATCACTTCACAAAAAGGAGCCACGCGTAATTGGCACCGATGACAGAAGCCTCACCAGCAGAGACTCAAGGCTTTGCCGGGCTGAGACAGTGTGCATTTAAAATCACCTCTTGACCCAAGCCCAGAAGATTCCTCCAGGTTGCAAGGATGGAAGCAGTTGTGGGCTAGAGGGAGCTATCCTGATAAATGTGTGAGCCAGTGCAAGCCATCCTAATAATTGTGTAAACTATGCCACTCTGTCCCAACCGTTAGGATATGTTCCTTGAGATTGTTAAGGGGACTCCAGGCTACTAATTTTGGGTATCCTCCCTCTTTCTCTTCTCAATGCAGCAAGCCCACCCTACTTAACCAACAGCCCTGATCGAGTACAGAGGCAGGCTCCATGCATCTCCTCCTGATGGAGCTGGCAGAGAAAATCGGACACTGGGACAAACAACCATAAATCAGGACTGTCCTGATTAAATCAGCCATGGCTGGCAAGTAAGTTATTAGCCGCCTGTGAAACTAATTGTGATAGTGATACACTCAATTTTGCTGTGTCTTTCAAACACCAGTTGTGATGGGAAACAGCTGTTGGGGGGAGGGGAGAAAAAGAAAGAAAGAAAGAAAGAAAGAGCGAGCTTCAGATTCAGAATCATAAGGTTTGTCTTCTCTATTCCCTTTCACAAAAGCTCTTAGATTCTCCTATTCTCCTCTAGACAATTACTCACAGCAGGCGGGGTCAGTCAGGATGAACTCACTGTTGCATTTAAAGTTCATCTGCTGAAGGGGGAAAAAAGAAGGTGGGGGGAGGGGAAAGAATCCTCCCCATTAATGGGTAGAAAAAATGGCATGTTTAAAATAGGATAGTAATTCAGGTTAAAGCAGTACATAAATAAATAAATGGCACTAGACACTGGAGAAAAGATATTGTTCAGCTGTATTATTTGATGGTATGCTCCATTCATAATAACTCAGGTGAAGGGATAGAAAAGCTTGTGTTGGTTTGATGGTCCGACCATGCAACTGTTATGCGCAGCTTATGTAGAAAAGGGGGGATGTTTTCTAATAAATACAAGGAACCAAGGGACCAATCCTGCTCCCATGGGACTCAGTGGCAAAACTTCCATTTAATTTATTGTTGGCCATGAATTCGCCCCTTACTTATGTCCAGGCAGCTCCAGTGAGATCAATGGAGTTACGCGATGCACACTGATGAACATGAGAGCAAAATTTGGCCCGGTGGATCCTATCCCTGCTAGGAGGGTTGATTCGTCAAATCAAGTCGGGTCTGAGGGTTTGTCCATATGAACAGTTAGTGCATGGCAAGCTGAGATGTAAATCTTCAGCTCACTAGCCTACCACTAACTGTCTGTGTGGACCCTACTGCCATGCACTAAAAGTTCCCTAATGTGCTTTGATCTACCCTGCTTTGAAAGGGGAGTAGATTGACGTGCACTAGGGAACTTCTAGTGCACAGTAGCAGTCCATACGGACAGTTAATGTCTGGTATGCTAGCACGAGAGATTTACACTCCACCTTCCCACACACTAACTGTTCATATAGACAAGCCCTGAGTAAAAATTTAAAAGGGATGTAGCCTATCATGGGTCAGGGCATCAGACAACTATTAACTGCCTTCCCCTATGGGAAGTTTCTTTCAAGGTGGTTTTATGCCTGGCTCTGAAACATCTGTGATTTGTCACTTTTTGAGATGGGGTACTGTAACTTATCTACCTCTGGACTGATCCAATATGGCAATTCCTGTGTTCCTACCTTCATTTCCATTTTTCCTTCTGGTCTTGTATTTCTCTGCCTCTCTTTCTGTTGGTGTTTTTTTAAAGTTGTAGTTATAAATGTGTAGAGAAAAGAAAATGCATTAGCTAATAGCAAGGCAATGTTAAGCAGTTTAACTAGTTTGAAAGAGAATGAGAAGAAAACCAGATCTCTCAGGTTATAATATTTCTGGCTTCCTGTTTGTAAACCAGAAATGTTTATTTTCAATGTCTCACCTGACAATTTTTTTTCAATGTATAATGCTCGTGTCATTACTTAATGGATCATAAATAATGTTGGTCATCACAGAAAAACAAAGTAATCGAACATTTTCTTGTTTTTAGTGTTTGTTTTGTGGAGTCAGGTGTAGTTAGAAGGTCAAATCATCAACGTTTCAGTAATCTTAGTTCCAGTTTGTGGATCCTGGTGTTAAACTTTGTTCTTGATTTTTTTAACAATGGCAAATGCTGCTGCTTAATTCAGCACACCAGACATTTATTACAAGAGATTCAGACATTGCTTTTTCTGAACAGAAAGGTGACAATGCAATATAAAATATATGACCTTAGAACATTAGCATTTATTGTTTACCATCAATGGTCAAATCTAGCAATAGTCCATTTTGATTTTTTTTTGTTTTAAATTTCACATTCACTTGGAGTTAAACTTCCTCCAGGATAAGATGACCTGAAGCAGATGGGTATTAAACACTGTGAGTTTCAACTGTAACCCTGCTAAGCTGACTGGGTCCAAGGTTAATATAGTGCTTCAGTTGGTTTTCTGATCTGAACTGCAGCAAATGTGGGGGCGTACAAGTGTAGGAGTGCAATTTTCCACAGTTTTGAGATGCATGGTTGCCCATTCCAGCCCCCCCGTAGCTAAAACTGAAACCAACAAAGTGTGAATAATGTGCACAGAAGGTGCAATCCTTATTCCTTGACCTGAAATAAGCTCTGACGAGCATAGAGAATGGGAAGGCTTTGAGCTTTGCTGTAGTCCCCTGCCCTCTTCTATCAAGGGGCTCATTTGGCATCAGTATAAATTGCCCCCTGTTCTGAAAATCAGGGAGGAGATGGAAAACAGCTATTAAGCCAAAATACTGGGTGAAATTCTGCCCCTGCTCACACCAGTGTAAATCAGGAGTAACTCCACTGAAGTTGGTGGTGGATCTGCTGTTCTTGAAGCAGATCAAATCAATTTGCTAGCTCTAAAAATAGGGGAAGAGGTAAAATCTACCATTTATATAAAAAATGTATCATGTGTTTATCATGAAAACACTGTATACTGTATATAAAAGAACATCATGAATGTCAGGCTTTCCGAATTTTTTCTTAACTGATCATCTTCAGATAATAGGAAGATTTTTATATCATTTCATTTGGAGGGCACCTGTCTTACTCAGAATAATGAAAAATTAAATACGCGCAAAATAAATACCGCCCTATCCCCAATCTATGCAGAGACCATTCAACTTCCTGATTAAGGCTCCATCTGGAGGCAGCTACTGCACTGCCCCAGGCACATTCCAGTAGGGAGCTCCAAAGCAGCAGCAGGACAGTGCATGGCATTTAGGTTGGGTCACTGGTGTAATTCCACGGACGTCAGTAAAGTTGCATCACTGATATATATGGCCCAGTGAGCACATGAGTATCTAAGCAGGAGCTATAGGACCTCGTGGCAAATTTTAGTGCTGCCACAGATCATTTGCTATGATAAATTTGCGTTAACAGGCAGCAGGATGTCAAACAGCACCTGATATAATTTTCAGATGAACACAAGGCAATACTGTACCAGTAAAGCATCCTTTTAGTGAAAACTGCATACTCAAAAGCATTTACTTTCTTCTGTTAAGAAATATGCAACCATCACAAATAATATTGCTGACCAAAGCTTCAGGTAGTATGCATGGTCAGATCCCCCACATCTTTCATACTGTAGGTGAATGATGAAAAGGTGCTGAGTTTTCAGGCCCTGAGTCAGCAAGGTACTTAAGCAAGAACCTAACTTCAATGGGACTGCTTCTCTGCTTAAAGCTAGCCATGTGCCTAAGTATGTTGCTGAATCAGGGACTAAGTTGTAAAGATTTCCTTGTATGATGCATGAAAGATTAATGCTCCTATTTGGCATGTAAGTTACAGGCATCTTTTAGATTCACATATCTGCAGACAGAAATCACAAGTAAGCTTCATTTGAATAAGAGGGTTGCTTTAGTGCAATAGTAGGAATATATAAAACTTTTTGTAGATGTATTATTGCTCCTGTTGTTACTATAGTTTTAAAAATTCTATTTATTGATTTTTTTTATTTCCCATGATCTTAGGAAAAAAATATATTGATACACTGCATATTCTGCATGAGTATTCATACTGTAGCATGGCTATAGAAGCCTTTAGAATTGTACATTAGATGAAACCACCACTACTTCTCTATACTGCACCTGTAACTGTCAACTTGAACTGCCTGGGTTAGGAAGAAATCTAAGATCCCAATACTACAGTGAGCTACAGACACAGTTCTCATTGCTGGATCCAGGCTTATGCTTGTAAAAAAATTATTGATGGGTTAGCAAATCAATTTACTTGTGCGGTGACTAAATAAAACACATTAGAATTTAATGTTATGATTAACAAAAATGAAATAAATTGTTTTTTGCTCATTGGTATTTGGATACATATTTATGAATGGGTAAGTAAAGGAACCAGTGTCAATAATGAGAGCAGACGTGATCTTCATTATGCCAAGGATTGGTATAGAGCAGTCAGTCAAGATGCTGCAGGGTGAATTTACCCATGCTGGCCCTACAGTTGACTTCAGCCATGTGTCAGAAAGACACTAATCTTTGGGCAGTACATATTGTTTGGTGTTGGACTCAGTTGGACGTAGTTTGTGAATTATATTATAATCAGCTGTACTCAATGTGTTTCTGACAGCAAACTATATCAATCTCTACACATATGTGTATTCCTGGTATATATGCAAAATGAAAAACCAGGGCAGTAGGCATGATGAGGGTAGGGTATAAATATATGAGAGGGCTTTGGCAGTTGTGGGGAGACAAAAGAATATGCACGCCTGGCCCTCTACAGCTAAGCAATGCTCCTCTCAGTTTTTCATTACTACTACATAAATTTGACTCCACGTGTCGGGGAGTGCTGGCATGAGGACCTGTGCCATTCACTGCAGAAAAGGATACTTACACATATCAGATCCAGCAGTGGGGAGGACTTTGAAGCATGCATGTGCTCAGTCAGCAGCAACTCCTTCAGGTGACCAGCTTGCATGGTTTTACAAAAAAAATGGACATATCACTGGTTAAGTTCTGATGTCTATAGTAGTGATGGGTCAGCCAGATGGGTCACCCCCCCCCCCCCCCCCCCCCGCCCCTCATATATTTAGCCTAAGCAGATCCAGGCATATCTTTTCAATCTGAAAATAGAGATGAGAACTTTATATGGATAGGCTTGCTCCTGAGATTTACCATACTTTCTTGTTTCAAGAGGGACAAATACAGCATAAGAGCAGACTTCTTTATATTACGATTCTGCTTCTAGTTGAAGTGCAGGAGTACATGTGCACACTGCAACCTCAAACCAGCTTTGTGTGTTGGTCTACTCTTATTTCATCTGAACTAAAGCAGCCCATCACAGCCCTCATTTTGTTCCAAAAGGACAAATCCTACCTCACTCTTTATGGCTGTGGATGCAGTGGAACTGATCTATTTGTGCTGTACTGGGAAGAGGGGGTGGATGGAACCCATGAGAAGGATTGTGATGGGTGTAGAAAACCTGCATTAGATGCAAAGCGGTTAGGGTTGCCAGGTGTCCGGTTTTCGACCGGAACGCCTGGTCAAAAGGCGACCCTGGCGGCTCTGGTCAGCACCACTGACCAGGCTGTTAAAAGTCTGGTCGGCAGCGCAGCAGGGCTAAGGCAGGCTCCCTGCCTGCTGTGGCTCTGCGTGGCTCCCGAAAGCAGAGGCATGTCCCCCCTCTGGCT